>NW_028270147.1:110006443-110314835 GCF_037043375.1 Chiloscyllium plagiosum | reverse complement strand
CCCCCTTCCTTCTTCTGTCTCTGGTGTCCTGCCCATTGCTGCTTCCTCCATCCCACCATTGACAGCAGAGCCTTCAGACACCTACTGCGTGCTCTCTGACCTCCTGCCCTTCATCCCTCCCCCTCTCGATGGCTGTGCTATTGAATAAACTGTTCACTTCCATCACTTTAGTTTCACTGTAGCTTTGCCATTGATTTGCTGACTTATTCTGGTACATCTAGTCTGGTCTGTTCCCCGAGTTGGTTTAAGAGTGTTTTGCTTGAGAAAACACTCTTCTGTAAACTGAGTTGTCTGTTTCTCCCAGTCTTTGTGTAAAGGTGAGACTAAGTGTGTGTAAGCTCTTATACAACACAGCCAGAAGTCACTGGGCCGATTGTGACAGTCAAATGAGTCCAATGAGTCCCATTTACCCAGCCCTTCCTGTATAACCCTGCAATTGTTTCCTTTTCAGCTATTTCTCCAAATGCCCTTTTGAAAGTTGCTGTTGAATCCACTTCCACTCACCTTGCAGACAGTCATCATGAACTCGCTGGATAAAAATGTTCCATCTTCTCTCTTGTTCTTCAGACCCTTTCTGAAATGTGTGCCCTCTGGTTACTGACCCTCCTGCCTGGAGAAACAATTTGCCCTGTATTTACTGCATCCAAACTCTCTAATTGTGAACCCTTCATTGAGTGAGACCTATTTCCAGCACAGGGGGAGAACATTCAGCCTGTCAGGTAAATGCTGTCATTTCATGGAGCAATCCAGTCAGTCCCACCCCCTCCCCTACTCGACCCCCAGAGCCTTGCAGGTTTATTTCCATCAAGAATCCATCCAATCTGCCATTGCAATCACTGAGTGTCTTCACCTGCCTCACCTGAATGGGCACTAATTTCCACGTCATTACCAGTTGCTGCTAAAAACAAAGTTCTTCCTGACATCCTGTATCTCTTACTGAACAAAATGTAAGGTATTCTCAATGTGAAGATGGGATTTTGTCTCCACACAGACCGTGCAGTGGTCACTCATACTGATACTTTCATGGACAGATACACCAGCAGCAGGCAGATTGGTGAGGGTGATAGTGAGTATGTTTTTCCCTCTTGTTGGTTCCTTCACCACGTGCCCCAGGTCCAGTCTAGCAGCTGATTCTAGACCAATTTGCTCAGTAGTGATGCTTCTGAGCTGCTCTTAATGGTGGGCTTTGAAGTCCCTTACTCAGGGTATATCCTGCATCCTTCCCACCCTCAGTGCTCCCTCCAAGTGTTGTTCAACATGGAGGAGGACTGACTGCTTAGTTGAGGTTGGAGGGGAGGCCGGTGCTATATGGTAATCAGCAGGAGCTTTCCTTCCCCATGTTTGACCTGCTGTCATGAGGCTTCATGGATTCCATCGTTAATGGTGAGGACTCCCAGGGCAACTCCCTTCCGACTGTACACACCATTGTGTTGCCTCCCCTGCTTGGTCTATCCTGACAGTTAAAAACTGAATGAGGGAACAATTCTGTGCAGGTTTCAAAGCTTGGAGACAGAGCTGCTGCTGGATTGTGTTTCTGATCTCCAAGTGCAGGCGTGTGTGTTTGTGAGAGAGTGACTGTCCTTTTTTCCATCACTGTGCTGTTTCTGCAAAAACAAATCCCAGAACAAGCCTCCTGTGCTATCACGTTCCAGGGAGTGCAGATGGTAGACAGTTTTCTCCCGTCTCAGTAACAAACGTCCAGCTGCTCCGAGCTCCTTCTTTCACTTCCTCTCTTGGTGAAGTTTCAACCTTGCGCTCTGACAGTCTTTGCAGTTATTTTTTACACTGGGGCTTTCTGCTGTGGTCAGAATCTCTAATAATAAGTGTCCAATCAGTGACAATCACAGCAGCTCAGAGCAGTCAGGACTGAGGAGCCAGGCTCACTGTGAAACACGTTGGGAAGATCAAAGCCATCCTCTTCAGCTCCCGGTACAAACTCCATCCCTCTCCCTGAGCACTGTCTGCTGCTCAATCAGACTCGTTACATACTTGGCCACATCTATGTAAATGATCTGAGCTCCATATCGCAAAGATCAGCCACTGAAAATCTTAGCCATGTCTGGGACTCCAAACATGACCATTCCAATGCTGTACTTGCACTCGTCACAGTCACAGCCCTCCATAATCTTGAGCTCATTCCAAATTCTGATGCCCATATCCCAACTTGCACCAAGTCCCATTCCACCAACCCCCTGCACCCCATGTTTACATTGGCTATGGCCCAGAAACACTTCAATTTTCAAATTCTTATCCTTGTTCTCAAATCCCTCCCTGTCCTCCACCTTCCCTATCTCTGTGACCTCCTCCAAGCCGCCTCACTCAGTGTGGTTAGCAATCTTGGATATATTGCTCTCTAATCCTTTATGCACATCATTGAGAAACATTGTGCATAGCTGAGCACAGATCCCTGGGGACACCACTATTCACATCTTGCTCATTAGAGGACACACACATTATCCGTCCTCTCTGACTCATACCTCCAAACTAATTCCTGACATAAGACAAATACTTTTCACTAATTGGTTTGATGGGAGAAAGCAGAGGTTAATGGTGGAAATTGCTTGTCAGACTGGATGCCTGTGTCTAGTGGAGTGCCTGAGGGCTAGGTGCTGGGCCCATTACTGTTTGTTATGTGTATCAATGATTTGGATGAGAATCTGTAAGGCATGATTAGTAAATTTGCAGAAGACATTACAAAAGGTAGTCTCATGGAAATTATCAGATATTGCAGCAGGACCTTGATCAGCTGGGGAAGTGGGAAGAGAAATGAAAATTAAATTTATGTAGATTTGTGTGAGGTCTTGAATTTTAGAAAATTAAATCAAGGTTGGGGTTTCATTGTGTAGTGGAACAGTGGGATCTTGCAGTTCAGGTACACGGTTCTCTGAAAGTTGAGTCACAGTTAGACAGGGCAGTGAAGAAGGCTTTTGGTGCTCTGGCCATTATCAGTCGGGGCACTGGGTACAGGAATTGAGAAGTTATGTTGCAGTTGTACAGGACATTGGTGAGGCCGAACTTGGACTATTATGTTCAGTTTTGTTCACCTTGTTATAAGAAGGATATTATTCAACTGGAAAAAGTGCAGAAGAAATTTACAAGGATGTTGTCAAGTTTCAATGTCTGAGTTTTTGGGAAAGGTTGGACAGGCTGGGACACTTTTCTTAGAGTGTAGGAGACTGAAGGGGAATCCTTTAGAAGTGTATAAGACCATGAGAGACATGGATAGGGTGAATGCACCCAGTCTTTTTCCCAGGGTTGGGGAATTGAGAGCTATAGGGCAACAGTTTAAGGTCAGAGGGGAAAGAGAAAAAGGGAACCTGAGTGGCTACATTTTTACACAGAGGGTGGTACACATATGGAGTGAGCTGCTAGTCGAAGTGATTGAGGCGGGTGCATTAACAACATTTAAAAGGCACTTGGACAAATACATAGGTAAACGTTTGAAGGATATGGACCAAGTGAAGGGAAATAGGGTTAATGTGGATGGACATTTTGGTCAGCATGGTCCAGTTTGGGCCAAAGGGCCTGTCTCTGTGCTGGAGGACTCGATAACTCTATGACTCTATAATTCCATATGTTTCCATGTTTATGAACAGTCTCTCAAACATAGAAACAAAGGAACTAGGAGCAGGAGGAGGCCATTCAGCCCTTCGAATGGGCTCTGCCATTCAATATGACGATGGCTGATCATCCAACTTAGTCCCCTGTTCCCACTTTCTCCCCATAACCTTTGGTCCCTTTAGTCCTAAGAACAATACCTATCTCCTTCTTGAAACTATTTAATGTTTTGGTCTCAACTGCTTTCTGTGACAGAATATTCCACTAGCTTCCCAGGCTCTGGCTAAAGAAATGTCTCCTCATCTCAGTCTGAAATGGCCTTTCCCTTTTCTGTAAACTGTAATTCCTGGTTCTGAATTCCCCAGTCATCAGGAACATCCTTCCTGTGTTTTTCCGTCTTGTCCTGTTAGTACTTTACAGGTTTCAAAGTGATTCCTCTCAATCTTCTAACCTCCAGTGATTATAGTCCTAACCAATCCAGTTTCTCCTCAGATCTAAGTGCTGTCATCCCTGGAATCAGTCTGGTAAACCTTCGCTGCTCTCCCCCCACAGCCAAAACATCCTTCCTCAGATAAAGAGACCAAAACTGCACACAATATAATCATAAAATCACACAGTATAGAAGAGACCCTTCAGCCCATTAACTGTGTACCAGCCAAACTACACTAAACCTACACCAGTCCAACTTTCCAACATGAGGCCCATAGTTTGAATGTTATGACATTTCAACTGCTCATCCAAGTACTTTTTAAATTTTGTGAGGCTTCCCAATTCAACTACACTCCCAGGCTCTGCATTCCAGACCCACACCGCCCTCTGGATGAAAAACATCTTGAAACCTACTATCTTTCATATTGAATGTGAGCCAACTTGTTATTGACCTTCCCACGAAAGAGAACAGCTGCTTTCTCTCCACCCTGTCCATTCCCCTCATAACCTTATACACCTCGATCAGGTCCCCCCTCCACCTTCTCTGCTCTGAAGAAAACAACCCGAGCTGATCCAATTTCTCTTCATCACTGAAAGGTTCCATCCCACACAACATCCTGGTGATTCCCCTCTGCACCCCGTCCAGTGCAATCACATCCTTCCTACAGTGTGGTGACCTGAACTGCACACAGTACTCTAGCTGTGGCCTAACCAATGTTCTGCTTAACTGCAACATATCCTCCTGCTTTTATAACCAATACCTGAAATGACAAAGGCAAGTGTCCCATATGCCTTCATAACTGCTCTGTTAACCTGTCTTGCCACATTCAGGAATCAGCTGACAAGTACACAAAGATCGCTCTGTTCATCTGAGCTTCCTCAGTTCAAAGAACAAAGAACAAAGAAAATTACAGCATAGCAACAGGCCCTTCGGCCCTCCAAGCCTGCGCCAATCCAGATCCTCTATCTAAACCTGAGACCTATTTCCAAAGGATCTGTATCCCTTTGCTCCCTGCGCATTCATGTATCTGTCCAGGTACATCTTAAATGAGGTTGTCATGCCTAACTATATCATCTCCACTGGCAACATATTCCAGGCACCTACCACCCTCTTTCCATGCATATCTCCCTTAAACTTTTCCCCTCTCACCTTGAACTCATGACCCCTGGTCATTGAGTCCCGCATCCCGGGGAAAAGCTTCTTGCTATCCACCCTGTCTACACCTCTCACAGTTTTGTCAACCTCAATCTGGCCCCCCCCAACCTTCATCTTTCCAATGAAAGTAATCCTACATCTACTCAACCTCTCTTTATAACTAATGCCCTCCATACCTCAATTCTGATGAACCTCCTTTGCACACTCTCCTAAGTATCCACAATCTTCTGATAATGTGGTGACCAGGATTCTACACAGTTTTCCAAATGTGGCTGAACCAAAGACCGATACAATTTTAATATGACCTGCCAACTCTTGTACTCAGTATCCTGTCCGATGAAGGAAAGCATGCCATCTACCTTTTTAACCACTCTATTGACTTGCATTGCCACCTTCAGGGAACAATGGACCTGAATACCCAGACCTCTCTGTACATCAATTTTCCCCAGGGCTTTCCATTTACCATATAGTTCACTCTGGAATTGCATTTTCCAAAATTCATCACCTCACACTTGACCAGATTGAACTCCATCTGTCTGTTTCTCTGCCCAATTCTCCAATCTATCTATGTTCTGCTGTATTCTCTGACAAACCCCTCCACTACCTGCTATTTCACCAATCTTAGTATCATCTGCAAACTTAATAATCAGTCAGCCTATGCTTTCCTCCAGATCATTTGTGCATGTCACAAATAAGAGTGGTCCCAGCACGGATCCCTGTGGAACACCACTGGTCACAGTTCTCTACTTTGAGAAACTCCCTTCCACTATTACTCTCTGTCTCCTGTTGCCCAGCCTGTTCTCTATCCATATAGCAAGAACACCCTGGACCCCATGTGACTTCAATTTTTTCATCAGGCTACCATGGGGAACCTGATCAAACACCTTACTGAAGTCCATGTATATGACATCTACAGCCCTTCCCTCATCCATCAGCTTTGTCATTTCTTCAAAGAATTTTATTGAGTTGCTGAGACATGACATTACCTGCACAAAATCATACTGCCTATCACTGATAAGTCTATTTTCTTCCAAATGTACATTTATCCTATCCCTCAGTATCTTCTCCAGCAGCTTCCCTACCACTGGTGTCAGGCTCACTGGTCTATAATTACCTGGATTATCCTGGCTACCCTTCTTAAACAAGGGGACAACATAAGAAATTCTCCAGTTCTCTGGGACCTCACCCGTGTTCAAGTTTGCGATAAGGCCCCAGCTATTTCCTCTCTCATTTCCCTCAGTAAACTGGGATAGCTCCCATCTGGGCCTGGGCACTTGTCCACCTTAATGCCTTTTTGAATACCCAAAAATTCCTCCCTCCCTGTGCTGACTTGACCGAGAGTAATCAAATATCAATCCCTAACCTCAACAATCATCATTTCCCTCTCTTTGGTGAATACCGATGTAAAGCACTCATTAAGAATTTCACCCATTTTCTCTGACTCCACGCATAACTTTCCTCCTTTGTCCTTGAGTGGGCCAACCCTTTCTCTCGTCACCACCTTGCTCCTTATATACAAATAAAAGCCTTTGGGATTTTCTTTAACCCTGTTTGGTAATGATATTTCATGACCCCTTTTAGCCCTTTTGATTTTCCATTTCAGATTGGTCCTACTTTCCTGATAGTTTTCCAAAGATTCATCTGTTTTCAGCCACCGAGACCTTATGTGTGCATCCTTTTTCCACTTAGCCAGTCTCACAATTTCACATGTTATCCAGGGTTCCCTAATCTTGCCATTTCAATCCCTCATTTTCACAGGAACTTGTCTGTCCTGTACTCTAATCAACCTCTTTTTAAAAGCCTCCCACATATCAAATGTGGATTTACCTTCAGACTGCGGCTCCCAACCTACATTGCCCATCGCCTGCTGAATTTTGCTATAGTTGGCCTTCCCCCAGCTTAGCCCTCTTCCTTTAGGACCACTCTCGTCTTAGTCCATGAGCATTCTAAAACTTACAGAATTGTGATCAGAAACTTTAACCACCTGGCCGGGCTCATTCCCCAACACCAGGGCCAGTATGGCCCCTTCCTGAGTTGGACTATTTACATACGGCTCTATAAAACCCTCCTGGATGCTCCCTACAAATTTGCTCCATCTAAACCGACTAACTCCCAGTGAATCCCAGTCAATGTTGAGAAAGGTAAATTCTCCCATCACCACCACCCTGTTGCACCTACATCTTTCCTTAATCTGTTTACATATTTGTACCTCTATCCCACGCTCGCTCTTGGGAGCCCCAACATTGTTATCACATCCTTCCTATTTCTGAGCTCTGCCCATATTGTCTAACTGCTCGAGTCCTCCTTCAGTACAGCTGTGACCAGTAATGTAACTCTCTGACCAGTAATGTAACTCCTCCACCCCTTTTACCTCCCTCTCAATCCCACCTGAAGCATCTATATCCTGGGATATTTAGTTGCCAATCTTGCCCTTCCCTCAACCAAGTCTCAGTCATAGCAATAACATCATACTCCCAGATACTAATCCAAGTCCTAAATTCCTCTGCCTTACCTACTACACTTCTTGCATTAAAACAAATGCACCTCAGACCACCTGTTCCTTTGCGTTCCTCATCTGCCCCCTGCCTCTTCTTCCTCTTAATCACACTGACTTCATTATCTAGTTCCTTACAGGCCTTAATTACTACCTCCTTACTGCCCACTGACCTCCTCATTTTGTTCCCATTCCCCTGACAGATGTGAAAGACAGCATAAGGATTTGTTGGATCAAAGGCAAAGTACCAATTTCTAATTAGAGTGACAATCATGATGCTAGCCAACTATTCCCATCCCAACTGCTGGTATTATTGGACAACACAGATCTCAGACTGCAACACAAACAGAAACTGCTGAAGAAATGCAGTTGGTCTGCAGCATCTATGGAGTATAAGCGCACAATGCTGATGATTTAGATTTAATAATAAGACCTCCTTACACAATCCAAATGAAGATAAAATAAAACATATGAATAGAAAACACAAATTCAAAAGATTTCAAAACACACAGCAAAATAAAATCCTTTCTGTTTGAATGTTATTGATTTATAGTTCTCAAATAACGGGGAAAAGGGGTTCATTTCTCTATCACACCTTTAGGTTTAACTTAACTGTATTTTTCATTTCATTGTCTTGAAAATGTGATTGCCTTTTCCTTGATTAATACTTCGCTGGCCACAGGTGAAGTGCCAGACTGGAGGATTGTCAATGTGGTTCCTTTGTTCAAGAAGAACAGCAAGGATAGGCCAGGCAATTCCAGACCGGTTAGTCTGATGTCAGTGTGAGGGAAATTATTTGAAAAAATCCTGAAGTAAAGGATTAACCAATACTTAGAGAGGTAGGGATGCCAGTATTGGTTTGATTGACCAAGGCCCCACATGAAAGGCTGGTCCAGATGGTAAGATCCCATGGGATCAAAGGCAAGTTGGCAAATTGGATCCAAACATGGCTTCCAAATATGAGGCAAGCAGTAATGGTGGAGGGTTGTATTGTGATTGGAAGTCTGTGACCAGCGGTGCATTACAGGGATTGGGGCTTGGACCCTTTCTGTTTGGAACTAATTGGATGTGATTGTATAATTAGAAAGCTTTTAGATGCCACATAAATTGGTGGTGTTTTTGATATTGATTTGATTTTTATTTTAGTTTATTGTCACGTGTACTCACATACAAACGTATAGGATTACAGTGAATGGTATGTCATGTCGCCTCACAAGGTGCCATCTTAGGTCCAAGGACCTAGGTACAGAATCTCAAGAGCAATTTAGAAAGAAAGATTAAAGTTAAAAGTTACACGTTACAGACCTATTTAGTTTCAAGAAGAAAATTTTTTAAAAATCTGCAAGTTCAAACATTACAGTATTTCTGAAGCGCTTAGCTACCTTGGGTTCATTTACTTTGAGTCATCACCTCAAGAGTGGAAGTCCACACTGAGGCCTTACTGGGCCAAGAGACCACCATATACAGCAAAAGACCACCTTGTGGGCCTAGAGACAACCAAACTGGGCCACTGAGAGATCACCACACTCAGCCGAGAGTCAATCACGCTGGTCTCAGAGACCAGCATGCTGGGCCAAGAGGTCACCACATTGAACTGAGAGACCATCATGTCTGACCAAGAGTCTGACTCACCAGGCTGGGAAGTCGCCCTGACAGGCCAGGACACTGCCACACCAAGCTGATAGGTCACATCAGTGGGTCTGCACTGGGTTGGATGCCAGGCATCTGAGCTGGGAAAGAAAAGAGAGAAGGACAAAAGAAAAACAAAAAAGGTGGAATAGAAAGAAGAAAAGGAAACAGACGGAGCAGATGAACTCGGTCTGAAGTGTCCTACTCTGCTGCCATCTTGGATCACCGGGTTTCAGGCTACAGTCTGATGTTGATCAGCTGGTAATTGGGCAGAGCAATGGCAGATGGAATTTAATCCTGATAAGTGTAAGATGATCCAATTTGGGAGGTCTAATAAGGGAGGGATATACACAATGAAAAATATGTGCCTTGGGTGTCCTTGTGCATGGATCACAGAAGGTTGGTCTGCAGGTACAACAAGGAATTAGGAAGGCAAATGGAATTTTGTCCTTCATTGCTAAAGGGATTGAGTTTAAAAAGCAGGGAGGTTATGTTGCAGCTGTACAAGGTGCGAAGAGGCCACACCTGGAGTACTGCGTGCAGTTTTGGTGTCCTTATTTGAGAAAGGATGTACTGGCACACAAAGGGGTGCAGAGGTTCACTAGGTTGATTCCGGAGTTGAGAGGGTTGCCTTATGAGGGGAGACTGAGTAGACTGGGATATATTCATTGGAACATAGAAGAATGAGGAGGGTGGGGGATCTTACAGAAACACATAAAATAATGAAGAGAATAGATAAGACATAGGACGTTTCCACTGGTAGGTGAAACTAAAACAAGAGGGCAGAGCCTCAAAATTAGGGGGTGCAGTTTTAGGACCAAATTGAGAAGGAACTTCTTCACCCACAGGATCATAAATCTCTGGAATTCCTTGCCCAATGAAGAAGTCGATGCTACTTCACGAAACGTTTTCAAAGCTAAGATTTTTTTTGAACAGTAAAGGAATTAAGAGATACAGTGAGAGCGTGGGTAAGGGAAGCTGAGTTCATGAAAAGATGAGCCATGATCTTATTGAATGGCGGAGCAGGCTTGAAGGGCCAGAAGGCCGACTCCTGCTCCTAGCTCTTATGTTCTTATGTGCCTTGGGAGTAGTGAGTAACAAAGAGACCTTGGTGTACAACTCCATCGATCCCGGAAGGTATCAGCACAGCTAGACAGGGTGGTGAAGAAGGCACATGGGATGCTAGCCATCATTAGCCAGGGTGTAGAATATACGAGCAAGGAAGTCTTGTTGTTAATTTACAGAGTATTGGTTAGGTCATATCTGAAATACTGTGTACAGTTCTGGTCATGACACCGTCAGAAGGATGTGATTGGACTGGAAGGGTGTAGAGGAGATTTACCAGGATGTTCCTGGGATTGAAAGTCTTTCCTATGAGGAAAGACTGGTTAGACTGGGTTTGTTTTCTCTGGAGCAGAGGAAACATGGGGGCAGTCTGAAGAAGGGGTACAAAATGTTGAGACACATAGACAAAGTCAATCGTGATCATCTTTTCCCCATGGCAGGCATGTCTAAGATCAGAGGGAATAAGCTTAATGTGAAGAAAATGTGTTTTAGAGGGGATTTGATGAAGCTTTTTTTTTCTCCCAGAGGGTGGTAGACATATGGAATGTGCTGCCTGAGATTGTGGTGGAGACAGGTCCTCTCACAACATTTAAAAAACATCCAGACGTGCACATAAAATGCCAGAGCATGGAAGGCTATGGACCAAGTGCAGGTAAATGGGATTAGTGCAGTTTGATGTTTACTGATCGGCGTCGACATGGTGGGCAGAAGGGCCTGTTTGTTTGCTGTATGACTCTATAACTATGAAGAGAAGGAGGTGGAAACATTTTTCATGTTTCTTGAGAAGATAGTTAAACAAGTGAGGTAGAGAAAAACAATGGAGCTTGCCCATGCAAATATGAACTTGGGAAGGTTACTACATCCCTGTCAGAGGAACGTTCTCAGGATCACAACGATGTGAAACGGTGAAAAGTGCAGATGAGTTGGTCTCGGAAACATACAGACAGAGGTTTCAGAACTTACAGAAACAGCCTCCACAAACAGCTGAGAATACTTACAATGCTCTCAGAGAAATTATTCTCTGAGAAGAATTCAAAACTTCCTTCCCTTCATGAATCGGAATTCATATAGAAGACCAAAGGGGAACGACAGTAAGACAAGCAGCTAGAATGGCTCATGATTATAGACTTTAATAAAGCCAAAACCCTGCAGATGCTGGAATCCAAAGTAGACAAACAGGAGGCTGGAATAGCACAACAAGCCAAGCAGCATCAGGAGGTGGAGAAGTCACCTGATGGGAGACTGCTCCAGAAACCTTATTCCCATCAGGCCCAGAAATGGGAGTAAAATAAAAATTGAGAGAGAGTGTGAGGAAGGCAGGGAGCCAGGGGAGAGAATGGACAGTAGGGACCAGGCCGAGAACTCCTCCTCAGATTAAGAAGGAAATTGCTGAGGGTGGAAGTGATGCTCAGAAGCTGAAATGTTTCTCTGGGAATAAGGTGGGCCATGTGTCTTTGGAATGTTGGAAGTTCTGAGGTAGATCCATGGGACTTACAGGAGTTAGTAAAAATGAGTCAGAGAAGGGAACACAAACAGATAATCCCACAAAGCAAGTTGTAGCTGTAACTATGACAAAAAGGCCGGAGGTGAATTCTGTCATTAGTAAAGGAAGTTGGAAGGTAGATGAGAGATGGACAGGATTTTTATCAAAAAGAACGGTGACCACTTTTTCTTCAGCTAAACCCAGAACCAAACTGAGAGATACAGGGACAACACAATCACTTTTACTGGAGAAAGAATTGATTTTCCCTCCGGAGAGCTCGATGGGAGCTAAGGTATTAATCAATGGGATTGGTGGAGAATATATTCCACTTCAATTGTATAAAATGCAACTGGAATGTGATTTGTTATCAGGAGAAGTAATTGTCGGAGTGGGGGAAACATTCCCTGTTGAGGGAGTCGATTTCCTTCTGGGGAATGATTTGTCAGGACTAAAGGCAGTAGCTTCCCCGATAATTACAGAATGTCCAAAGAAGGGCCAAGAATCAGAACAATGACAGGGACAGGTTCCTGGTCTCTCTCCTTCGTGTGAGGTAACCAGGGCAATGGTTAAACAAAATTCATCAATAAGGGTTGATGTGACACCACAGCAAGTGAAAGGATCGCTGAAACTTTCCGAAAGGGTGAAGATAATCCAGCTGGAGTGTTTGGTATGATGTCCCTAATTACAGCAGATCCAAAAAGCAGATTTTTAGATTACTTACAATGTGGAAACAGGCCCTTCAGCCCTTCCACACCGACCCACCGAAGAGTAACCCAACCAGACCCATTCTCCGACATTTACCCCTTCACCTAACACTACGGGCAATTTAGCATGGCCAATTCACCTAACCTGCACATTTTGGACCGTGGGAGGAAACCGCAGCACCCGGAGGAAACCCATGGGGAGAATGTGCAAACTCCACACAGAGAGTTGCCTGAGGCGGGAAATGAACCCGGGTCTCTGGCGCTGTGAGGCAGCAGTGCTAACCACTGTGCCACCGTGCCATCTTGAATGAAATAAATGAGCACAGTCAGCTCACACTGAGGTCGAGGCTGGAGGGGTTTCAGAGTGTTATTACCTTCAGAATGGAGGCTGATGAGGAAGTGGAAACCCCACCCCCATCATAGACCCCCAGATGAAGAATGGTTGGTTAGACATTGGCTAGTGGTCCCACCCAGCTATCATAGGGAGATATTGTGAGGAGTACATCAGATTCCTATGAGAGGACCATGGGGATTTGGATAACACAGGCGTCCAGAATCACGTGTACTGAGCCAAAGGTATGTAAAGATGTGGTTCAGTTTTATAAAACGTGTCATACTTGACCTCATCCTTAGAAATCTGCCAGTTACAGATGCATTTGCCCATGACAGTATCAATAAGAGTGACCACCACATAATCCTTGCGAAGATCAACTCCTGCATTCACACTGAGAATAATCTCTATTGTTTTGTGTGGCACTATCACCGTGCTAACTGGGACAGACTTACAACCAATCTCTCAACTCATGACTGGGCATCCATGAGGCACTGTGGGCCATCAACAGCAGCAGAAATCTGCTCCAGCACTATCTGAAACTTCATGGCCCAGTGTATCCCCCACTCAACCATTACCATCTAAGCAGGGGATCAACCCTGGTTCAATGGAGAATTGAGGAGGGCATGCCTGGAGCAGCACCAGTCATACATCAAGATGAGGTGTCAACCTGGTGAAGCCACCAAGCAGGATTCCTTGCATGCCAAACAGCAAAAGCAGAAAGTGATAGACAGAATTAAACAATCCCACAACCAATGGATCAGGTCTAAGCATTGCAGTCCTGTCACATCCAGTCGTGAGTGGACCTCACTGGAGGAGGAGTCTCCACAAATAGCCCCATCCTCAATGATGGAAGAGGCCAGCACAACAGTGCAAAAGATAAGGCTGAATCTTTCGCAGTAATCTCCAACCAGAAGTGCCGAGTGGATATCCATCTTGGCCTCCTCCAGGGGTGCCCAGCATTACAGATACCAGTCTTCAAGGTGGTAAAAACAATGACTCAGATGCTGGAAACCAGATTCTGGATTAGTGGTGCTGGAAGAGCACAGCAGTTCAGGCAGCATCCGAGGAGCAGTAAAATCGACGTTTTGGGCAAAAGCCCTTCATCAGGAATATAGGCAGAGAGCCTAAAGCGTGGAGAAATCAGTTAGAGGAGGGTGGGGGTGGGGAGAAAGTAGCATAGAGTACAATAGGTGAGTGGGGGAGGGGATATATCATTTACTGTATCCGTTGCTCCCAATGCGGTCTCCTCTACATTGCGGAGACTGGATGCCTCCTAGCAGAGCACTTTAGGGAACATCTCCGGGACACCCGCACCAATCAACCCCACCGCCCTGTGTCCCAACATTTCAACTCTCCCTCCCACTCTGCCGAGGACATGGGGGTCCTGGGCCTCCTTCACCGCTGCTCCCTCACCACCAGATGCCTGGAGGAAGAACGCCTCATCTTCTGCCTCGGAACACTTCAACGCCAGGGTATCGATGTGGACTTCAACCGTTTCCTCATTTCCCCTTCCCCCACCTCACCCCAGTTCCAAACTTTCAGCTCACCACTGTCCCCGTGACTTGTCCTGACTTGTCCTACCTGCCTATCTTCTTTCCACCTATCCACTCCACCCTCCCTCCACCCCCGACCTATCACCTTCACCACCACCCCTCACTCATCTATTGTACTCTATGCTACGTTCTCCCCACCACCCCCCTCCGCTAGCTTATCTCTCCATGCTTCGGGCTCTCTGCCTTTATTCCTGATGAAGGGCTTTTGCCCGAAATGTCGATTTTACTGCTCCTCGGATGCTGCCTGAACTGCTGTGCTCTTTCAGCACCACTAATCCAGATACCAGTCTTCAGCCAATTCGATTCACTCCACATGATGTCAAGAAATGGTTGGAGGCCCGAACAAAACTGGAATCACTGGGTATTGGGGGTAACCTCTTTGGTGGTTAGCATCAGACCTGACACATAGGAAGATGATCATGGTTGTTAGAGGTCAGTCATGTCAGCTCCAGGTCATCTCTGGAGGAGCTCCTCAGGGTCGTGTCCTTCAGTTGCTTCATCAATGATCTTCCCTCCATAAGGTCAGAAATGGAAATTTTCACTGATGATTGCACAATGTTCAGCACCATTTTCGACTCCTCAGATATTGAAACAGTCTGTGTCCAAATGCAATAAGATCTGGACAATATCCAGGCTTGGGCTGACAAGTGGCAAGTAACATTCATGTCACACAAGTGCCAATCTATGACCATCACCAATAAGAGACAATCTAACCACTGCCCCTTGACATTTAGTGGTGTGACCATCACTGAATCCCCCACTATCAACATCCTGGGAGTTACCATTGATCAGAAGCTCAACTGGACTCACCACATAAACACTGTGGTTATAAAAGCAGGTCAGAGGCTAAGAATACTGCGGCAAGTACCTCACCTCCTGACTCCTGAAAGCCTGTCCACAATCTACAAGGCACAACTTGGGAGTGTGATGGACTTGTGATCCACTTGCCTGGATGTGTGCAGCCCCCAATATCACCCAAGAAGCTTAACACCATTCAGGACAAAGCAGCCCACTTGATTGGCACTGCATCCACATGCAACCACGCTGTCTGCCACCAATGCTCAGTAGCAGTAGTGTGTACCATCTACAAGATGCACTACCGAAATTTGCCAAAGATCCTAGACAGCACCTTCAAGACACACGACTAGTTCCATCGAGAAGGACAAAGGCAGTCGATAGATTTTCAAGTTCCAAGCACCAGTTTCAAGTTCCCCTCCAAACCACTCACCATCTTGACTTGGAATATATTGCTTTCCTTCACTGTTGCTGGCTCCAAATCCTGGAATTCCCTCCATAATGGCATTGACGGTCAGCCCACAGCAGGTGGACTGCAGCAGTTCAAAAAGGCAGCTCCCCACACCTCCTCAACGAGCAACTAGGAATGAGCAATAAACGCTGGCCATCCAGCGCTGAAAACACATTCCACAAAATGAAGAAATAAAAATAACTTGTCGAGTTATAGGTAAACACGTGATTAAAGCAGGATCCTTAATTCCTCTCCCAGTTTTTGAGAAACCATTCAGTTGTGTACAGGTGTGTCAAGCAGTGAGGGAGCAGAGAGGGATGAGAAAAACTGTGAGAGCCAAAGAGAATTGGATAATTCCCAAAGTGAACTTTCTCCTGTGAGGTGAACAAACTCAAAGACATTACAGAATTCAGACACTGTATTTTTATATCTGGAGAAAGATTAACAGAGGGACAGAGGGAGATTGCTCAGAGAATACAAAGAAGTTTGTATGAGGAGTGGTTGAGGCCTGTACTCGGTCTGTACTCGATGGAGTTTTGAAGGATGAGGGAGAATCTCAGTGAAACATACAGTATACTGAGAGGCCTGGATAGAGGAGACATGGAGAAGGTGTTTCCACTTGGCAGAGAGATTGGGACCTGAGGGCACAGCCTCAGAAGGGGCCATCCTTTGGAAGTGAGATGAGGAGGAGATCCTTCATCCAGAAAGTGGCTAATCTGTGGATTAATCATCGCAGCATAATGCTGTGGAGGCCAGGTCCTTGAGTGTATTTCAGACAGAGATAGATATGCTTTTGATTAGTAAAACGGAGAGAAGGCAGAAGAATGAGATTGACAAACAAATCAACTGTGATGGAATTACAGAGCAGACTTGATGGGCTGAATGGCCACATTCCGCACTGATACATGGTCTTGAAAAGATACACTTGGATGTTCCACATTAATCAAACATGACGTGGATGGAGGTAATTCAGGCCCAATAAAACAAAACCCATTTTGGTTAAACCCAGAGAAACAAGCCAAAGTAACAAAGGAAGCTCAATATTTGTTGGAGTATCAATTGATTGAACTGTCAGAGTAATTAGAGTTCTCCTGTGTAGATTGAGCAAAATTCCCTATTATTTAAACCCCTGAATTTTTAAAAATCTTATAAAAATAAAGAGGCAGCTGGGCTGAGCTCTGGGGAAACACAGAGACATGGAGATGGCTGCCTGGAACCATTGTTCTGCCTGGAATTCCAGTTCACACCTCAACCCTGAAAGAGACACCAACCAGACCTCATTCTCCAGACTGAACCTCACTTTTACACCTCGGCCTACTAACACAGACATTTTGGAACCTGTACAGATACTGGACATTCAACACAATCAATATTTATTCACAGGGATATTGGGCATTTATCATCAATCAAGATTCATTCACACACACTCTTAACTGTCTGGAAGCCAATTGACCCCAAAGGGAACACCAGAAACACATTGGCCAACACAGATCTGAAGGGAGATAATGGGGCACACAGTCTGTATAACAGCCAGCCCTAATCTGAGGGTGAGCCTTTTCAACAACAAGTTTCTGCAGGAACAGCTTCAGCAAGTCCCAACAAGCAGCTTCAGAACCAAGAACCACAGAGGCTGAACAGAGAAGCTGCATCCAGAAACCAAACCAAGAGCATCATCCCAACAAAGGACACCCGAGAGCAGGAACACCAACCAAACGCGATCTGAACAAGAGCTTCCAGAGACAGGCCTGTTCCGATCACATTCCCAGATGCTTTCACCCCATCCCTACCCCCATTCCATTTATCTCTCAGCCCCGGCCTGATGAAGGACTTATGCCCGAAACATTGATTCTCCTGCTCCTCGGATGCTGCCTGACCTGCTGTGCTTTTCCAGCACAGCACTCTCGACCCTGATCTCCAGCATCTGCAGTCCTCACTTTCTCACAGACCTGTCCTGAGCCAAGAGAACCGACAGTGAGAACCTCACCAACAGGACACATTTTAAACCTGTATTTTCCTCGGTGCTGAGCTGAAAATCCTGAGACCCCAAAGTTTCCCTCTGAGCTTGCAGGGAGGGGATGGCGGCTGGTGACAGTGCATTGGGACCCCAAGGGTAGGGAGCCTGATTAAAGTTTGTGTGATTCAAACTGTTTTGCTTCGAATAGTAGAAAGTGAGGACTGCAGATGCTGGAGACCAGAGTCGGAAAGTGAGGTGCTGGAAAAGCGCAGCAGGTCAGGCAGCATCTGGGGAGCAGGAGAATCGATGCTTTTGGCAGAAGCCCTTCATCAGGAAGTTGGGAAGAACGACTTGCGGAACATTTCTGGGACACATGCACCAAACAACCCCACCACCCTGTGGCCGGACACTTCAAATCCCCCTCCAACTCTGCCAAGGACATGCAAATCCTGGGCCTCCTCCACTGCCAACTCCAAGCCATTCGACGTCTGATTGGATTAGATTAGATTCCCTACAGTATGGAAACAGGCCCTTCATCCCAACATGTCCATACCAACCCTCCGAAGACTAACCAGACTCATTCCCCTACCCTATATTTACCCCTGACTAATGCACATGACACTATGAGCAATTTAGTATCGCCAGTTCAGCTAACCTACACATTTTGATTAGATTAGGTTCTCTAGAAGTTGGAAACAGGCCCTTTGACCCAACCAGGCACCGACTCTCTGAAGAGTAACCCACCCAGACCAATTTCGCTCTGACTAATGTACCTAACACTGCATTAAACACGGGCAATTTAGAATGGCCTATTCACCTGACCTGCACATTTTTGGATTGTGGGAGGAAACCGGAGCACCTGGAGGAAACCCGCACATGGGGAGAACGTGCAACCTCCACACAGACAGTCGCCCAAGGCTGGAATCGAACCTGGGTCCCTCGTGCTGTGAGGCAGCAGTGCTAACCACTGAGCCACCATGTCTGGAGGAAGAATGCCTCATTTTCCACCTTGGGACCCCCCAACCACACGGCATCAATGTTGTTTTCACTAGTTTTGTTATCTTCCCTCCCCCCACCCACCAACGAATATCCAATCCTCCAACTGGACACCACCCTCTTGAAATTTCCTATCTATCCATCATCCATCCCACCTATCTGCTCCACCATCCCTTCTGAACTATCACTACCACCTCCACCCCCACCTGCATCTATCTATCCCTTTCCCAGCTACTTTCCTCCAGCCCCCGCCCCACCCTCCTATTTATCTCTCAGCCCCCTTTCACTCCCCCATCCTTCCTGATGAAGAGCTTATGCCTGAATCGTCGATTCTCCTGTCCCTCAGATGCTGCTGTGCTTTTCCAGTGCCACACGTTTCCACTCTAGCTTCTAATAGTGTTTAACCAGTGTTTAATTTGTTAGTGCATTTAATTACTGTTCTCTGTATAATGGATACTGTTAATTTCACTGATTACTACATTTGCATTTGCTCCTGTATTATACTTACCTTTTGTATTGAATAAACGCAGAAATTCTTTTGCCCTGAAACACCCATCTCCTGCCTTCTTCATTTGACATTTTTAAATAAATCCAGTGGCAGAACCAGGGATCTGGGGTTGATTCAAACCATTTAAAAATCAGCAAATTACTGATCATAAACTAGACAGGGTACCCTGATTGAACTGTAAGAGTAATTGGAGTTCTCTTGTAGTGTTGGTTCTGAAACCAAATGTTTCAATTAGATTCTGTGTAGACAGTTGGAAAGTGAATGGAGTCACAAAGATGGATTTGTACCCTATTCCCAGGTCAGGAGATTGCATTGATAGGATAGTAGTGTGTCATTCTTATTCAAAATTGATTTGTTAAAAGTACCACTGACAACAAGAGCAAAGGAAATTTCTGCATTTGTTGCATTCTGGATCTTTGTACACAATGGAAAACTCAAATACATTCTCAACATTTTGGGATGACAGGGTATAGACTGACAGCAGAACTGAAGAAAACTAGCTTTATTAGGGAATTGGTTTTGGAAAATGTATGGGATTGAATTCTGATAAATCCACAGGATCCAATAATCTACACCTCAGATTACTTCAGAAAATGCCCAAAACGTTTGGAAACATTGATGTTCAAGATTCTATACATTCTGGAATAATTCCCACTGACTGGAGAGTTGCTAATGTAACATCACTATTTAAAATGGGAGGGAGAGAGAAACTGGACATCTTAGACCAATCAGCCTGAAAATACTCAAGTCTATTATGAAAGATTTAATCACTGCGCACGTGAAAGACAGTGACAGGATTAGACAGGGTCAGCATGGTTTGTGGAAAGCGAAATCATGCTTAACAAATTGACTGGAATTGCTTGAGTATGCAAAGAGCGAATTTGACAAGAAGGAGGCAATTGACGTGGTATATTTGGAACTTTTACAAGGTTTTTAATAAGTCCCACAGAAGAGACCATAAAAAATTAAGATTCCTGGGACTGGGGGCAGTGTACTGACATGGATAGAGAACTGGTTGGCAGGCAAGAGACAAAGAGTAAAAACAAACTGGAATTTTTCTGAAAGGGTACCACAGGCCTGGATCCAGCTATTCACAATATTTGTTCATGATTTAGATGAGGGAACTTAAGAGTAATATCTCCAAGTTTACAGATGAGACAAAGCTGGGTGGGAGGGGGAGCTGTGAGGAGGATGCAGAGATACCTCAGTCTGATTTGGAGATATTGAGTGATGGCAGATGAAATACAATGAAGTTAAATGTGAGGTTACCCGGTTTAGTAGCAAAAAGTGGAAGGCAGATTATTATCTGAATGGTGATAGATTGGGAATGGGGTGGTGCAATAAGACCTGGGTGTCTGTGTATACCCGTCACTGAAAGTCAGTGTGCAGGTGCAGCAGGCAGTGAAGAAGGTAAATGATACGTTACCTTCATAGTGAGAGGATTTGAATACAGGTGCAGGGATGTCTTGCTGTAATTGTATGGGGACGTAGTGAGACCACACCTGGAATATTCAAACCAAAAATGGTTCAGTGACAGGAGACAGAAGGTGGAGGCAAGAAGTTATTTGTGTGACTGGGCCCAGTGTGCAGTGGGATACCACAGGGATCACTGCTGGGTCCCTTATTGTTCAGGATGTATTGAAACAATGAAGATGAGAATGTGAGAGGTGACGGGTGGGGGTGAGTGGATGGTGACTGAGTTTGTAGATGACACAAGGTTTGGCAGATGGTTGACAGTGAGGAAGAAGGTCTTAGGTTACAGGAGGATCTAACTGGATTGGTCAGATGGGCAGATCAGCGTCAGATGGAACTTACCCCTGATAAGTGTGAGGTGATGAACTTTGGAAAATATAATAGATGAATAAGGTATTTATGAAGGTGGACAGAACACTTGCCTTTATCATTTCAGGTATAGATGAGAAGACCAGGGAAGATATGTTAGAGCTATACAGAACTTTGGTTAGGCCACAGCTGGGGTACCGTGTGCAGTTCTGGTCTCCACGCAATCGGAAGGATGGGATTGTACTGGAGGGATTGCAGAGGGTATTCACCAGGATGTTGCTTGGGATGAAGCATTTCAGTGATGAAGAGAGGCCGGATAAGCTCGGATTGTTTTCTTTGAAGCAGAGAAGGTGGAAGGGGGACCTGATAGAGGTGTATAAGGGTATGAAGGGAATGGGCAAAATGAATAGAAAGCAGCTTTTCCCCTTACTTAGAGTTGGCACACATTCAATGTGAAAGACAGAAGCTTTGGAGGGGATTTGAAGAGCAGGTTTTCATTCAGAGGGTCGTGGGGGTCTGGTTTGCACTGCCTGGGATGGTAGGTGAGGTGGCAAATCTCTCAACCTTTAAAAACTACTTGGATGAACACTTGAAATTTCGTAACATTTAAAGCTATGGGCCACGTGTTGGAAAGTGGGAATGGTGTAAGTTTAGTGTCGTTTGGTTGGTACACAGTTAATGGGCTGAAGGGCCTCTTCTGTACTGTGTAACTTTATGATTCTATTGCCTGCAGTTTTGTTCTCCTTATCTGTGGACGGATGTTCTGGCTGTGGAGGGAGGGCAGCGAGGGTTTACCAGACTGATTCCTGGGATGACAGCACTTAGATCTGAGGAGAAATTGGATCGGTTAGGATTATATTCACTGGAGTTTAGAAGATTGAGGGGCGGTCACATTGAAAACTCGAAAATCCTAACAGGATAAGGCAGGATGTTCCTGATAACTGGGGAGTCCAGAACCAAAGATTACAATTTAAGGATACTGGAAAGGCCATGTAGGGCTGAGATGGAGAGAAATGTTTTCATTCAGTGAATGGGAAGCCTGTGAAAGTTTCTGTCTGAAAGAAATTGAGCTCAAACCATTGAATGCTTTCGAGAAAGGGCACGATATAGTTCTCAGGGTGGAACGGTTCAAAGGTTACAGGGACAAAGTGGGAACAGGCGATTGTGTTGGATGATCAGTCATTGTCACATTGAATGGCGGAACAAGCTCCAAGGGCTACTCCTGCTCCTAGTTTCACTGTTTGAGAGACTATTCATCAACATGGAAACATATCGATTGAGAAAACACATTTGCCTTGGGTCAGGAATTAGTTTGGAGGCAGGAGGCAGAGAGGAAGGATAATGTGTGTGCTCTCCAATGAGCAAGATGTGAATAGTGGTGTCCCCAGGGATCTGTGCTGGGATCTCAGCTTTTCACAATATCTCTCAATGATGTGCACAAAGGATTAGAGAGCTTTATATCTAACATTGGTAACTATACTGAATGAGGCAGCTAGGAGGTGGTTACAGAGATAGGGAGGGTGGAGGACAGGGAGGGTTTGAGAACAAGGATGAAAATTTGTAAATCGAGATGTTGTTGGACTAGGAGCCAATGTAGCTCAGTGAGGACAGTGGGGGATGGGGATGGAATTTGGTGCGAGTTTGGATACACGCAGCAGAGTTTGGGATGAGCTGAAGTTTACAGAGGGCAGTCGCTGTGATGTGGCACAGGACAACATTGAATTGATCACATTTGGAGTCCCAAAGCAAAGAAAATTTCAGTGAGTGATCTCTGTGACATGGAGGATTTGGGGTTCAGATCAGCCTCAAAGATAAGGCCAAGGTAGCAAGGAGTCTGATACTAAATAAAAGCTGAAAAAGCTGTGGTTGCTGTAAATGAGACACAGAAACAAAATTGCTGGAAAAGCTCAGCAGGTCTGGCACCATCTGTGGAGAGAAAGCAGAGTTAACATTTTGGGTCAAGTGAACCTTTTTTAGAACTGTTCTGTTTTTGTAAAGAGTCTGGTTGAGCAGCAGACAGTGCTCAGGGAGAGGGATGAAGTTTTTAGTGGGATCTGAAAAGGATGGCTTTGATCTTCCCAATGTGTTTCCCAGTGAGCCTGGCTCCTCAGTCCAGACTGCTCTTAGCTGCTGTGATTGTCACTGACTGGACACTTATTATTAGAGATTCTGACCACAGCAGAAAGCCCCAATGTAAAAAATAACTGCAAAGACTGTCAGATCGCAAGGTTGAAACTTCATCAAGAGAGGAAGTGAAAGAAGGAGCTCGGAGCAGCTGGACGTTTGTTACTGAGACAGGAGAAAACTGAACTGTCTGCACTCCCTGGAATCTGACAGTACATAAGGATATTAAAACGAGGAGCAAGAGTAGGCTATCTGGCCCCTCAAGCCCGCTTCCCCATTCAATAAGATCGTGGCTGATCTTTTCCTGGCCTCAGCTCCCCCTACCCGCCCCCTCACCTTAATTCTTTTACTGTTCAAAAAATATCCACCTTAGCTTCAAAAACATTTACTGAGGAAACCTCAACAACTTTGCTGGGCAGGGAATTCCATAGATTCACAACCCTCTGGGTGAAGAAGTTCCTTCTTAATCCAGTCCGAAATCTGCTCCCCCTAGTACAGGGGGTGGCCATTCAGCCCATCATGTCTGTGAGTGGTCCAATTAATCCCACTGCCCCTCTCTCTCCATAACCCAGCAAACCTTTCCTTTTCAGCTCAATCTCTAGTTGCCTGTTGTAAACCTGGGTCCACAGCAGAGACTTTTACCTAACCTGGGCTCAAAATTGGCGTCTTATTCATTCATTGGGAGACAAACTGCCTGGGCTGGGAAATGGAGCTCAGGACCCTGAACATTCCCTCTCCCCTCCTGAGGGACACTTGATGCTGAGGGATAGTTCCATGGAGCGCTACAATATATACCCTACCATACACACTTCCCCATTCTGTGTGTAAAAGGCTGGAGCTTGCCAGCAGGATATTCAACTGCAGGAGCCATCATCAGTTTGATCAATTCTGACCACATTCACTTTCCAGAATGTTTCAACTCGTTACTTATATAAAATCTGTCCATCTCCTCCTACGTGTGAGGCAGGGAAGGGGCCACTCCATTTCAGACAATTTGGAATTTATGGAACACAAATGGAGTAAGCTGAGAAAGGACATCGGAATCATGGAGTTTCAAGGTGGGATGAGCAGGAATAAGGATTTCTGTGGTCAAGGGGATGATGTAGTGCAGAGGCAAACAATGTTGTAGAGTTTGAAATAAGAGACCTATGTGATGGAGAGGATGCGGGGTTTCAAGCTCCAATACTGGAGGGACCAATGGGAAAGAGGCCCATGCTTATTGTTGTTCATTGGACATTCCAGTGGGATGGAGGCCCATGTTTACTGATCTCTGTTGGAGGTTCCAATTGAGTCCCATGGAATTGGAATGTTGGTATTTCTTGCAGCAATTGGAATCTTGATATTTATTATAAAAGGATTGGATTACAGAAATAAAGAAATATTGTTACAATTCTGTGAGGCATTGGTGAGACCACATCTGAAGCATTGTGTCCAATTGTGGTCTCCTTACTTGATGAAGGATATGGTGGCACTGGATGCAATTCAGAGGATGTTCACCAGACTGATTCCCGGGATGAAAGGGCTGTCGTACAGGAATGGCTGAATAGCTTGGGCTGATACTCACTGGAATTCAGTCGCATGACGGGAGATCTGAGTGAGCTATATGAGATGCTAAAGGGGATTGATAGGGCAGGCATGGAACAGCTGTTCCCTCTTGTGGGCCAGTCTCGAACAATAGGTCATAGATATAGAGTGAGAGGAGGTAGGTTCAAAACTGAGATGAGGAGAAACTACAGGTGGCACAGTGGCACAGTGGAGAGCACTGCTGCCTCACAGTGACAGGGACCCAGGTTTGATTCCACCCTCAGGCAAATATATGGAGTTTGCACATTCTCCCCCTGTCTGCATGGGTTTCACTTGGGGGCTCTGGCTTCCTCCCATAGTCTAAAGATGTTAAACCTAGGAGGACTGGCCATGCTAAATTACCCATAGTGTCCAGGGATGTGTAGGTTCGGTTCATTAGGCAAGGCAAATGTAGGGTTACAGGGAAAGGGTAGGGGGAATGGGTCTGGGTGGAATGTTCTTTCAAGGGTCATTGTAGACTTGTTGGGCCGAATGGCCTGTTTCCATACTGTAGGGATTCTGTTCTATTGTAACTCCTTCTCTCAGAGTGTTGTGAATCTGTAGAAGTCACTGCCCCCAGAGTGCAGTGAAGGCAGAATCAATCAACAGATTGAAGAAAGAAACAGGTATCTTTCTGATGAAAAGCAGGATAGAGGGCAATAGGGAGCAGTCTGGAAAGTGGAGATGAGGATAAGATCAGCCATGGTCATGTTAAATGGCAAATGGGCTTGAAGGGCTGAATTACCTATTCCTGCTCCTCATTCCGAAGTTCCAATCTTGCTACGGCAATGTGATCCATGTTAACTGGTCTCTACAGGAGGATCCAGTTGCAACAAGTCGCATGTTTACTGGTCTCTGTTGGAGGGTCCAGTTTGAAACTGGTCCATATTTACTGGAGGCCTTTCTTTCCTGGTTTCTATTGGAAGGCCCAACAGGAATAAGGTCCATGTTTGCTCATCTCTGTTGGAGTATTCAGTGGGAAGAAGGCCCATATTTACTCATCTCCATGAGAGAGTTCAGTGGCAAAGAGGCCCATGTTTAATGGTCTGTATTTGATGGACCAGTTGGAATGAATTCCATGTTTCCTGTTCGCTATTGGAGGGTCCCAATGGGTCATGGACATCATGGTAGGTGTGGGCATGAGTTCCTTTCTGTTGTAATTGTGTGATGGTCCTGGCTTCATCCCAGAACCTGACTGTGAAAGGGGAAGGAGAAGGGAAGGGATTGGATAATGTTGTGGATGGATCAGTGGGTCAGAGCCTGTCTTGTCCCTCCAGCTCACACTGATGGCCTGAGGATCTCCTCTCTCTGCTGGGCTTTCATGGAATGAGGTTTGTATCCAAACCAGTCCCCAGTGAGAATAGGCCAACAGCACAGAACTGCCTTTCATTTGACAAGAATCTGTCCATCTTCCTGAGACAGGCTGATGCCTAGTCAATGTGAGAAATGGGTCCTTACTCCAGGAAAAGACATGCTCCTGAGGTGAAGAGTTAACATCCATTAGTGAGGCAGAGCAGAGGGAGATTTACCCTGTATTTAAATGTTGCCAACTGGGACATTCTGAGAAAGAGAGAGGCAGGGAGTGTGTGTGTGTGTGTGTGTGTGAGAGAGAGAGAGAGAGACAGTCAGAGAGATAGAGATAGAAGGACAGGATGTGAAAGAGAGAAAGGGACAGAGAGAGTCTGAGGCAATGTAAAATGAGTAAAGGGAGAGAGAGAGAGCAAAATAGAGGGAGATAGAGATGGTAAGGTTGAAGAATAGAGAGAGAGAGAGAGAGAGATAGGGTATGAGACAGTGTGACTGAGAGAGAAGAATAGAAAGCAGAGAGAAAAAGATAGAGTGAGTGTGAGACTAGGGGTAAAGGGAATCGAGTGAGAGAGATAGACAGACGTAAAGACAGACAGGTTCTGGTCACCGCATTATGAGAAGGATATGACTGTATTCAAGAGGGTGCAGAGCAGATTTCCCAGGATACTGCCAGGCCTGGAGGGTCTGAGCTACGAGGAAGGATTGGAAAGGCTGGGATTGTTTCTGTTGGAGCAGTGAAGGTTGAGAGGGAACCTGCTAAAGGTCTATAAGATTATGAGGGGCAGAGATAGAGTGGACAGGAAGGCAATTTTTCCATAAGTAGAGGAATCAATACCCAGGGGCAGATTGAAGATAACACAGACATACAAAGATAGAAACAGGGAGCAGGAGTAGGGTTAGGGTTAGGGTTAGGGTTAGGGTTTTGCCCTGTGAGGCTGCTCTATCACTCAATATGATCATGGCTGATCCTCTCCCTCAATGCCAAGCTGGGATTAGTATTGTTAGATCATTGATGACCTGGATAGATTTGTTAAATGCTGTTCATGTCATTGAGGTTCTGATTGACAGAGGGACAGAAAACACACAGAGAGAAAGAGAGAGAGAGAGAGAAAGAAAGTTCACATTGTGAGATTGAGTGAGAGGGCAAGGCATTTAACTGCTACCCCAGGACTCAGTGTTCCAATGTCCCGGAATAGCGCCTGCTATAGAGATCAAATTAGAGAGTGACAGGAGGGAGGGACAGAGACAAACAGAGAGTGAGAGAATGAGAGATTGAGGTTATGAGGAGAGAACAAGTGAGGAAACAGGTAGGTAGATATGTGAAGGAGAGCAATGGATGATAAGAGAGAGAGAGATCAACCAACACAGAAGAAAGGGAGATAAATAGAGTGTCAAACATACATGGAAAAAGGGAAAGATATAAGTGGTTATGTAATTGGGAGAGGACAGAGTCAGAAATGGAAATAGAAAAAGAGGGAGTAAGTCAATGAATGACAGGAACATATACAGGAGAAAGGGGAGAAAGAGGAAAAAGGGAAAAGCGAGGGAGGAAATTCGTAAGGATGAGCAAGAGAGAGAGAGAGAGAGAGAGAAGAGGAAGTGTGGGGGGCTGACGTGGCTCTCTCTGCCGGATGCCATTTACATACTGAGGAACACCCAGTCAGACTCTCTCAGGCTGCAGCTTTATAAAGCAGAGCCCAGTGAAGGGAGAGTTTATCAGGAACCAGGCACAGGGACAGGAGCACACACCATGATTTCACACATCCAGCTGATCTGGTCCCTGGCATTCTGTGTCACAAGTACATCAGCAATTTCTCCTTCCAATCTGAATCTTTAACTCTCCATTTCACTTCATTGTGATTGAAGGAAAAATGCTCAGTGTCTTCAACAATCTCTCATTTGACAGTCTTTTTTTGTGACAGTTCTGACTTCACTGTGTTTCTCTCTGACCCCTCAGGTATCAGCAGAGACATCATCATGACCCAGTCTCCCCTGGTGCTGTCAGTGGGACTGGGCCAGACCGCAACACTCACCTGTAAATCCAGTCAGAGTACCACGACTGATGTTGAATGGTTCCAGCAGCGAGAAGGACAGAAACCCTCTCTCCTGATCTACAATGCAGTAGCACGATACACAGGAGTCTCCAACAGATTCACCGGGACAGAAGTGTCCAGCACACACTTCACCCTGACAATCAGCAACGTTCAGAATGAGGATGTTGCTGACTATTACTGTCAGCAAAGTTGGAGCTGGCCTTGGTGCAGTGATACAGAGCCATACAAAAACCTCAATACACACAGCACCATTGCCTGTACTGACACATCCCACTGCTATGTATAATATATAATAATGGACACACAGTCCCACCTCCTGTGCTGACACATCCCACCACCATACATAATATATAATAATGAACACACAGTCACAGTTATATGTAAACAAAACTTAACAAATTAGCTCCATGCCAGGCTTGTCACTATTCAGTCCCTGTGGTAGTCACTGTTCACTTAAAGCCTTGAGTTTCCTTATTACATTATGAGCACATGTGAAGAGCAATTGCAAGGGTGAACTTTGAAAAATAAAGTTCACAAACCTCCCAAGCCCAGCTGGACACAGCCCAGACAGAGAGACAGGGACTCAACAGAAAGAGAGAAATAGTTTGAGAAAAACAGAGATAAAAGAAGACATAAGTGACAGTGAGAAAGACAGTGAGAAGGTGAGATAAGTGACAGACAGAGAGGGACAGGGAGAAGGTGAAAGTGAATGAGCGACAGAGAGAGAAAGGAAGAGGGTGAGAGTGACAGAGGGAAGCAGAGACCAGAGGTTTTTGTACAGCCTCTGCACTGGGAGCTCTCACTGTGGCTTACGTTCAGTAAAGGAACCAAGCTCCGACTGAGTAAGTCAACCTCAATCCTCTGTAATTAATCCTGTCAATACTGAAACACACTTTCTAAAACACAAATGCTGAAATGCTGCAGGTGTTAGTGGGAAGCTGCAGTGAATGAAATGGTTGATTGAGGAGCATTGTGTCTAACAGTGTGTCCAGCTGTATTTCTTTAGTTCCATTACTCAGCAAGATATAAGTCAGTAAGTTTTACTCACCATGTGGAGGGGCTCTGTCCATTTGCAGCCTGTGGTCCCATTCCTGCAGCATGGAGTGAAATCAGTGAGTAGCCTCCTGCCAGTCTCAGTGTGACAGACATGGGCAGAGTTTGATGTGAGCTCTGGCTCCCTGTCCCAGTCTCTGATCTCACTGACCTCAGCAGCAGCAGCAGCAGCAGCAGCAGCACAGTGAGACACCGAGCTCCCACCTCCCCCAGCTTTAACTCTGCTCAATCACACAATCACAGAATTGCTACAATGCACAAGGAGGCCATTCCACCCATCCTGTCTGCACCAGCTCTCTGAATGAGCAATTGACTGAGTGTCATTCTCCAGCCTTCTCCCTGTCACCCTGCACATTGTTCCTTTTCAGATAACAGTCTCATTCCCTTCAGAATGTTTCATTGAAGCTGCCTCCACCACACTCTCAGGCAGTGCATTCCACACCTTAACCACTCATTGGCTGAAAATGGTTTTCTTCATCTCACTTTTGTTTCTTTTACCAATTACTTTCAATCTGTGGTCTCTCCTCTCAATCCTTTCTCAATTGTGAACATTTTGTCCCTGTATACTCTGTCCAGACCTCTCCTGATGTTGAATTCCTCAAACACATCTCTCAGCCTTCTCTTCTCCAAGGAAGACAGTCCAAATTTCTCTGTTCTATTTTCATAACTGGCATTATTCATCCTTGAAACTTCCACTTTTTTTTAACATGTCT
Organism: Chiloscyllium plagiosum; assembly: GCF_037043375.1. Taxonomy (NCBI): domain Eukaryota; kingdom Metazoa; phylum Chordata; class Chondrichthyes; order Orectolobiformes; family Hemiscylliidae; genus Chiloscyllium; species Chiloscyllium plagiosum. The sequence continues at coordinate 110,285,129 of NW_028270147.1, read as the reverse complement.
GCAAACTATTCACATCCTTCGTGAAATATTCACCTTATCTATTCCCTGTATTCCTATTTGCCTGCATGTGGCTAAAACTTCTGTCGACCTTTCCTATCCATGTTATAATCAGATTTGCCTCTACGACTTCCTCTCACAGTTCATTCAATACATGCACTGCCCTCTATGTGAAAGAAATGCACCTCAGGTCCCTTTTGAATCTTTCCCCTCTCACCTTAAACATCTGCCCTCTAGTTTTGGACTCCCCTTCCCTGGGGAAAAGACCTTGACTAGTCACCTTATCTATGCCCATTATGATTTTATAAACCTTTAAAATGTCACCCCGTAGCCTCTGACCTTCCAAGAAAATAGCCCAGGCCTAACCAGCCTTTCCTTATACTCAAACCCTCCAGGCTTGGTGACATCCTTGTCATCCTTTTTACACCCTCTCCAGTTTAATGACATCCTTTCAATAGCAGCATGACCAGAAATGTGGCCCGACCAACTCCTATACCCAATGCTCTGACTGGCAATTGTAACCAAATGCTTTCCTCACCACCCTGCCCACATGTGACTCCAGTTTCAAGGCACTATATGCCTCCACCGCTTGATCTCCCTCTTTGATAACACTCCCCATTGCCCCATAATTAACTGTGTAAACCCTGGCCTGGTTTTTGTACCAAAATGTAACACCTCCCTATTATCTCAATATGGAATGTAAATGTACTCTCAAATAGCCTTCATCACTGCCACTATGCCACCAATTTTGGTGTCATCTGCAAACTCACAAACCATGCCCCCTATATTCTCATTCACTTTGTTTCTATAAATGACGAACAATGATGAACCCAGAACCAATCCTTTTGCCACATCGCTGGTCACAGGCTTCCAATCTGAACAATAACCTTCTACCACCACTCTCTGTCTCCAACCATCAAACCAATTTTTTACCAACTGGCTTGCTCTCCCTGGATTCCATTTGATCTCACCTTACTAACCAGTTGTCCATGTGGTAACTTGTCAAAGGCCTTGCTAAAGTCCATGTAGACAATGTCTACCACTCTGCCTTCAGTTATCAACTTGGTCATGTCTTCAAAAATCTCAATCAAATTTGTGACACAATTTCCCACTTACAAAGCCATGTGGATTATCCGTAATCAATCCTTGTCTTTTCAAATGTGTGTAGATCCATCTTTCAAAATCCCTTCAATAACTTACTCCCCACTGGAATCAGACTCACCGGTCTATAATTCCCTGGGTATTCCTTGCAGACCTTATTAACTAACAGCACAACATCAGTCAAGCTCCAGTCTTCCAGCACATCACCCGCGGCTGTTGATAATACAAACATCTCTGCAAGGGGCGTCGCTGTCTCTTCCCAAGTTTCCCACAAAGTGCTGCGATAGACCTGATCCGGTCCTGGGGATTTATCTACTTTAATGAGTTTTAAGAACAGATTACAGCACCTCTTCTTCTGTAATGAGGACTCTTCTCAAGATATCAACATTTATTTCCCAAATTTCTTCACTTCCATGTCTTTCTCAACTGGAAATACTGCAGTAAAATATTAGATTTGTGACTCATCCATAGTTTGTTTGAACAAGAAATGGAAATTTCTAAGTGTGAGACATTTGGAGGTGGTACACGGGATACGATCCATGGTCCTGACTTTACTCTGAATTGTCCTTTGTCCTTTTCCACTGTCTCCCTAAACCATGTGATACAATGATCACTCTTCTCTAAATGTCCTCTCACTGACACTTGATCTACTTGAGCCTCCTCATTCCCAAGATCCAGGTCTAGCAGAGCCTCCATTCCCATTGGACTGGAAACATACGGCTGGAGAAAAATCACCTGAACACACTCTCACAACTCTGGCCCTCTCTGCCCTTCACACTATTGCTATCCCACTCTATATTCTGATAATTAAAGTCCCCCTAATGTTTGCACTTCACTGTAAATTCCTTCCAGGTTTTTTCCTCTCCATCCTTCCCATTAGTTGGTGACCTACAGACTGCACTGAAAAAACTGATTGCACTTTTTTGTTCCTTATCTTGAACCAAATCGATTCTGTCCTTGATCCCTCTGGGACATCCTCTTTCTCGAGCTCTGCACCGATCTCCTTAACCAATCCCACACCTCTCACCCTTTCCCCCCTTTCCTAGCTTTCCTGAATGCTTTGTATCCAGGAATATTGAACACCCAGTCCTGTCCTCATTTCAGCCTCATCGTTTACAGTAACAACATCAGATTTCCGCTTAGCAATCTGTGTCTGAGCAGGATTCTCCTGCTCCTTGGATGCTGCCTGACCTGCTGCGCTTTTCCAGCAACACATTTTCAGCTCTGATCTCCAGCATCTGCAGTCCTCACATTCTCCTGTGTTCTGTCACTCCCCAATGTTATTTTTTCTATAAATGATGAACCCAGAACCAATCCTTTTGCCACATCGCTGGTCACAGTCTTCCAGTCTGAATAATAACATTCTAATAACACCACTCTCTGTCTCCAACCATCAAACCAATTTTGTACCAATTGGCTTACTCTCCCTGGATCCCATTTGATCTAACCTTACTAACCAGTTGTCCATGTGTGCAGTCCCATACAGTCAACCAGATTTAGAATTTATTACTCTCTCTCCCTCACTCTGACCTTGCCCAAGAAGTTACTATTCGTTATTCTCGTGTATCTATCTCCCAGGATTCTGTCTTCCTTGGTGTTCCTCCCTGATATTACCTCCTGGTTCCCTCAGACATGACAAATTGGTTTAATCCCTCTCCAACAGCACAAGCAAGTCACACCACAAGAAGCTCAATTCCTGCTCTGTTCAGGAGCAACCCATCGACTCTATAGAGGTCGCATCTCCCGTGGAATCATTCCCAATGTCCAATATCTCAAACCCTCCCTCCTGGACCATCTTTTCAGCCTCACATTCACCTGTTTTATCCTCTTATTCCTATCCTCACTTGCATTGGTCACTGGGAGTAATCCAGAGATTCCTACTTTTGAGCTCCTGCTGCTAATTTCCTCCCGAGCTCCCTAAATTCTGATTGCAGGACTACATCCCTTTCCTCCCTCTGTCACTGGGACCGATGTGGACCATGACTGCTGCCTGTTCCCCCTCTCCCCTCAGGGTGCTCTGCAGCAGCTCAGTGACATCCTTGACCCTGGCACCAGGGAGACAACACACCATCCTGGATTCCCATCTGCAGCTGCAGAAACACCTATCGATTGTCCTCAACCTCGAATCTCTTCTCACTATCGCTCTTCCAGTCTTCCTTGTGCCCCCCCCCCCCCCCCATACAGCTGAGCCCCCCATCACCACCATGGTGCCATAGACTTGGCTCTGGCTGCACTCCCCAGATGAACCATCATTCTCATCAGGATTCCAAACTGAATCCTGGTTCGCGAGTGGGATGCACTCGGGGATTTCTGTACTAGCTGCCTGGTCCTTTTGGACTGTCTGCTGCTCCCCCATTCCCTCTCTCCCTGCATACTTTGAAGCTGCAGAGTGACCACATCTAGAAACATGCTCTCCACGCAGCTCTCAGCCTCACGGATGCTCCGCACTGACATCAGCTGCTGCTCAAGCTCCAAAACCCGGAGTTCCAACTGCTGTCACTGACCACACTCCCTGTACTCATGGTATTTCAGGAGCTAGGAAGTATCCTGAAGTTCCCACATGGAACAAGATGAATCTCTCTCCATTCCCTGATTACCTCTTGGCAAAGTTCTGATGACAAACAGCTCCAGCAGGGCTCACAATCCAGTGCTTTCAGTGTTCTTGGGTTTTGCAGAGTCTCTTCAAAAAACATCAGAATTAGGCCATTCACCCCATCAAGTCTGCTGTGCCATTTGGTCATGGCTGATGTGTTTCTCAAGACCATTGTCTTGCCTTCTTCCCATTATGTTTGATTGCCTTGCCAGTCAAGAACCTATCAATGTCCGTCCTAAATACACTCAATGACTTCACCACCACAGCAACGGGTTATCCTTTAACTCTGCGGCTGTGCCCACTGGCCCAATTTTCTCTTCCTTGTGGAAACATCTTCTCCACGTCCACTCTATCCAGGCCTCTCAGTATTCTGTTAGTTTCAATGTGATCTCCCCATGTCCTTCTGAACTCCATCAAGTCCATAGCCAGAGTCCTCAACCGCTCCTCATCAGACCAGGCTGTCACTCCCAAAGTCATTCTTATAAACCTCCTCTGGACCTCCCCCAATACAAACACATCCCTCCTTAGATACAGGTCCCAAAAATGTTCACAATATTCCAAATGCAGTCTGACCAGAGTCTCATACAGCCTCAGCAGGACATACCTGCTTTTATATTCTAACTCAGTTGAAATGAATGATAACATTGCATTTGTCTTCCTCATTGCTAACTGAACCAAATGTTCACCTTCAGAGTGACCTGAAAGAGGATTTCCAAGTCCCTTTGTACTTGAGAATTCTGAATTTCCCCATTTCGAAAACAGTTTGAGTTTCTATTCTTCCAACCTAAGGGCATAACCTCACACTTTCCCACATTGTATTACATCAGCCACTTCTTTGCCCACTCTCTGAGCCTGTCCAAGTCCTTCTGCAGCCTCCCTGCTTCCTCAACTCTCCCTGTCCCTCCCCTCATCTGTGTGTCATCAGCAAATTTAGGAACAATGCCCCCAGTTCCTTTTCCCAGATCGTTAATATATAATTAATTGTTACATGAATAGCTGAGGTCCCAACACTGCCCCCTAGGCATCTGCTACCATCTGCAAAAGATCCATTTATTTCCACTCTCTATCCATGCCAGTACCGGGCCCCAAACCCCATGGGCTCTTATGTTATTTAGCAGCCTCCTGTGTGGCAACTTGTCAAAGGCCTTCTGAAAATCCAAATAGATCATGTCCATTGGCTCTCCTTTGTCTAACTTGTCATTAACTCCTCTTACTAATCGAATTCCAGCTTCTCCCTCTCGAACTGCAGGGTGAATTGTATCACATTATAGTCACTGCCCCCTCAGGGTTCATTCACCTTCAGATCCCTAATCAGAGCTGCCTGATTACACATCACCGAATCCGGAATTATCTGGCTCTACCACAAACTGTTCCAAAAAAGCCTCTCGTCGACATTCCATGAATTCCTTTCCTTGAGATCCATTCCCAACATGACTTTCCCAGTCCACCTGCATATTGCAGTCCCCAGGACGATTGTAATAATCCCTTTCTGACATGCCTTTTCTAACTCCTGATTTATTTTCTGATCCACATCCCGATTACTGCGAGGAGGTTTGTACATAACTCCCATCAGGGTTTTTGTTTCTTTGTGGTTTCTTAAGTTGACTTTCACAGATTCTATGCATTCTAACATTATATTTCCTCTTGCTGTCGATGTAATTTCAATTCTAACTGACAGAGTAAACCCGCTCCCCAACACCCCAACCTGCCCATCTACCGATCATTAGAAACTTAGAAACATAGAAAATTGCTGCAGGACTAGGCTATTTAGCCCCTTAGAGCCTGCACCACCGTTCAATATGATCATGACTGATTATGCAATCTCCGTATCCCATTCCCACTCCCACTCTCCCCTATATCCATTGATCCTTTTAGCTGCAAGTGCCACATCCCTCTTGACATATGTCTTACAAACTGGCCCCACGACCTTTCTGTGGTAGAGAATTCCACAGGTTCACAACATCTGAATAACCTAGCCCGTATTTGTGATCTTTGACCCTGAGTTTTGGATTTTCCGAATATCGGGAACATTCTTCCAGCATCGAGCCTGTCAAATCCCATCAGGATTTTACATGTTTCTGTGAGATTCCCCTCATTCTTCTAAATCCCAGTGAGTACAAGCCCAGTCGATCATATGTCAGTCCTGCTGTCCCAGGAATCAGTCTCATGGACCTTCGCTGGACTCCCTCAATAGCAAGAATGTCCTTCCTCAGACTAGGAGACCAAACCTGCACACAATACTCAAGGCGAGGCCTCACCAAGGCCCTGTTTAATTCTGCAAGACATCCTTAATCCAATACACAAATCCTCTCACTGTGAAGGCCAACATACCATTAGCTTTCCTCACTGCCTGCTGCACCTGCATGCCCCCTTTCAGTGACTGTTCCACCATGACACCCAACTCTCATTGCACCTCACCTTTTCCTAAACTTTTACCATTCATTAATAATCTGACTTCCTGTTTACCACCAAAATGGATGCTCACATTTACCCACATTATATTGCATTTGCCAAGCATTTGTCCACTTAGCCAGCCTGTCCAAGTAACCCTGCAGCCTCTTACTATCCTCCTCACAGCACACACTGTCACCCAGTTTCGTGTCATCTGCAAGTTTGGAGGGATTGCATTCAATTCCTTTGTCCATATCATTTATGTATATTGTGAACAGCTGGGGTCCCAGCACTGAACCCTGTGGTATCCCACTCATCACTGCCTGCCACTCTGAGAAGGACCCATTTATTCCAACTCTCTGCTTTCTACCTGGCAACAAGTTCTCCCTCCATGTCAATACATTACCTCCAATACCATAAGGTTTAATGTAACTCACTAATCTCTTGTATGGGACCTTGTCAAAAGCCTTTTGAAATTCCAGATACACACTATCCACTGAATTCAGAGGGTGAGTCACTCAATCCGAAACTCTAACTTTGATTGTTCTCCACAGATACTGCCAGATCTGCCCGAAATATTTCATCAATTTTTGTTTTTGTTGTCCACTGATTCAGCCTTGTCCACTCTCAACTGATCACATCCTCAAAACCTTCCAGAAGATGTGTCAGGCCTGATTTCCCTTTCGTAAATCCATGCTCACTTGGACCGATCCTATCACTGCTTTCCAAATGCTCAGTTATTGTATCTTTAATAACTGACTCCAGTGTTTTCCTCATGTATAATTCCTCATTTTCACTCTCCCTCCTTTTATTAAAAAGTGGGGTTATATTGGATACTGTCTAGTCCATTGGAACTCTGTCAGAGTCGACAGAATGCCAGAAAATGATCACCAATGTGCCCACTATTTCTACACCCACTTTCTTAAGGACTCTGAGTTGCAGAGCATCAGGCCCTGGGGACATATTAAGTTTTGATCGCATCAGCTTCTCCAAGACCATTTCCTGACTAACAAGGATTACCTTCAGTTCCTCCTTCACACTTGACCCACTAACCCCTCACATTTCCTTTCAATAGGATGTGCATCCTTGGATATTTAGTTCCCAGCCCTGATCCCCTTGCAGCCACGTCCCTGCACTACAGGCTCATTTACCTTGTTTCATATACTCGATGCATCAAAGTACAACACCCTCAGTCATGCACTGACTGCCTCCTTCTCATAGTTATCTGCTTTAGAAATCACAGAATCCCTACAGTGTGGAAGCAGGCCATTCAGCCCAGACTAACCATCCAAAAAGCATCCCACCCACCCTACAATTCCCATGGATAATTCTCCTAACCTACACATCTTTGTGACAATGGGAGGAAACCCAAGTAGACACGGGGAGAATGTGTAAACTCCACACAGACAGTCAGTTGGAATTGAGTCTGTGTCTCCGGAGCTGTGAGACAGCAGTGCTAACCACCGACCCACCATTCCACCCTGCGGTGCCTCAAGTTCGATTCCTGATCCTTTCCATACTGTTTATCCTATTACTTGGTCTGGATGCTTTTATAAAGTGTCCAGAGACCCTACCTTCTTTAATTAGTTTAAATTCATCGGAAGCTTGATTTCCCTTGGTTTGTGTGGTACCACTTTGTCTACATTATTCCGAATGGTTCGTGCGTTAAGAGACAAAGCCTTTAAGTTTGTTCTAGTATTGAGCTTCCCTGCACTTTTACTTTTCCTCTGTACAATATGACATTCACAATACTCTGTCCCTTTCCTTTTATTTTCTGGTCACAATCAATCCCATCACTACCCAGTAATCCTACTTTCTCCTTTAACTTTCAAACCCTCATTTTCCATCCAACTGTTCCAGTTACTTTCTCTTTGAATCGTATTCAGGCTGATATTTATCCCTGAACAAACATTTCTCAATATGTTCCTTGGTTAATTGTTGCTTGTGGGATCTTGATTTCCCTTGGTTTGTGTGGTACCACTTTGTCTACATTATTCCGAATGGTTCATGTGTTAAGAGACAAAACCTTTAAGCTTGTTCTATACTGAGCTTCCTTGCACTTTTAAGTTCCCTCAGTACAATGTGACATTCACAATACTCTGTCCCTTTCCTTTTATTTTCTAGTAACAATCAATCCCATCATTAACCAGTATTCCTCCCTTCTCCTTTAACTTTCATTTCCTCATTTTCTATCGAACTGTTCTAGTTACTTTCTCTTTGAATCATATTCAGGCTGATACTTATTCCTGAACAAACATCACTCAAAATGTTCCTTGGTTCATTGTTACTTGTGGGATCTTGCTGTGTACAATCTGGCTTCCACATTTCCTGCATTACAACAGTGACCACATTTCAAACAAGTCCCACACTGTCTGCAAATATCTTTAGGACAGCATGGATCTTTCTTTTCATTGGATGAACTGGGAGTCTTTCAGGTGTGAAAGATGATGTTCCAATATTGCACAGTTCTCCTCCTGAACTACTGTTACTGATATATATGTGCCTCTCTTTTGTGAAAACAGACCAGAAGTTTTCATGAGGAACCATTGCTCCATCTTCCACCACTGCACACAAGTTTCCTTCCTGCTCTCGAATGGCCCTCATACATTCCTTCATTCACTTGTTCTTTTTGTGATTATAAACATCACTGGGATTTCCCTGACTTCATTTGGACACATCTCATCCTGTCAGCTCTTTGCTTTCCTCAGGTCCTGGTAAATTTCACCCCTGCATTTTGTCTTTCAGCCACTTTTACCCAATCCCTGCCCAGTTCAGTAACATGGTTTGTTCCTAAATGAAAACTTTTACACTTGCCCCATGGTTCTCCATTTCCATCCGTCCTCTCAATCTCACTGAGTTCTGATCACTGTCACTCAAATGCTCCCCCATTGATAGCCCTTCCAGCTGCCCACATTCATTCCAGAAATGATGGTCCAAGACTGTCCCTTCTTTTTCACCATCACCTTCTCAGGGGCAATTAGGGATGGGCAATAAATGCTGGCCCTGCCAGTGACACTCACATCCCAAGAAGCAATTTTAAAAGGCCCTGTCCTTTTATGGGGTTTGTTAGGCATTGAATACAAATGTTCAAATGGATTGTTTTGCCAGTGAATGTTCAGAGTTGAAATCCCTTCGAATGCCCGGGATTAAAATTGTTTCTCTTGTCTTTCAGGCCGTGAGAACTCTCAGCCCAAGCTGACCCTGCTGCCCCCCTCCCCGGAGCAGGTCAATGCCAAGGGCACTGCCACCCTGGTGTGCCTTGCCAATCACTTCTATCCCGATGAGCTGGAGGTGCAGTGGAAGAAGGACGGTGCAGTCATTTCGGACGGGGTTCAGACCAGCAACTACCTGCGAGCTTCGGACAGCACCTACAGTGTCAGCAGCCTGCTGACCCTCTCTGGGTCTGACTGGGAGTCCAACACTCACTTCTCCTGTGCCCTCACCCACGTGACCCTCCCCTCTCCCCTCAGCAAGAGCTTCAGGAGATCAGAATGTGTGTGGAGTATTTGAGACAGTCCACAGAGGAGACACAACTTAAAACAGAACAGGGCTGAGCTGGCAGGTCAAAGGTCATTGTCAGCACTGAATTTCAATTCTCTTCCTTCTCAGGACTGGCTCAGAGCCACTTCTGAGATTCAGGAGTTAAGGCAAGTTATTGGGACAGGTTAGAGAGAGTTTTATGCTGTGTCAAATCTCATGTTGTCCTTGTCCTGGGAGTGTATGATGGGAACAGTGTTGTCTTGTGATGCCAAGTAAAACCTCTCGAAGATGCTGAAGACTGTCAGCTGTACAAAACAATGTGAACCTCAGAAGTCTCTGCTTCAGTAAACCAGATTTCCTTCCTGCTCAGCCGCCAGTTCCATTTTAAGGTTTTGTCACTGTTTAAAGGGACAGGATTCTCAGTTATTGAGAAAATCTCCACAAGTGTTTTGCCTCAAGCTCCATTGTGGCTGTGAATTTGAGCAGCTACCTCTGTCTGGGCTGTTAATTGCAGTCTGTTTTCTGTCAATGTCAATCTGGAAAAGGGAATAAAGATGAAGAAGATTCAGTCTCTGTCTCTGGGTACTTTGGATTTTTTTAAAGTAAGAGAATATCTGACACTCCTGTTCTTTTATTTTATAACACCCCCACACTATCGCCGAACTGTAGTACTGCTTATATTTTCCCCAGCACCCATGTTGTGTGTATGCAGGTGTGGGACACAGTGAAAGACACAAGGTGTACAAATTTTTATTCAATTTCCACCAAGAGAAAGAAAGGAAACACCCAAGTGGCCAGTGACAAGCAATGTCCTTCTTGGAGAGCAATGCTACATGATCAAACAGTGAAGGGGAGGGCTGTGTACATTGGAAATGGACTGCTGCCCTGAGCTGATTGGCTGCATTTCAGCAGGTTATTGTCACAATTGGCTACTTTGCCTATCAATCAATTACATGTCTGTTGTTGGTGATACTGACAGCCAATCAGCAATCACTTTTAAATGATCCATTTGATCTGGAATCTGTCAAGGTTACAAACAGAACAGAAACTGAAAGCTGTTGGGACTCAATAATTCCAATCTGAGGCATTCCCTTCTCACTCTGTTGGTCCAGACGCAGCTGGTGAGATTGCACTGTGCACTCTGTTGTATGCCTGGTAGCACCTGAAATGATGTTCAGCCTATCACAGATACTGCAGGCTGTGCGTTTCTGTAAGTGTGAGTGTATTACTTAATGCTGCTTGTACATGTCTCTTTGAGGTATGAGTATGAGTATGAGTATGAGTATGATTATGAGTGTGTGTTTGAGTGTGTTACACAGACAGATACCTACAGACAGCACTGAGTAACACACCCACATTCAGAGAGACACCTCCAGGCAGCACTGAGTAACATGCTCACACTCAGAGACACACCTACAGGCAGCATGGAGTGTGAGCATTTTACACAGTGCTGCCTGTCTCTCTGACTGTGTGTGTTACTTAGTGCAGCCTGTCAGTATCTCTCTGAGGTATTTGTCTCTTACTGGTGGATACAGAATGGGCTTTGTGCTGAAGATTAAAGATTAGGCTCTAATCTTCTCAAATCATGAATGAAAAACAGTTCAGCTGATTCAGTCTGAGATGGCAGCTCATTGAGATGGCCACATTTCTTCAGCTGCCTGAGGAGAGACACTGACTGGCAGCACTGCGTAACCTGCTCACGCTCAGAGAGACACCTACAGGCAGCATGGAGTGTGAGCATGTTACTCAGTGCTGTCTGGCTCTCTCAGTGTGTGTTATTCTGTTCTGATCGTTGGTATCTCACTGAGTGTGAGTGTGTTACTCTGTGATGCCTGTAGGTGACTCTGAGGTATTTGTCTCTTAGCGGTGGATAGAGAATGGGCTTTGTGATGGCGGTTGAAGATTAGGCTTTAATCTTCTCAAATCTCAGATGAAAAACAATTCAATCTGAGATGGCACCTCAGTGAGATGGCTAAAGTTAAAAATTACACAACACCAGGTTAGAGTCCAATAGGTTTATTTGGAAGTACAAGCTTTCGGAGTGCTGCTCCTTCATCTGGTAGCTAGCAGGGCAGGATCATAGTTCACAGAATTTACCGTGAAATTGAGATGGTAGCTGAGAAAGGTGAATACTGAGAGTGTATTCTCAGTAAGGGAGGGACTTCAGAGTCAGTGCACACTGTGTTCCCTAATGTGTTTCCCGATTACAAGGGGATTTTCTGGAGCCAGGGTCATTGCAGTAGTGGCTGCCTGCTCAGCTGATGCTGGTGAGCCAGAGTCATATTTCAATGGTCAATTAGCCCTAAACTAGATGCAGCAATATTACCTTACAGGGAGGGGAGCTGTCTGAATGAGGGAGGTTAAACTCTTGCAGCCCCAAGAGGCCCAAACTCACACATTCCTGAACACAATGGGCAATTTTAGCATGACCAATTCACCGAACCTGCACATGTTCGGAATGTGGGAGGAAACCCACACAGACACAGGGAGAATGTGCAAACTATGCAGAAGCAGTCACCTGGGGCTGGAATCGACCCAGGTCCCTAGTGCTGTGAAGCAGCAGTGCTAACCACTGAGCCATCTTGCCATCCATTAAAAAAGCCAAAAGAGTTGAGCTTTTGTTAATCTCCGTGAGCCTGAGGTGACATAAACTATAAACACAGAACCCTCTGCCAGGGAAGGTCGTGGAGGGTGGAAATCTCACAATCTTTAAATAGAATAATATTTAAGGATCTGGGACAAGTACAGGAAATTGGGATTAGAGTGCCTTTCGTGGTAGCTATGTTGGTGCAGACTCAATGGGCCAAAGGGCCTCTTCTGCGCTGTATCAATCTATGCTCCATGCTGAGAGGGCAGTGCAAGTTAATGGTGACTAGGTTAGGCTGTTTCAAGACAGCAAACTCATCATCAAGGATCAGAGGAAATGGAGACTGAGCGAGGTCACAGGGTGCTGGCTGGCATCTCCGGGAGTTGTAATGAGGCATGTGGGGACAAGCGGGGAGTGTGTAGGGAGGGAGTGCAGTTTCAGATGAAATTCGACCTTTGCCAGCAGCAACGTGACCTTCAGCACCAGGGGGTGTCCCTGACTATGTCAGGCTCACTGGCTGCTCTCTGTGTGATTCCACACAGCCACTTGTCTGGTCAACACGCAAAGCCTTGCTCATGTCTACACTACCTTCTCCACCACCGTCTGCACCCACTGTCTGCACCCAGCATCCACAGCCATTGTCTGCACCCTCCATTTACACCTCCCATATTTCTGCTGTTGTAAGATTGTATCCAATAATTCCATTGAGATTACTGCAACAGAAACCTGAATTTCAGAATTAGCAATGATTATCTTCAAACCCTGACCTTCAAAGTCTGTGTTCCACAATGAGCTGATTAATATTAATTACTGAATGCCATTTGATTTCTGTGATGGCAGGCCTGACGTATAACGAGAGGTTGAGTTGGTAAGGATTGTGTTCACTGGAGTTGAGAAGAATGAAGGAAGGGAATCTTGGAGAAAGCTATAAAATTGGAACCAGACAAGACAAATGGAGTTTGGATGTTCCCACTGGTGAGAAGTTCAGAACCAGGGCTCATAGTTTAAGGTTGAGGGGTAAACCCTATAGGACAGAGACGAGGAAAACTGTCTTCACCCAGAGAGTGGTGATCCTGTGGAATTCTCTGTTACAGAAAGTGGTTGATGCCAAAATGTTTAAAGAAGGAGGTAGAGATAGCTCTTGTGGCTAAAGAATCAAGGGATATGGGAGTAGAGAGGGATTACAGTATAGTGCTCAATGATCAGCCACAATAATTTTGAATGGCAGAGCAGGCTGGAGGGGCTGAATGGCCTACTCCTGCTCCTATCCTCTATGTTTCTATGGAGCATAAAATAGATTGCCAGGTGGAGATCATCTGTCAGGTGGGTAAGTATCCATTCACAGATTCTACCCACACCACTACCATTCCATTTTAATTGGGCCCACTCCCTCTCTTCCTACGTCTTTGTTATTTGACTAGTGACCACACCTCCCCACCACCACGTCCCACCCACGTCACCCCCCAACCCTGGCGGGAGCTGTGCTTGTCACCCATTGCTTGTTTTAACTTACTAATTGGGTGATGTGATGGTGAGGTTTTCAAAGGCTGGAAGAGCTGAATTCTTATCGCCCCTTGTGCTGATTTTGTTGTGTGCCTCAATAAAAATATGGGTGACATAACACGGCTGCCTCACAGAAGGAGGGAGCCAGGTTCGAAAGTCATACAGCACAGAAATAGGCCCTTAGGCCCACCATGTCAATGCTGACCAACAAACACTAAACTACACTAATCCCATTTACCTGCAGTTACCTGGAGCCTACTATGCCCTGGTATTATAAGTGCTCATCCAAATGTTTTTTAAAGGTTGTGAGATTTTCAGCCTGCACTACCCTCTCAGCCAGCATGTTCCATATACCTACCACACGCTGGGTTAAAAAATACTTTCACCTTAATCTTATGACGTCTGGTCTTAAACAAGTCTGGGTGAGGAGTGGAGGCTGCAGAACAGTGTGAGAGGTCAGGAGTGGAGAGAGGGAGAACAGTTTGAGGGTGAGGAATGGAGGCTGGAGCAGGAAGACACTTGTGTTCTGGAAAGCAGTACATATAGGGAAGAGATCCAAGAGCTGGTAGGAATAGTCTCCATGCTTCCTAACAGTAGCTTTATGGTGGGAAAGAGAATAAATCAGGAGATAATGAGGGCCTGGAATTAAGGCTGCTCATTCATTACAAGTGACTTTAATCCTTATGTCGATTGTTTATAGCCAGAATTTTCTTTTTAATTCATTCACAGGATGAGGGCATCACTGACTCAGACAGCATTTATTGCCCACCCCTAATTGCCCCAGAGGGCAGTTAACAGTCATCCACATTGCTGTGGGATTGGATTCCCATGTAGGCCAGACCAGGTCAGGATGGCAGTTCCCTTCCCTAAAGGACATTAGTGAACCAGATGGGCTTTCCTGACAATCGACATTAATTCATGGTCATCATTAGGCTCCTAACTGCAGATTTTTAAAATTGATTTCAAATTCCTCCATCTGCCACGGTGGGATTTGAGCCTGTGTCCCCAGAACCATATATAGGTCTCTGTGCATTAATCACAGAAGGTTAGTATGTAGATACAGCAAGTCATCAGGAAAGCTCAAAGAACATTATGGTGTAGTGTGAGGGGAAACTGAATGTAAGACTTCATTGAAACATGCAAGATCCTGAGGGGCCTTGACCGGGTGGATGTGGAAAGGATGTTTCCTCTTGTGGGAGAGTCCAGAACCAGGGATCACAGTTTAAAACTAAGGGAGAGTCCATTCAAAACAGAGACTAGGAAACATGTTTTTACTCTCAAAGGTTGCCAGTCTTTGGAATTTCCTTCCTTAAAGGGCAGTGGATGCAGAATCTTTAGATATTTTTAAGGCAGAGGTAGATTCTTGATGACTGAAGGGATGGAACATTATTGGAGAATGTAAAGTTGAGGTTTAAATCAGATCAACCACGATCTTATTGAATGTGGGAATAGGTTCAAAGGGCCGAGTGGCCTACTTTTGTTCCTTGTCCATATGTTGCCTCATACATTTTCACACGATCGGAGACTGTCGCTCGTATTTTCTACCTGCAGATTAAGCTGCTTGTGCAATAGGCCTCATCTGCACAGTGTTCCCCAGCCTTTCACTGTGACATGTTAAAGATACTGGTCCCATGATCAATCCATTAACTCTGAGTTGGTTTACTTAAACAATAAAACACATTACAAGTCATGAAGCAGACATTATAGCAAGCAATAATGGGCAGTACAGAGCCTCAATGGTTAGCACTGCTGCCTCATATCGCGCGGGACCTGGGTTCGATTCCACCCTCAGGCGACTGTATGTGGAGTTTGCACATTCGCCCCGGTCTGTGTGGGTGTCCTCTGAGTGCTCCGGTTTCCTCCCACAATCCACAGATGTGCAGGTCAGGTGAATTGGCCATGCTAAATTGGCCATGGTGTTCAGGGATGTGTGGGTAGGCGCAGTTGTCAGGGAAAATGTTGAGTAATAGAGTGGGGGAATGGGATGCTTTTGGAGATTCGGTGTGGACTTGTTGGGATTCTGTGAATTGATCTCAGTCTGTGCAGTTTGCAGAATCACAGATGATTTACTGGTAAGTGGAGTGCATACACAGGGGTGGATTTTCTCAAAGGCAATATGTTCACACACCACACAGCCACTGAACATCAAGAGGAGATAGTTACATTCTCTCTTGTTGGAGACAGTCATTGACTGGCAGTTGTGTGGCACAAATGTAACCTTATTCATGTTCCAAGCCCACATCTCCGGCAGTAACCTGCTTTGGAACATCCTCAGGTGATAAAAAGTGCCATACATTTGGGTGCACGATGGCTCAGTGGTTAGCACTGCTGCCTCACCACACCAGGGACCCACCTCAGGCCGGTCTGTGTTGAGACTGCACATTCTTCCTGTGCCTGTGTGGCCTTCCCTGGGTGCTCTGGTTTCCTCCCACAGTCCAAAGATCTGCAGCCTCAGTAAATTGGCCATGCTAAATTGCCCATAGTGTCTAGGGATATGCAGGCTAGGTGGATTAGCCATTGGAAAATACAGGGATAGCACAGGGGGCTGGGTGGAGTGCTCTTCAGATGGGCAATGTGGACTTGATGGGCTGAATGGCCCACTTCCACGCTATAGGGATTCTGTGATACAAATGCAAGTTCCTTCTTTCCATTCTAGCCCTGAAGCATGCATGTGGTTCTGTCTCATATCCACTCAAGGGATGGCAAACCTTTGAAGATATCAGCAGCCTCTATTCTTTTGGAAAGTACTTCTTCCACTCTGTCCTTCACAGCCTTGTAGACAGCAACACTGAGATCGGGAAATAACCCAAAGCTATAATCTTCTGGGCTCTTCATTAAACTGTAGAACCTGAAAAGTACAATTAATGGCCAAGTCAATGAAGATATTTCTCAGCAATCCCTAAATGCTGAGTTTTAGTACTCAGCAGGCCCCAGGAGTCAAAATAACAGACTAGATCATTGCTCTGAATTGCTCATAAATGTCACCTTCACATTTCTGGAGGCTATGATCAAAAAGGTTGCTTTCTCCTCTCCAAAATACAGCTTAAAATCAGCTCCAATTCCCAACCATCCAGCTGAGAGCGGTGCCCTGTGCAAACTGGAACCTGGTTAGTGGGAGCACTGTCACCTCTGTCTCAGAAGCTTTGTCTAGTTAAAACAGAGACTCAGCTAGACAATCATTTAGCACAGAAACAGACCCGTTGGTTCAACTCATCCATGCCAACCAGATATCCTAAATTAATCTATTCCCATTTGCCAGGTTTTGGCCCATATCCCTCTAAACCGTTACTATTCATAAACCCTTACAGATGCCTTTTAAATGTTGTAATTGTAACAACCTCTGGCAGCTAATTCCATACACGCACCACCTTCTGCATGAAAACGTTGCCCCTTAGATCCCCTAAAAATCTTTCCTCTCTCACCTTAAACCAATGGCCTCCAGTTTTGGACTCACATACCCTGGGAAAAAGACCTTGGCTATTCACCTTATCAATGTTCTTCATGATTTTATAAACCTCTTTCAGGTCACCCCTCAGCTTCCAGTGCTTCAGGGGAAATAGCCCCAGTCTATTCAGGCTCTCCCTATAGCTCAAACCCTCCAACTCCAGCAACATCCTTACAAATCATTTTTCCACCCTTTCAAGTTTAACAACATTGTTCCTAGAGCAGGAAGACAGAACTGAGCCCTGTATTCTCAAGGTGTCCTCAACAATGGCCACTTTGGGGGACAGCCAGAACATGACATCCCAACTCCTATACTCAATGCACAGACCAATAAAGTCAAGTGTATCAATCTTTGAGGAGAAAGTGAGGTCTGCAGATGCTGGAGATCAGAGCTGAAAATGTGTTGCTGGAGAATCACAGCAGGTCAGGCAGCATCCAGGGAACAGGAGAATCGACGTGCTCTCCAGCATCTGCAGACCTCACTTTCGCCTCAAAGATCTCCAGCATCTCCAGACCTCACTTTCTCCTCAAAGATCTCCAGCATCTGCAGACCTCACTTTCTCCTCAAAGATCTCCAGCATCTGCAGACCTCACTTTCTCCTCAAAGAGATTCCTGAAGAAGGGCTTATGCCCGAAACAGCGATTCTCCTGTTCCCTGGATGCTGCCTGACCTGCTGCGCTTCTCCAGCAACACATTTTCAGCTATCAATCTTTGAGAGAAAGTGAGGGCTGCAGATGCTGGAGATCAGAGCTGAAAATGTGTTGCTAGAAAAGCGCAGCAGGTCAGGCAGCATCCATGGAACAGGAGAATCGACATTTTGGGCATAAGCCCTTCTTCAGGAACCAACTTCACTCCCCTGTTTACCCATGGCTTCGCTTTCAAGGAACTGTGAATCTGCACTCCAAGGTCTCTTTGCTCAGCAACACTCCCCAGGACTTTGTCCTTATTTGCCTTACCAAAATACAACACCTTACATTTATCTGAATTATCTCCATCCACCACTCCTTATCCAATGGCCCATCTGAACAAGCATTGATCATATATTATAAACTTGCTCATATAGAAAGCATTGGGGAGGCCACACTTGGAGTATTTTGTCCAATTTTGATCTGCTTATTTGAGGAAGGATGTGGTGGCACTGTAGGCTGTTCAGAGGATGTTCCCCAGACTGATCCCAGGGATGAAAGGGCTGTCCTACTATGGAGCAGTTAAATAGCTTGGGCTTGTACTCACTGGAGTTCAAAAGAATGAGGAGGGATCTGATTGAGGGAGAGAAAATGTGAAAGGGGATTGAGAAGGTGGATGTTGAATAGATGCTCCCCCTTGCAGGACAGTCTGGAACAAGAGGTCAGCGATATAGAGTGAAAGGAGGTCAGTTCAAAACTGAGCTGAGGAGAAACTACATCTCCCAGAGGGTTGTGAATCTGTGAAACTCAATGCCCCAGAGTGCAGTGGAGGCAGAATCAATCCACAGGTTCAAGAAAGATGTGTTTCTGATGGAAAGTGAGATAAAGAGCGATGGGGAGCAGGCAGGAGAGTGGAGTTGAGACCAGGATAAGATCAGCCACGGTCATGTTAAATGGCGGAGCGGGCTCGAAGGGCTGAATTGCCTCCTCCCGCTCCTAATTCCTATGTTGAGCACACAGTCAAGGCTGACATTGCAAAACTGAGGGAGCTGTTGTCTTTCAGGTGAGTTACAAAACCTGGTCCTGCCACAATATATGGAACTGTACTATGGCCCCAGAGACAAGTGCTGGAATTTGAATTCAAATCACAAAGCAAGCCTCATTAATGGTGACCACTATAATGATCCCTGATTGCTGTCCAGCCTCAGCCTTACCCAATCTGGACTTCATGTGACTCCAGCCCCACAACAACCTGGTTAACTCTTGGGTGCCTTCTGAGAGGCCACAGCAAGGCCAGCAGTTCAAGGGTAACTCATCTTGGGGAACAAATGCTGATCTATGCCAGTGACACCCACCTCCCAGAAAACAGAACACAACAGAGATTGCTGTCAGCCAAAATTGTCAGATCAGACTCTCAATGAGATGGGGAGATGTTTAAAGATGAATTCAGCTCATTACGGAACACGTCTCCACTTGTTTATACATCGTCGCTGACAAAATAAGGGGAAAAAACAGAAAACAAAAGGTTCGGAACACTCAAATGTGGGAATATCAGTGAGAATTCAGGCAACTGAAGGAAGATATGAAGAACTGCAAAGGAAGACAAAAAGGAAGCAAGAGTTACAGAAAAGTGATTGAGAAAGAGACCTGCAAGGGGTCACAAGAATAACACAAATGTTTTACACGAAAATTAGAAAATCAAGGGGGCTCCAGTGCAATGTGAGCCCTTTAAAAACAAACTGGAAATTCCATGAATGAGACTAAGGGAATGGCCGATATGTACAATAATTAGTTGTGTCAGTCCTCACAGTCAAGGAATGGGATAATGCAGCTTCCTCTCCAGGGTGGTTAGTAATGAATTGAAGACTGGAATTCATGAAACTTGATACGTGCCAGAAAACAGCATTGGAAAGCGAACAGCTCTAAAGGCTGACAGATCTCCAGGACCTCAGGGGCTTAAAGGAAGAGGGGGAAGACGTTTCAGAAGCTTTTCCCATCAGGTTCCAAAGCAGCAACCATTCCTTTAGTTTGGAAAATGTCTTGCTGTAACTCCATGGGTTTAAGAAAGATGAGGGAGGGAACCAAGGAAATGATATACTGGTCAATCTAACATCTCTTTTGGGGGTTTCATTGGAATCTATAATTAATAACCGAGAGAATGAATATGTAGAGAATTACAAATAGCCCACATAGATTAGTGCTGGGTAGGTTCTGACAAATGAACCAAATGCATTAACTAAATTAGTTGAATGGGCACATAGTCTTATCAACTTTCAGAAGTACTTGATAATTTTCCACTAAACAGTCTGCTGACTAAAGTTAAAACCAATGGGATTGAAGATGAACGTTTGACTTGGTTAGGAGGCTGGTTTTGTGATGTACGACAGAGAAAGAAAGTGACGAGTGGTGTTCCACAAGGATTCTGTGGTGAGGCCTTACCTCCTGACTGTATGTATTAATGAGAATCATAGTTCCACATTGACACAAAGGCTGATGTAATAGTAAGCAGTGCAGATGGTCTTTTTGTTTAAAACTCACTCTGAGGACATGGGTATTGCTGTCTAGGCCAGCATTTACTACACATTCTGTGTTGCCCTTGTGACTCATGGAATCATCATACAGTGTAGAATCAGGCCATTCAGCCCATCCAATCCATACCTACCCAACGAACAGCATCCCATCTGGACTTACCCCATTCCTATACTGCTGCATTTCCCACGGCCAACCCACCCAGCCAACACATCCCTCGACACTATGCGCAATTTGGCAGGGCTAATCCTCCAAACCAACATATCTATGGACTGTATGGAAGAAACCCACATAGACATGGGAAAATGTGCAACCTCCACACAGACAGTCGTCCCAGGGTGAAATTGAACCAGGTCTCTGGTGCTGTGAGGTAGCAGCACTGACCACTGAGCCACAATTCTGCCTTTTGCAAGGTGGTGGTGAGCTGCCTTCTTGAACCGCTGCAGTCCATGTGCTGTAGATAAACCCACAACGCCCTTAGGGAGGGAATTCCAGGATTTTCATCCAGCGACACTGGAGGAACAGTAATACATTTTCAAATCAAGATTCTATGTGGATTGGAGGTGAACTTGTTTTTGGTGGTGTTCTGTGTCCTTCTACATGGAAATGATCGTGGGTTTGGAAGGTGCTGTCTCAAGAGACTTGGTGTGAATTCCCACAGTTCATCTTGTAGATGGTGCACACGGCTGTTACTGAGCATCAGTGGTGGAGGGAGTGTATGTTTATCGATGTGATGCCAATCAAGCAGGCTGCTTTGTACTGGATGATATCAAGCTTCTTGATTGTTTTTGGAGCTGCATCCATCCAGGCAAGTGGGGAGTAACCCACCACAGTCCGATCCAAAACTTGACTGATCTTTTCTTAATTAATTTATTGGATTAGGCATCACTTGCTATGTCAGCATTTATTGCCCAGAATCAAATGGGGTGGCACAGCACTGGGACCAAGGTTTAATTCCACCCTTGGGCAACTATGTAGAGTTTGCACGTTCTCCCTGTGTCTGCCCGGGTTCCCTCCCGGTGATCTGGTTTCCACAAACGTGCGGGTTAGGTGGAATGGCCACGGGAAATGCAAGGTTACAGGGGAGTGGGTCTGGGTGAGATGATCTTTGGAGAGACGGTTTGGGCTGAATGGCCTATTTCCACATTGTAGGGATTCTATGAATTTCTTGACTCAGAGGGTTTTGAATCTTTGGGATCCTCATCGATACTTAGGCGTTTGAATAAATTCAAGATAGCGATAATACACATGTGGGGAGGCAATGAGTTAATGGTATCATCACTAGATTCTTAATCCAAAGAGCCAAGTAATGTTCTGGGGGACCTGGGATCATCGTGGGGCAGCACGGTGGTACAGTGGTTAGCACTGCTGCCTCACAGCACCAGGATCCCAGGTTCGATTTTAGCCTCGGGTGACTGCCTTTTATGGAGTTTGCACATTCTCCCTGTGTCTGCATGGGTTTCCTTCGGGTGCTCCGGTCTCCTCCCACAATCCAAAGATGTACAGGTTAGGTGAATTGGTCACGCTAAATTGCCCATAGTCAGGGGTGAATATGGAGAATGAGTCTGGGTGGGTTGCTCTTCGGAGGGTCGGTGTGGACTTGTTGGACCGAAGGGCCTGTTTCCATACTGTAGGGAATCTAATCTAAATCCTGGCAATGCATGGAGTGGAATTTTAAATTCAAAAAGACTCTGGAGTTAAGAGTCTAATGACGACCATTGTTGGGGGAGAACCCTGTCGGGCCAACTAATGTCCATCAGATTGCTGTCCTTGCCCATACTGACTGACATATGACTCCAGACCCACAGCAACATAGAATCATAAAATCCCTACTGTGTGGAAGAAGGCCATTCAGCCCATCAAGTACAAGCAACATCTCACCAGAACTAGCCCGCTCTCCTAACCCTACACTTCCATGGCCAATCCAACTAACCTGCACATCTCTGGACTGAGAGAGGAAACTGAGGCACCCAGAGGAAACCCATTCAGACAGAGGGAGAACATACAAATTCAACACAGACAGTTGCCTGAAGGTGGAATCAAACCCAGGTCCCTGGCGCTGTAAGGTAGTGGTGCCAGCCACTGTGCCACCCATTCCTCATCTCTGATCGAAATGTCTAATCCCTTATTCCCAGACTGGGACTCTGCTTTAGAATCCCCAGGTCGGGGTTCATCCTTCCAAAATCTACCCTGTCAGGGCACTGGAGAATTTTAAATGTTTCAGTGAAATCTCATCCCAGCCTTCTGAATTCTAGGGAATCCTGACCCAGTCCCCTCTCTCAATAATTAGGCAATCCCTCAACCCATCACATGAACTGTGGCTGGGTTTGATCATCTCAGTAAGAGTTTCAAGGAGGGAAGGAGAAAGAAAGACTCGTTCTGCTTTGAATCGATGCTAAAAACTGAAAAAACAGGAAAATATTGTCACTAAGTGTTGTTCACATACTCTTACTTTTCATCAAAGTGCTGGATGAGATTTCTAATGAATTTCAGGAGGTCACTGGTGGTGTCCTTATATTCTTTATTCCTGCCTTGTCTCTTGTTCATGTCATTTAGGAGAACGGAGTCAACTGAGAAGGAAATGAACAGCAGAGTTTGTTTTCTCTGTTGATTAAATTCACCTTGCTTGCTCCTCTGAGCACCTGAAGAAAGAGCGAGGCTCTGAAAGATGATGTTTTCTACTAAACCTGTTGTTCTAATAAATCTGGTGTCGTATGATTTTTGACCTTGTCCTCTGGTCACATTCAGGTTGTGCCCACGGGCACTGCATGTTCTTGCTTCTCCAGTCCACGAGGTGGCGATCTTGATAATGGATTTCACAATGGTCTCCATCAGAGAGGACCCACAAATCAGGGACAGCGACCAGAGATTACAGGCTCCTCAGTCCCAGACCCGAGTACAACGGGCCCCCTGGCATCCCAGGTACCGCTTGTTGCGTCCCGGACCCTGTACATAATGCAAATAGTGCAACTGATTCTTCTGATTTTTCCCAACCTCACCAGGTCTCCACAATCATTGAGATTCGTTAAATGCAGCCTTTGCCAATTTAGGACCCTGACTGATGGAAAACAGACTGAAATGGGTCAATAATAATGTTGGGGAGATACAGACACAGATTGCCAAGTAGAAATCTGATGCTGTGGCTCTCACAGAGATCGGGCGGGACTGGGGATTCCTGGATACAAGGTGTTCAGTAAAGATAGGAAAGAGGGAAAACTGCGAGAAGTGATGGGATTTTTCTGGGCCCAGACAGTACTGACCAACCTTAGGCCCTGAGATATGATAGAGATGAAGGGTGAACTGTGCTGGGCTTTAACTCACTGTTACCAGAGTAAAACAGGGATTACCCATTTCACAAGAGAGTAAATGGAACTAACAAACCAGGTGCATGTGAAACACCCACCCCATCCCTGAGAGAGGGGGGACAAGAACAGGGACATTCTCAGACAGAAAGGATGCTAAAATGCTATCACTCCCAGAGGGAAGGATGGGGTGGGGATAGTGACAGCGACACCGCCCAGAGAGTGAGGAAAGTAACACTGACACATTTAAAACTGTATTATCACAAGCGAGAATTCAAACAGACACCCACTCCACCAAACGGTGTTGATGATGCACTGTCTTCATCAAAACACGTTATCAAAACCTCTTCATAACACGTCAGGGGAGAGAAACATTGAAAACTGTATTATTACGAGTTCGGGTCCATTTAAATCTTGGACCATGATGTTAAATGTTCCCAGCCGTAAACAACACTGGTGTATTGACGTCATTAGCTTATTAAACAATATTAAAACCTCGGCCAAATATTTTCCTGCAGACAGTGTATTTAAAATATCAAGAGGCTTTCCACATTGTTGGTTTGATCAGTGACGGAGCAAGGAAGCAGCAGCTTCCCCATGAACTCCAACAAAAGAATGAGAACAGGCTCTTCATACGGAGCTGGCTCCCGAGAATCCAATTCAACAGCAGGGACCAAAGAACAAGGAACAATACAGCACAGGAACAGGCCCTTCGGCCCTCCCAGCCTGTGCTGACACATTTTGCCCTTCCATACTGAAACTGTCTTCACTTACAGGATTCATATCCCTCTATTCCCTTCCTATTCATGCATTAGTGCAGGTATTTCTTGAGTAATTCTATTGTGTCTGCTCTCACCCCCTCCTCTGCCAGTGTGTTCCAGGTACTCAACTCCTTTTGTGTAAAATACTTGCCTCCCACATCTCTTTTAAATTCACCCCCACCCCCACCCTGCACCTTGAATCTCTGTTGCCCAATAATTGACCCTGGGAAAAAGCCTCATATTTTCCACGCGATCTATAACATTCACAACTTTACAAACTTCTATCAAGTCATGCCTCATTTTTCTGCATTCCAGAGAAAACAAACCCAGTCTATCCAACCTTTCTTCAGAGCTACAATCTCCCATACCCGACAATATTCAGGTAAACATTTTCTGCACCACCTTCAAAACATCCACATCCTTCTGGTAGTGTGGTGACCGGAACTGTATACAATATTCCACGTGTGGCCTAACTAATGTTCGATAAAGCTGCAGCATAACGTGTCTATCCTTACCCTCAATACCCCTTCCAATGAAGGCAAGCATGCCATAAGCCTTTTTTACTGCCTTACCTTCCTGTGCTGCCACCTTCAGTGATCTGTGAACATACACACCCAGATCCCTCTGTATATCAATGCTCCAAAGGATTCTGTCATTCACTGTATAATTCCCACCTGTACACCACCTTTCAAAATGCATCACCTCACATTTGTCTGGATTGAACCACATCTGCCCTTTCACTACATCTGTCAATGAGGAGTAAAGCAAGATGGAGAGGATGTTTTGGAAAGTGTTTAATGGAGGAAACATACCTTGTGATACCCAATAATGACAGCCTCCGTGTATCACAGAATGAACAAAACAGCATACCGTGAAGACAATCAAAAATCACACCAAAGTACATCTTATTGATATATCATTTCACGCAGGGCATTTTCATTGTGATGCGATAAGTATCCTGGTCCGAAAGCTGTACTCTCCCTCCCTCCCCCGATTCTCCAGATGGAGCCGGTCAGATCCTCGCAGAGCCCCAGTTTCCTTGGACTGTTCTGTAATGTGGAAATGCCGATGGTGGACTGGGATACACCTGATGAAGGAGCAGCGCTTCAATAGCTTGTGATTTCAAATGTTGTTCTAGAGCCTGGTGTCGTGTGACTTCTGACTTTGTATTGTTTGGGCACAGTGAAACAACTGCCTTCTAGTAACTATAGAGTACTTGCAATGCAACTGAGGATTATGGGTAATGACTCCTTCCATTAGCCGTGAATAAACCCGCAGTTACTCCCATGGATTCCAAAGGGAATGACCTATCATTTGCTTCTCAGATATTATATGGTTCACCACCGCCCTCTCCAAGACAATTCGGGAAGTGTAACAAATAACCGACGCGTCAACGCCCGCTCCATCCCAGGAGAAATCAAAATAAATGGCATATAATTCAAATAATCAAACTGGTGAGGCTTGAATTCATCTCTTTGAAAGACTGGACCCTCGGCCAGAAACAGAGCCATGACATGGGTGAAGCTGGTTTGTCGGACTGCAAGGTGGAGTGTCCTTCGGATTGACACTGGGATCAGCAAAAATGAATTGTACTCAAAAATCTAACAAACGGCTCTTAAAGCGTGCCCCCAAACTGCACTTGAGGCTTCGCCCCTCCCCCCCCCCCCCCCAAACACCCCAATCCCCATCTCCATCCTTGCTTGTTGCCCTTCCCTAGTTGTCCTGGAGAGGGTGGTGGTGAGCCATGAGTTTCTCGAAGAAAATCTGACAGTTGGACAAAGTCATGTCCTCCGCCTGAGCACAACTGCCTGACCTGCTGTGCTTTTCCAGCCCCACACTTTTCGACTCTGAGCACAACTATCCCTCAGAAGAATGGTCATCGGATTGAAAGCCAACTCAGAAACGAGAGCAGCGAATCCAGGCTGAGACTGTGGTGCACTGCTGAAAGTTGCACAGTCTTTGGCACCATCATTTGAGGCTCCACCACCACCACACCCCGACCAGCCCCACCCCCAACTCAGGGGGCACAACAAGATCCAATTCTGAAGAGATTCCCTCGGGTGTCCTGCTCAATATTCAGCTAGTGCCATCAAAATAGATTTGCCTCGTCATTCATTTAATGTCTGTGGGACCTCCCCATCTTGTCCGTGAATGAGACTGCTCTGTGTTCGTGGCTTTGAATATCCTGACACTATAAAACAAAATGCACCAACAAGAGTTCTTTCTTCATTGTCATCTAAAAGGGAAGCAGTGAGCAAGCGAAAATGCACACTGAATGCAAATACTGAAACTTCAGCTGAAAGGCTTTTTGCACCATGTTAACCTGCGCCCTGAGCATTTCCTTCCAATGTCTGAGATGGTTATCAGGTTGGAGTTGAGGCCGACAGGGTTTAGGACCATTTGGCGCAGCCAGTTTGGCGCAGCCCATTTTGCCGCAGACCCATTTAGGTGCAGGACTATTTTGGCACAGCTCATATTTATTCCTTTTCTGGCTTAGTTAAAAACCTTAATGAAAGCAATAAGAATAAAAATAATGTTTATTTTATTTAGTAAAAATGTTAAAAAGAAAAAAATAAAAGAAATACGTTAATTGCGAAAAATGTAAAATATGACTTTTATTCGAAATTATGGGCAATCCCTCGTAAATACGCAACATCATTTCTCTCACTAAATCTTCTTACAAGCGTTTGTATTCTAATGTCTGCTTCCCCGAATTTCTTTAATTTCAACGGAATATCATGCCCTACTACGAGATGCTCATAGAAAATGTCCCTTCCTCTCTGAACTTTTTCGCAAACTGTCAATAAATTTCCAAAAAGCTGGCTGTTCCACTCCAAGTTCACATTGTAATCTCCTGTGGGCAGCTTCTGCATGATTGTTTGTTCTGTCCTCATTGTTTAAAGTTCTTTCATATAAATTCCACATTCCAACTGGAAAAGGCGGTGGACGCCTACCATTTCCTCTGCGTAATCTTCTACCTACATAGTTATCCTTGAACCAGTCCAACAGTGGTTGCAGTTCATATGGAAGTGCATCAGCCAAATGTTCAATAGCTTCATCAATGTTTTCAATCGGAATAAATGCAAGACCAATTATCATTTTAGCTCTCAAAGAAAACTCCGAGTCAATGTTTTACTTACTCAAGTGTCCCATACTGGCAAGATGTTTTCTCATAATTTGAGCCAGGTGAAAAAAAATCCCCGGATTTCTGCAGAAGGAAAATGCTGCTGTAAACTTTTGAAATTTGCAAGTTCAAAGTCACAGTTGATAATGTCAGGGCGGCATTCAGGCTGTATTTCCAGAACCATTTCAAATAATTTGTCATATGTTGTTCGTAACTTATTTGGGAGTAAAGCATACAACAATGGGAACACACCTTTATGCATTTCCTCTAAAATAACATAAACTTTTGTGAAAATAGAGGTGGGGAAATTTTGAATGTTTCATCAACTTATACATTTTTTGATGGCTTCAGAAACTCGGCATTCCTTTTTCTTCTCACCATAAGAATTCTGCAGGTGGTGCTACCGCTGTTGGCGAGTAAAAATTGTTCTTCATTACATGCATTAACAGAATATGTTTTAAAGCTTTCTGTAATTACAAGTTCTTCTAAATTACTTGGATTTACTGGGGAAGAGCAATTTCTTTCCTTGTCCTACGAGCCATTTTCTTCAACGCTCTGTTGTTCGGCATCGTCCCTTGGCAAGCTTACGACAAATTTTCTAGGCACTCGTTAATCACTTGGAAAATTCCCTCTACAGTTTCAGCAGCTCGTAATTTTATCTTTGAAATGACGGTATCTCTTTCCACCTTAGATGCCGAAGCTGCATGCGAATGCTCATTAATTTGTTTCACTAGGTCACCATTTATAACATGAAATCGAGCTTTGCAAATGTCCTTCCTTTCACATCTCCAAAACTTTGTTATCTTATCAGCAGCATATCTATCAAGTACGTATATATAGCCATCGTATGAGTACTTTTCCTTTCCACATTTTGACAAAATTGTTGATGGCATTTTAATGGGTTATATTTTATTTTAATAATAATTACAAACTACTGGAAACCATATATCTGAGCCAAAACAGTTCTGCGCCTACATGAGTCTGCAACAAAATAGGCTGCGCCAAACAGGCCACCCCAAATCGCTTGCGCCAAAATGGCTGCTCCGATACTAGGGAGGTCCAAGTTTTCAAAAAAGGATTCCATTCTCACTTCTCCATCTCCAGAGCCCTCTGACCGGTATAACTCTGCATAGAACTCCCAAAATCTGGCATTGAACTTCCTCAGTTCACGACTGACATTGACAGTTCCCTCCCTGATAGACACAATAGACAATGGCGCACTTTTCTTCCTAGCCAGGTAAGCTAGGGATCTAGCTTATCCCCATATTCAAACAGCCTGTGCTTTGCTGAGCAGACCCCTCTCTTTGCCACTTGTGTGAGCACTGAGTCCAGAACAGCCCGGAGAGCCATGACCCGTTGTAATTTGACCCTGGATGGTCTGGTATAATATGCTGATTCGGTTGCCTTCAGTCTAGCGTCAAGTATCAGCTGCTGCTCTCCTTCTCTTGTCAACTGTGAAATAATCATACTCCTTAAGAATGCTTTGGTGGTCTCCCAGAGCACTGATGGGTGACTAGCCGTACCCTGATTGATATCCCAAAAAACCCTAAACTCCCTTCTGATACACTGTACAAAGTTGTCATCCTTCAACAGAAATGGATTCGTGCACCATTGCCATGTGTCTCCTTCACTACCTGTGGTCTTAACATCTAAATATAATGACACATGGTCCGAAATAGTTATGTTCCCAATCTGCAGGCTAACACCAAGTCCAAACAAACTTATGGAACAAAGAACATTTCAATTCTTGTGTGGCACTTGTGTGGGTTGGAGTAAAAGGCAAAGTCCCTCCCATTCGGGTGGAGACACCTCCACACATCCACTAGCCCCAACTCCTCACGCAAGTCCACTAACTGTCTAGACTGCAGAGGTGTAACCTCTTGGCATCCTGTCCACTCCAGAGCCCATGAGACAATTAAAGTCTCCTCCTATAATCATACGGTGCACCTGAAGAGCCAGTAACCGAGAGACTGCATCAACTAAATATTTGAGAGGATGCGCCGGGGGACAGTAAACATTCAGGATGCCATACACTTCTCCATGTCCCAGAACCTTGAGAATAATGAACCATCCATGCTCATCCTTGGTTTGATCTATCACCTGAAATGGGAGGTTCCTTCGTACCAGTATGGCCACTCCTCTGCTTTTGGAGTTGAAGGAGGAGAAGAACAGCGTATCGTATTCTCCCTGCTGTAACTTCAGATGTTCCCTGTCAGTCAAATGCATTTCTTGCAGTAGAGCGATGTCAACCCTTTCCTTCTTAAGATTGAGAGCACCATTTTCCTTTTAATGGGGGAATGGCTCCCCTTTATAATCCAGGTGCACCACCTGAACAGATCACTAGCCATGACCGCACACTACATCCCGCAGTCCCCCGACAGGAGCAAGCCCATTCAATGTGCGACGAATGGGAAAAAAACAGACTTTATCAAATCTAAAGACTATTCCTACAAACACCACCAAAACTACTAAAACTTAAAAAAAAGCCTCTACTCCAAATAAACACACAAAAACACACATTTCCAGAGATCCACCCCGTGCCCATAGGGGCCATTCACTCACAAACTCATAACCATCCCAGCACCTTCCAGTTAAGGCCGTGCCACAAACCCAAGCATTGGGAAAAAAAAACATATTAATTCCACTCTGACAGGTGAACAATGGACACCCACACCATCCCGCCCCCCACATTCTCATCTCAACTCCACACATCTTTACATAAAAGAAGTAACCATCCTTCAACCAACAAATCAGAACAATAGAATAACTAATAGTGGGCGGCACGGTGGCACAGTGGTTAGCACTGCTGCCTCACAGCGCCAGAGACCCGGGTTCAATTCCCGCCTCAGGCAACTGACTGTGTGGAGTTTGCACGTTCTCCCCGTGTCTGCGTGGGTTTCCTCTGGGTGCTCCGGTTTCCTCCCACCATCCAAAGATGTGCAGGGTCAGGTGAATTGGCCATACTAAATTGCCTGTAGTGTTAGGTAAGGGGTAAATGTAGGGGTATGGGTGGGTTGCATTTCGGCGGGTCGGTGTGGACTTGTTGGGCCAAAGGGCCTGTTTCCACACTGTAATCTAATCTAATCTAATCTAATAACCACCAAACAAATAGAATATAAAACATACCGGATCTCACACTAAAGCAATACCGAGCCGATAAAGCAGGAGACCCCAAAGGGGAAAGAACAAAGAGAGAGAAGATTTTAAAATAATACATTATGCCAGAGTACATAGAATGCTGGAAAATGATCACCAATGTGTCCACTATTTCTACACTCACTTTCTCAAGGACTCTGGGATGCAGAGCATCAGGCCCTGGGGACTTACCAAGTTTTGATACCATCAGTCTCCCCAAGACCATTCCTGACTAACAAGGATTACCTTCAGTTCCTCCTTCACACTTGACCCTCTATCCCCTTGCATTTCCTTTCAATAGGATGTGCATCCTTGGATAATTAGTTCCTAGCCCTGATCCCCTTGCAGCCACGTCCCTGCGCTACAGGCTCATTTACCTTGTTTCATATACTCGATGCATCGAAGTACAACACCCTCAGTCATGCATTGACTGTCTCCTTCTCATAGTTATCTCCTTCAGAAATCATAGTATCCCAACAGTGTGGAAGCAGGCCATTCAGCACAGACCAACCCTCAAAAAGCATCCCGCCCATCCTAATATTCCCATGGATAATCCTCCTAACTGAAAGATCTTTGTGACAATGGGAGGAAACCCAAGTAGACACGGGGAGGATGTGTAAATCCCACACAGTCAGTTGGAATTGAGTCTGTGTTTCCGGAGCTGTGAGAAATTCCTAATCCTTTCCATACTCTCTATCCTATTATTCGGTCTGGATACTTTAATAACGTCTCCTGAGCCCCTACCTTCTTTAATTAGTTTAACTTCCTCAGAAACTTGATTTCCCTTGGTTTGTGTGGTACCACTTTGTCTACATTATTCCGAATGGTTCATGCATTAAGATACAAAGCCTTTAAGTTTGTTCTAGTATTGAGAACTTTTGCACTTTTAAGTTTCCTTCGTACAATATGACATTCACAAATTCTGTCCTTTCCTTTTATTTTCTGGTAACAATCAATCCCATCACTACCCAGTAATCCTACCTTCTCCATTAACTTTCATTTTCTTATTTTCCATCCAAATGTTCCAGTTACTTTCTCTTTGAATCATATTCAGGCTGATATTTATCCCTGAACAAACATCTCTCAAAATGTTCCTCGTTTCATTGTTGCTTGTGGGATCTTGCTGTGTATAATCTGGCTTCCACATTTCCTACATTCCTACAATGACCACGTTTCAAACAAGTCCCACACTGTCTGCAAATGGCTTTGGGACAGCATGGATCTTTCTTTTCTTTGGATGAACTGGGAGTCTTTCAGATGTGAAAGATGCTGTTCTAATATCGCACAGTCCTCCTGAACTACAGTTTCTGCTTTGTTCCTCTCTTTTGTGAAAACAGACCAAAAGATTTCATGAGGAACCATTGCTCCATCTTGCACCACTGCACACAAGTTCCCTTCCTGCTCTCGAATGGGCCTCATACATTCCTTCATTCTTTACTTGTTCCTTCTGTGATTATAAAACATCACTGGGATTTCCTTGACTTCATTTGACGTATTTCATTCTGTCAGCTCTTTGCTTTCCTCAGGTCCTGCTTAATTTCACCCCTGCATTTTGTCTTTCATCTCACTTTTACCAAATCATTGTACAGTTTAGTAAAATAGTTCATTCCCAAATGAAAACTTTTACACTTGCCCAATGGTTCTCCATTTCCATTCCTGCTCTCAATCTCACTTAGTTCTGATCACTGTCACTAAAATGCTCCCCCATTGATAGCCCTTCCAGCTGCCCACATTCATTCCCTAAATGCTGGTCAAGGGCAATTAGGGATGGGTAATAAATGTTGGCCCTGTCAGTGACACTCACATCCTAAGCAGCAATTTTAAAAATTCCTGTCCTTGGGACTGGCTCGGCGATACTTCTGAGGTTCAAGGATTAAGGCAAAATCATTGAGATAATCAAAATGAAGTTTTACTCTGTATCAAACTCCACGCTGTCCTTGTTCTGGGAGTGTTTGATTGGGGCAGTGGTGTCTTGTGGTGCCAAGTAAAACCTCTCAAAGATGCTGAAAACTGTTAGCTGTACAAAACAATGTGAACCTCAGAAGTCTCTGCTTCAGTAAACCAGATCTCCTTCCTGCTCAGCCACCAGTTCCAATTTAAGGTTTTGTCACTGTTTAAAGGGACAGGATTCTCATGTTATTGAGAAAATCTCCACAAGTGTTTTCCTCAAGCTCCATTGTGGCTGTGAATTTGTGCAGCTTCCTCTGTCTGGGCTGTTAATTGCAGTCTGTTTTCTGTCAATGTCAATCTGGAAAAGGGAATAAAGATGAAGAAGATTCAGTCTCTGTCTCGTGTGTGCTTTGGAAGTGGCCAGAGCTGAAGCCTAAGGGAAAGGGTGTGTGAAGTGTTAACCTCCATCGTCATGACCTGGGGAAAGAGGGGGAGAATCGAGGGGGCAATGGAATCCCGGGAGCAGGAGGGCAATGCTACCATTGTGTCCAGAAGGGGCACTTTCAGCAGGAATGCACAACCCCAAGGAAATCTTTCCCAATAAATGGGGAAAAGTAGGAATACAGGAGGGGACAATGGGGAACACAATAATCTGATGGGAATTCCCTGTCAACGCTCACACATCCCTCAGGCACAGCAAAATCCCAAGCCAAGAAATTCAACTCAGATGTTTGGGAGCAAGAGCCACTGGGAACCCTGGATTGATGAATATGACTAGCAGGATCTTGTTACTCAGAATAACAATTGCACAGGATTTGGGAAATAAATATTCCATAAATTAGACTTGGACTTTCTTTACTCTTCAAATGAGATGAAATTGTCCCGTGTGTCCCTGGGGTCAGATTGAGAATGTTCAGTCCAGGGGGGTCTTCGTGTCACGGCTGGGGAGGACAATCAATGGTAAACTGGTTCCACTTTCTGCTGTCATATTCTGTAGCCCCTGGGCCATCTCAGTGAGGATCATCCAGAGCTCAGGGTGGATTCCAGAACAACTCATTATGCTGACTGTTGTGTTCCTCAGTCCACATGTGACTCCAATAATCTCACTCTAGGGCTTTAGTATCAGTGGGAACCAATGCGGCTGAAATCTTATCCAAACAGACCCTCACACAGCGGAGAGGCTGCTGGTGGCTCAGAAACCCCTTGGATTCAGTCCCAGCTTCCACTGTGGTTCTTTCATTCAAACACAGCATTAGCACACTGACACCACATTCAGAGGACAATCCTGAGATGGGGCAAATTTGGTTCTTGGTTCCAATGCGAGGAAATGGGAGCTGGGTGTGAAATGTCTAGTCTGAAACTGGTGGGGGCACTTTATAATGAAGAATAGAAACTATTGTCGGAATAAAGTCAGATGTTGATGGGAATGAGGAATATCTCAGTGATCTATCTCCAGAATCCACAGACTACACACATCCTTCTGTCAGACCCTGAAGGCTGAGAAAGCAACTCCTTGGCATCCAATAATTGTCCAACTTTCCCACAAAAGGTGAAATATTCCCAGCCTCAATGATTCCCTGGGACAGGACTTTTTTAAAAAGGCTGTGAGGGGGAAGGGAACTATTGCCTCTCAATGACAAAGCCAATGGAAGGTTGTGGAGCTGGCACTGTGAAATGTTAGGGCACAGAGGATGACACCAGAAGCAATTTAATGTTGTCGCTCTCTCCTTTGCAATTGCTAAACTGGTAATAATTGGTTTTCCCTCACAATTTGCTCCCTTGTATTCGATTCACTTGCCTTTCTTGCTTTGCTTCTTTTGACTTCAGTCTGTGGGTATTTCATCAAAACCCAATCTCCTCACACTCACCCTGGCCCCCAAAGAGATTAGAGAAGAAGAAACTGTAAATGCTGGAATCCAAGGTTGACAAGCAGGAGGCTGGGGGAACACAGCAAGCCAGGCAGCATCAGGAGGTGGAGAAGTCTATGTTTTGAGTGTAACCCTTCTTCAGGACTGGGGGGTGGGGGGGAATCAATCAGGTAAAACTCCTCTGAAACACCTCCAATGCATTTATATTCTTTCTTCAATAAGGTGACCAAAACTATACAAGGTATTTGAGATGTGGTCACAGCAATGTCCAGGAATAACTGAAACATCACAGCCTCACTTAAGCACGCCAACTCTTACTTTGTCTATCTCAAATTGCCCTGGACAAGGTGGTGATTAGCTGCCTTCTTGAACCGCTGCAGACCGTGTGCTGTAGGTAGACCCACAATGCCTTTAGGAAGGGAATTCCAGGATTCTGACCCAGTATCGATATAGGAACAGCCTTACATTTCCAAGTCAAACCGATGAATGGCTCAGAGGAGAACTTGCTGGGGTGATGTTCCCATGTATTTGCTGCCCTTGTCCTTGATTTAAGTGGTCATGGGTTTGGAAGGTGTTTTCTCAGGACCTTTGCTGAATTTCTGCAGTGCATTTTGTATATAGTACACAGAGCTGTTCCTGAGCGTCAGTGTGGAGGGAATGGATGTGTGTGGATTTGGTGCTAATCAAGTGCACTAAGTTCTTTTCAACATGATTTAAATACAATAATATACGACAACATAAAATGAAATAAATTAAAATGTTGCTGCCTTTTTGATAAAACATCACTGAACCCAAAAAGTTAATCCTCCTCTCCCCACAGAGGCTGCACCTGTTCCCTTTCTCCAGCATCGTGCTTCTATTAGAGATTTGCAGTATTTTGGTTTTATATCTGTTTTAATGCCACTGGTTATAAGAGAAGCATTGGTCAGCACACTGGGGAGATTTTCCCTGAGATGGTCTCAAATTCCTTATATTCACATCGACCTGAGAGAGCAGTGGTTTAACCAATCATTCAGCAGATGACATCTTTGCCTTTGCCAGCCTCAGGATAGTGCTCCAGTGTCTGGAGTGGGGCTTGAAACCTGCAGGTTCAGGTGACGGTGTTAACACTGAGCCCATCTATTCTTTCCTGGGATGTGGGTATCACTGGCAAGACCAGCATTTGTTTCCCATCCCTAACTGCCCTGAAACTGAGTGGCTAGTTTAGCCTTTCAAATGGCAGGTAAGGGTCAGCCACATTGCTGGAGTCCTGGCAGAGTCAGACATCTACAACAGGTCTACAAGAACAAGGCTCTTCGGCCCAATGAGCCAAAGCCAGTCAAAACATCCACCTCACTATTCTAATTCCATGCTCCAGCACTCGGCCCGAAGCCCTGTATGCCTTGCCATCACAGCTGCACATTGAAATACTTCAATGTTATGGGAGAGCTTCTGCCTCAACCACCCTTACAGACAGTGAGTCCAAGACTGCCACCACCCTCTGGGTGAAAATGTGTATGTTTATGTTCCTCTTCACCTTTGGCCATTTACCTTTAACTGATACTGACAACCCCCCCCGCCGCCGCCGGACATTAATCATGATAAAACCCCATGTCACCAAGTCTCCCTTTAATGACACATGAACAGTCCTTGACTGCAATGCCTCATAGAGAGTCAGGCACCGGACGCTCGGGGTCTCTGTTTATGTCAGTGAGTATTCTCCTTGTTACCTCCTGATTACGATTTGAGCTTTTCTTGTTAAACCCAGTTGGGAATTTTTAATGACATTGAATCTCCCACACACTCCCACCTCTCTTGATGCTCACCCTTGTCTGGTTAATTCTTCCTGTTTCCTTCTCTTCTTTCAGTTCATTCCATTTCAGTAAAGTCTGTGATGTTTCCACAGAGGATGTGCTCTGGAAACCGCCATAGACAAGCTCCTAGCCCTTCAATAGGAGGAAGGCTAATGTTTGCAGCAAGCTTGGCCTGTGCCCTTGTGTACCTTGTCTGAAGGGTTCCATGTGATCTGTCAGCCTCGGAGTGGGAACATTCGGCGCAGCCATTCTGCGGCAAAATGGGCTGTGCAAAATCGCTCGTGCCAAAATGGCTGCGCCGAATGGTCCTAAATACAGATCAGGCCTCCCTTTTAAATGTGCCTCTGACAGTACAGGAGGTGCAAGAGGCGGTAAGGCACCTGGTCCAGACGGATTCCCATGTGGATTTTACAAGTAGCTCATACACATGTCAGCTGACCCACTGCTGGAGCTGTATAGTCATTCATATTGCCAGGACTGTCTTCCGCCCTCTCTAATGGAGGCTAATATCGCTCTTATTTTAAAGAAAGGGAAAGACCCTGAGGATTGTGTATTGTATAGACCCATCTCGTTGTTGAATGTGGATTTTAAAATTCTACCAAAGGTGTTAGCTCTCAGACTGGAGAAGGTGTTGCCCGTTATTATAAAAGAGGAGCAGGCGGGTTTTATCAAGGGCCGCAGCTCCTCCAACAACATCAGGCAGGTATTGAACATAGTGCAACTATGTCAGCAGAGAATGATTCCGGGTTTGGTGGTCTCCCTGGAGGCAGAAAAGGCTTTTGATCGGGTGGAATGGTCATATCTCTTTGCTGTTCTAGATCGTTTTGGTGTGGGAGGGGCCTTCGCCAGGTTGGTAGCAGTGTTATATAAAAACCCCAAGGCGGCAGTTATCGTGAATGGGGTTAAATTGAGTAATTTTGGTGTGGGGAGGGGCAGCCGATAGGGATGCTCCCTGTTGCCCCTATTGTTTCCCTTGGTACTTGAACGACTGGCAGGGACTGTCTGAAAAGACCCTGAAATAATGGCACCGAAGGTGGGAGTTGGGGAATACAAAATCACTCTCGAGAAGGACAATGTCCTACTGTTTTTAGCTAATCCCAAAAAGTCCATACCCCGGCCAATACAAAACATTAAATTATTCAGCAGCTTTTTGTGATACAGAATAAATTTTCCAAATCGGAAGTCCTGCCTGTGGGGGGATTGGTGGAGGTACTGAAGATGGAGGACGGAATGAAGTTTCCTTTCAGATGGTCACAGAAAGGTTTCCTCTATCTGGGAATTTTTATTACCCCTCACTCCCAGCAACTGTATTGAGCTAACTTTGTGTCGCTGTTTGAGAGGGTAAAGCAGGACTTGCAGCGATGGGAGGGAATTCCCAGATCATGGCTCGGCCGTATAGCCTTGATTAAAATGAATGTTCTTCCTTGGTTGTTATATCCTGTGAGGATGCTCCCTTTGTTATTACCCAATCAGGTCTGCTGCGGAGGTTTGCGGGATGGCTTGGATCATTTATTGGGAGCTGCAGGCGCAACCTAATTAAATTTACCAAGTTGCAACTTCCGCAGGATACGGTGGGGTGGTGCACCTCCCAGATCTGAAGAGATATCAAATCGGCACCCTGTTGCCATATGTAGGTGAATGGGTGCGTAATGACTCAAAGTCGATGTGGCTTGGTGTAGAGGCCTCGCGGGCGAGGTGTCCCTTCAGAAGCTTACTGTTCATGGATAAGATGAGATCGGTAGGTGCGCATTATGAAAGTCTGATTATCATAAATACAGTAAAGCATGGAGAATAATGCGGCAGGGTGGGGGCAATTTGCCGTTCACCCCGTTAGTGGGAGCCCCAGGATTGAGACTGGGGTCAAAGGACTCTGGCGTCAGAGCATGGAGCTTAAAGGAATCCCCTGTCTGGGAGGTTTATTTGAGGGAGAGGTCTTGATGTCTTTTAGCCAATTAGGTCAGAAATACGGAATCACTAATCGGAACCATTTCCGATATTTCCAGTTTAGGGATTACACATTGCTTTTGGTCCTGTAACAAGATCCACGGATCCTGGGGGGGCCATAGTGAATGAGCTGGAGACAATCCTGGGAATGGAAGTTTGGGAGGATCTGGTCTCCCTCCTTTTGGGACGACCGAAACTTCCCTCTTTGGGTGAACACGGGAGGAGGTTATTCAACATTCGTACACATTGTGTGAGGAAGGACATCCTAATGAATTGAATTTCAGCAAAGCCTCCAGGTCTTGCAGGGTAGCACAGACTTGTCCTACAAGATTACCTGATTATGGGGCACCACGGAACGGAGCAATTTTATAAGACATGGTGGCCCTTTCGAACTGACATCAACATGGATCTGTCAGCAGTACTGATTAGGGCCTTTATATAGGCACGAGGGCTGTATGTGATGGTCCGGGGACCCTGGGGGAGTTGGTGGGTCGACGGTGGGGAGAGATCTAGTACATCCGGGTATAATCACTGTTGCTCTTGTGGACAGGAGCCTTGATGGAGGGTGCGATGAGTGGAGTCATGTAATATAGTACAATGTAGTGCAATTTAATTTTAGTGGATTGTAATTAAATTTAATGTTATTTTATTTAATTTGAGTTTGTGCTGATTTGGTTTAAGTTAAGCAAATAAGAGATAACTGTATCTTGAACAACAGTCGGCGGTTTATTGACAACATTGCTGTTTTATAACATAATATTTTTTCAATAAATATTTACTAAAAAAAGAGGAACATTAGGGAAAATTAACAGACAGAAGCAGCATGCAACAGAAATGATCAGGAGTGGTGAGAAAGGAGGGAGAAAAAGAGATTCCTGTCGTATGGAGAGAGAGAGAGAGAGAGAGAGAGAGTTCTGAAGGAGAGAGAGTTCTGAAGGAGAGAGAGAGAGAGACGGAGAGAGAAAGAGAGTTCTGAAGGAGAGAGAGAGAGAGAGAGAGACGGAGAGACAGAGAGAGAGAGTTCTGAAGGAGAGAGAGAGACAGAGAGAGAGAGAGAGAGAGTTCTAAAGTTCTGAATCAGTGCAAGTGATCTCAAAAGCTGCTCAAAATTTGTAACTTTTTCCTGAAAATGAATATCACAAATACAGTCCATTTACATGAATAAAAATCAATTGTCCTTGCTGAAATAATTTAAAACCAAAAAATAAAATCAAGACTTATCATAATGAAGTAAGTGCAAGTATTTAAAATCCTCAATACTTCTGCCTTCCACTTCAGTCATGCAGATATAGTCCTCCTCACTCAGAGGGAGTATTCAGTGTCTGATAACAGCCATTGTTTCAACTCTCAGAGCTAACATACACCAAACACATATCATCGCACCACTAGATATACTTTTTAAAAAGGTAAACATAGTTGTGAATACAA
The DNA here is from genome assembly GCF_037043375.1 of Chiloscyllium plagiosum. Taxonomy (NCBI): domain Eukaryota; kingdom Metazoa; phylum Chordata; class Chondrichthyes; order Orectolobiformes; family Hemiscylliidae; genus Chiloscyllium; species Chiloscyllium plagiosum. The sequence goes on along the minus strand of NW_028270147.1, from coordinate 110,245,632 downwards.
AAAAACAAAATTGAATGTGCAAACTTCTTTGAATTCAAGTCTATGCTACAGTTTGGATAAATAAATGGGTTTGGGTTGTATATAAATAGGTAGGGAGAAAGTTTGGCACTTCTGGTATCCACACCCTGCCAGTCGGCTGACGCCAGTAAGGTTCGATATCCCAAACCAGCTACTTATTGAGGAAATTCTATGTCAGATGTCAAAACTCAATCAGAGAGAGGAGTTCAGAGGCCGAGTGGATTCTCTTCTGCTCGGGGCATGAGGTTTGGTTTCCTTCTGGAGTCCACAAGTTGGCCGATGGCATGGCCCGTGTTAGGATAACATGAGTTTTAACTGTTGCCCGTGAATCTGATTCAGTACATTTATTGTGTCTTTTATCAGAGCTTCAAAAATATCATCTGCCAACTGCATCTTCACACAAAGCTCATCCTGACCATAATTCACCCATTGGGCTTCCTCCTCATAAAGCTCTTGAACCTGCCAGAAAAACAGAGGAGGTGTTATTGTTTTTATATCAAGATTTATTTGTTACAGCTCTTTCCTTTCGTACCAAGCAGTGGTTGCCCTGAAATCACTCAGACTTCAGGCCTCCCACTTTCCTTGTGTCCAGGATCACACAAGTGGCCATTCCCACACAGCAGTGGAGCTTGGACAGGAGTTCTGGAGGGCTCACTGTGAGATCAATGGAGAGTCACTAGTTATTCTTGTACAAAACAATACCAAGGCTGGGAAGGTTAAGGAATGGCTACATAAATTAGGTCTGACCTGAATATTTCCAGCATTTTTTACTTTTATTTGATAAACGAGGCCTACGTTCTCTTGAGTATTGATGACTAGGGGATGGATCGATAGAAGTGACTGAGATGATTAAACGATTTGACAGCGAAGGAAGTGAGAAACTAATTCCTTTAGCGAGGCATGCCAGAAATAGGGCATGCAGGAAAATAAGACTTAGGTTGGTTAGGGGGTGATATGAAGAAGCCTTTTGTCACACAAACAATACTAAAATAATCGGGTTCCCTCTGGCCTTAAAAACTATTGTGACTGTTACAGCATTTCAATATGAGTGTTGAGAGATATTTGTAAGGTCAAGTAACAGTTAGGAGCAATTAGGAAATCAATATACAGAATTAAGATACAAATCAGCTATGATTAGGAGTACGAGAACAGACTGAAGGGTGCTGCTGGCTTAATCCTGTTCCTACCTGGTTTTGAATTTGATTCCAACGTCACAACTCCTCAAACCAGTGAGATCAATCACCAATGTTGCCAGTAACATAATAAACGAGTTTTACTCAGCACGCACAACCAGAAAGGAATACCCACCACAAGGAAAGAGCTGGTGAGTGTAACTGAATTACATGTTGTAGCTTTAGGCTGGCCCTCTGCCCTTGTGTAGCTGTGGCCTGACGGTATCACTACTTGAGCTGATGCAGAGCAGAGACTTTCAACCCTTGCCTAATGGACACGCACTATCAGCTGGAAGTGTTTGATCCAAAGAGGGAAAAAAAGCAATGATTTGATTTTTTTGGCATATCAAGCACCCAATTTTTTAAAACTTCAGTGTTGGGATGCATGCTGCCCCCCCCCCCCCCATTTCTCCACGGAAAGATATTTTTCTTGAAGTGCTGCAGCCTACGTGTTGAAGGTACTCCCACAGCACTGCAAACTCAGGGATTCCAGGAGATTAAACATGTAAACATAAAAGGAAAGGTGATATCTGACCAAGTCAAGGTGGTGGTGTGGCCTGAAGATAACGGTGTTCTTACAGACCTGTTAAACTCATCAATCTGCTGACACATGTTGTGCTGTGACACACCAACACATGGGAACGACTGGAAAGGTCTGCAAAAACTGTCTTCTAATTTTTCTATACTTTTGATTTTGGACTCAGATGGGAATAAAGCAATTTTAAAACCCAAGGATTGTTCAGGGATTGCTGGCACTTCACAGTAGCAAGTTCCTTGACATGCACTAAGTGCTACTCACACAGTTCAAGCAGTATTAGATGGCTTTCAGACAAGCTGCAGCCAAGGGCTGTGTTCAACGGGAGCTTCAGTCAATAGTAAGTAGCTAACTAGTCACTAGGCCACAGACAAATATCCTTTGGACAAAAACGGAGATTGGCTCCCAGGTAACTGATCAGCTGGGGCTGTATACAAATGAATTGAGAAATCACCAGATCTCCACAAGTTAAGGATCTGTCTCTGCAGTAAAAAGCCTGAAGAAAACCAGCTTCTTTTCCCTTCAGCACTTGCTGTAATCTGGGGCTATTAATTAATAAGTTACAGACTTGTACACGTGTGAACTAGTCACCCTGTGCCTTCTGAAAACCAATGGAAGCATCTGGAGAAGGAAGATAAAGGAACAGCATTCTGATCAGCACAAGGATTATCTCAGGAAAAGCCATCAATAGGTAACATTGGAAGTACGTTCCCAGTCTTTCCCTTTATGCAAAACACCCAGTGCACTTTGTCCCTGTCTTTCTGTCTGTGTATGTGTAATGAGGAATGCATGTGGGAGGGGTTGTTAGTTTTAGTTAGTAGTTATATGCCAGTGGTTGGTAATTATTTGTATTTTTTTGTAACAAAATGTAACTCTTGTTAAGCAAAGAACCCTGACCTGTACTTACTGTAAAACTGGGTCTAAAAGACAGGTAAGTGAGGAACCAAAAGAGAAAATGCTAGAAAATCTCAGAAGGTCTGGCAGCATCTGTAAGGAGAAAAAAGAGCTGACGTTTCAAGTCTAACTGACTCTTTTCTCTCATTACAGATGCTGTCAGACCCGCTGAGATTTTCCAGCATTTTCTCCTTTGGTTTCCGATTCCTGCATCTGCAGTAATTTGCTTTTATTAGGTAAGTAAGGAATTCAATATACTTCTGAATTTCTTTGAAACTTTTGTGGCAACTAATGAAAAGCTGGTATTGAGTTTCAGCAAATTACTCCAGCGAGGGCCAAGTTTTCAATTCAGTCAGAAAGTTGAAGCATTTTCTGGACAAATGCAGGATAGCCAGACAGGTAAGCCAAAGACAGATAAAGCCTTTGTCATTTGAAATAATAGAAAATTCAGATGTACAATGAGGTGTTCATAATTGTGATGCAGTGGTACAATATAAAACTGAACAGTTCCTCAACTGAAGCACTTACCAAAATATGGTCCACCCGATCACGTTGTTTGTTGCCAAATTTCTTCAACTTCTGCCAAGCCGTCTTCTGATGTTGCTCTTCGTTCAACCCAAATAACTTTAAAACTTCATTAGAAATGAAGATCTGTGGGTAGAAGCACAGGAGAAATGGCAGCTGTTGCACACACCGTAAGTACAGACAAAACCACCCCCAATCCATTAGCCTTCCCTAAAACTACTCAATGAAGACTTTGATGCTTCGACCTTCTAATTCTTCCCCCATTCTGAATTATGTAAAATTGGATGGAACTCAAAGCATGTTCAATGAAACAAAAATCTGCGAAATGCTTTAAAACTTAATTATAATTGAAATGAATAACAGTAGTGAGATCCAAAAGCACAGACAATACTACTTTAAGGTAACATGCGATGCTCCCAAATTGAGAGAAGGTTTGACATTTTCCCTTGCCTAAGACCTTGGCTGAGAAATGATTAATTATTCACTGATTGATTTACTGCATTTCATAGTTCAGCACTTTGCCTACAGCATCTTCGAAGAAACCTCTGCTTTGTCAAATTCCAAAAATGTTCTGCCTTTAATTGAATGTAGGCAGCTAACTGAAGATCAGCGCTGTGGGAAGTCTCACAATAAATATTGGGGCTGACATGGATTCATACAGCGCACCCAGCATTTCAAGAAGGTCAAATAATTCTCAATTTAACAGATGAGTGCTTCAAAGCTATATGACCTAACCACTGACCACTGCCTCACATGGCTCCAAGCAGGAAGATTTTGATAGGTTTCTCGGCTAACACTGTCAAAGGCAAGTAACATGCCCAGAAATGTTGGTGTGGGAAACAGCTCAGACTGAAGATACATTAGAGTCGAGTTATAAAGACAAAACAAAGGAAATGAACAGTCCAAAATTTGCTCTGTGAATGAAAAGCTGATTTACACATGCCCATTCTCAGTCCCTGGCAAAGTGCAACACTTCACAAACTGTGCTCAAAGGGAAGTCAGGCTAGACAATGAGCAGCTTGATGTTGACTTTAGACCGTGGTAAAAAGTTCACATTGCAGTGTTTCAAGTCTGAGTTACTGGGAGGAGTGATCCGGTGTACACTTCAATGTCAGTGCCACAGTAAAATAGAAGTTGCATTGTTGTAATAGTAAAGAACTTGGTCTGCGTGCTGGACAATACTTTGTAACCAATGCTCGAGTCACCCACCTTAACCTCAAATTGTCAAAAACAACTTGCAAACATATATAACTTTTCACACTTGTACCATGTTGTTCCCAACCTTTGAAGTATAGCCACTAATTATAATATCGTCAAAAGCTGCAACAAACTTTCACACAGCAAGTTACCACAAATTAGAGAAATGGTTCAGTAAACGTTTAGTCATACAGACTCATGTCGTAGATTGACCAGGACCATGAGGGAGAACTCCACTCCTCTTCAAAGTAGCACTAAAAATCTTTTTTAAAAAACTCTTGCCTAATCAGATAAGAACAAAGGCCACATAAACAAAAACAATTTAAGCCACGTTAAGTTGCATAAGATCTTAGAATACTTTGGTCAATTTTGGGAATCTCAACATCGTGCAAATTCTCAAGATGTTATCAGGAAAAGAGGTACAAACATGATCACAGATTGAGAAGTTCAACCTTTAAGGCTTTCTTTATCTGAAAGTTATGGAATGACCCATGATTCTAAATTCTAGATTCCAGATCAAGATTCTAGAGAGTTTTAAGAAGGTGAATAATAATCAAATCTTGTATTATCAACCAATGGAAACAGCAATAGAAAGACAGAGAAGAATTTGAAAAAAAGTACTGAGTGGCTGGAAGGGACACCATATATTATGTAAATAGAAACAGAATCTGCAGATTCTCAGACTGGGCAAAGTTATGACAGATGGGGTTTAATGGATAACAGTATGATGATGATGAGGATGATAAATTAATAATGGGAGAGTACAAACAGTGGAGGAGAAAGGGACTTTGGATTTTTAGGGAAGGGGCAAAATGGTAAATTGAACTCAATACAGTCATCAGGATCGAGATAATGTTTTTAACATGCTCTGTTATACATATCATCAATCAGAGCTGCTGTGGAGCACTCTTCACCCATACCTTTCTTGCTTAACTAAGAAAAAATAATTTTGTTTTCAAATGCAAAATCTGGGTCTCACCTCACAATATGCTCTTCTGCTGACACTCTAGTCATCCTTCCATTTATAATTCCCAAAGTCTGGGGGTATTTGCAAATCCCCCAGATCATGGCCAAGTTCCTGCCATTTGCACAGCTCCTCAGCTGCTGCATGAACCAGTGTCTAAATCTCGACAGCATCTTCAGCAAAAGCAAAGTTAATTTCCCCTTGGATTTTTCTGGTCTGACGTAGTTTCTGTTGAACATCCACCCAATGGATGTTAACAGGTCTCCTTACAATCAAATTCAACTTGGACACTAACATTAGCGGATAAGAGATATATGCAAACCTGCATAACTCTTGGCGACACTTCTCACAACCTGTTCAACAACTTTAATCAAACCTGCTGTACCACTGACAAAGCCTCACGCTGACCACTTGGGGGCCACAGTGTCACCAAACACATCAATTCCTCAGACCTGCAGTACCACCGGACATATCGGCCGATCACACAGCAGAACTATGTGGGCAGTCAGTAACGGTGAACATGGTTAGAACCATATTGAGGAAAAAGCCAAAATGAGAAGCTAGAGACTAAAAGCTTGCAAAAGATGTGCATTTGAAGGACAGGAGAGGAATGGGATTTGGAAATGAATTCTGCCATCGGGCTACTATACATGGCCATGATTTAGGTTAACTCTGGAAGGGAAATGAAGACCACAAGAGGTTGAAGGATGATGTTAGACTAAAAGTCACAAAGAGAGATAGGGATTCATCATGAAGGGCTTTCTTAAATGTGCAAATTAGATTGGAGATGTTGAAAAATTGGGAGGCAAAGGTCAATTAAGGACAGTCTGATAATTTTCAGAATAAGCGCTCATTCCAGACGTTTGGAAATGCTCTCATTCATGGAGTATAAGGACAGAAATCTGACCAGAAGAGGATGGAATGGTCAAGTCTCTGGGTGAGAGTTGTGGATGATGAGGCAGGAGGCATGTAACTTTACAGAGACAGGTTTGTGATGAGTAAATGCTGGGTTTACTTGACGCTGGAACATGCTGCTGAGATATAAAGGGTGTGGACCAGCTGAGGATAGCAAATGAGAGGCTGGAGTGGCAAAGGGACACAGCTGGAGAGTCAGAAACAGGCAAACCTGTTGGAGTTGACTTTCCTTTGTTGTATACTTCAGTGGTGTGCAATTTTTTCTGAAAGGCTGGTGACATTCTTTCTCCAATTTAGACAGGTGCAACATGACTGAAGTTACAGACCAATGAAATCAAACTTGCACAGGCATTCAGCTCTTACTGTTCAACTTCAGAGATTCCAAAGGAAACTGACAGAACGAGATGTTAACAGACAATCTACCACACCGATGCTGACTTAACTCTGGGCTGTCAGCCTCAATTACAGTGACAATACAGTAATAAGCCAAACGAGAGGGAAAACCTCCTGTGACAGAACTCATGTCATCATCCCACCATGCAAGGTGGTGGAACTTGCAAAGAAAATTAGATTCTTCCGTGTTAACAAAGTGGCCACATAGCCTTGTGTAAACAACATCCAAGCTCTCTCACTGATTACAACTTTTGCTGCTTCTCAACTCTGCAAGTGATACGCAACCACCAGCAGTGAAAGGAATTCAAATCTGAAACTTCAGCCTCCCTGAGAGGGTGAGTGGGAAACTACACTGGGCTATTGTGTCAAGGTACCATTGAGAAAGATGATAATTCCAACATCTGAGCTATGCTGATTAAATGGATCATGGCAGATGGTTGGGAAACGTGATTTCCTTGAATGAATGAGACAGGCAAAGTAAAAGGCCAGGTGTGAGAGACGATTTCAATACAAACAATTGAGATGTGCATGACCCCAGAGTCTAAGGGGAATAGAGCCATAGGGGTAGGGTAAAACATGCCTCTCTGTAATAAAAGATGAGACATCTGCTGCTACGGATTGATAAGACCACTCACATTGACAGAGTAGAAAAACAAGTCCTTGATTGATAAGACCACTCACACAGAATAGAAAAACAAGTCCTTGATTGATAGGACCACTAACTCTGACAGAGAAGAACAAGTCCTTGACTGATAAGACTACAGGGTAAGAAAAAAAAACAACTCGGGAGACATCTGCTGTAGACTTTAAGATAAGGATGCAGAATGGAAAATTACTGAATGGTTTAGAATGTGAACCTCGTGACTCTTTAGAGCCACAGAGGGGAGGGACTTGTCCTGTATTTAATCAGAAGACATTGTAAGCCTCGGCGCGCTTTTCTCAGAAGGGTGCCCAACTCTACAGACTTGCTAATAAAACTTTGTTTTCCTGAAATTGTCTAGAGCGATTATTGAGAAGCGATTTTCGTTTCTAACAAACTTGGGGGCTCGTCCGATCAACACTCCGGCCACGAGGGGGGCTGAGGAAGGACATCGGAGAAGGTGCACCCTGCCGAGTTCGGCAGTCCCTGATTCCTTGCTTGTCGCCCCACGCGGCTTGAGCGAGTGATATCCGGAAGGCTCAGGAGAACAAAGGAGGGGTGTGGCCGAGGCAGTGGGGACGGTTAACCATCGAGTAATTTCGGTGCACCGAACCCAGGTAAGAAAAGACTTGCGGGAACCGTCTTTCCGGAGGACTGGGGACCTGCGGAGTGCCTGTAGATTTTTCTACAGGGACATGGGACACAGGAATCCAAAGACTGGGGGTGCCTGCAAAGGGACCTGGGCGATCACGGGACTGAAGGTCCGGGAATTGGCTAAATAGTGATAGATTATCACGGGATTCTACAGGAATCTCCGATTTTACAAAGTCCTCGGCAATGGGAAATAAGGGATCCAAGGCGGGTAAGGGAGAGGTAGGCTTGAGCGTAGACAATGAAAAATACCCCGGGGTACCTGCCGATAGTCCGTTAGGTATAATGTTAAATAATTGGGGTCAGGGTAGGGAAAAGGAAAATCTAGACAGAAGATGGTGAAATACTGTCGAACGTGGTCCCAAAAACCTATTCAGGGAGACTCAGTGTGGTGGCCTAGATTCGGCACTGATGAAGACTGGGTCCGGCAAGCTCTAATTTTATATGTCAATTCGAAGCCTAATGTTACTCGGGAGGAAAGTGATTACGCCCTTTGTTGGCTGCCAGTCGCGCTATCTTGCAAAATGAAGGTAGCCAATGAAGACTCGAAAGGGCAGAAAGATTAGGAACCTTTAGATCACTTACCGCCGCCCTACGTGACCCCGTCTGCCCCGCAAAATAGTCCTTCGGGTGGCGACGATTCAGGGGAAGGGGAAGAAAGCGGGGAGGAACCACCTGGTGCCTCAGGAGTACAGACTAGATCTCAAGCTGAAAAGAGTCACAGACGAAACTCTGTCCCGATTGCAAGAATGAATCCACTCCGGGAAGTGCCCATGGGAGGCGCGGAAGGAGGGACGGGATATGTGAACGTCCCCTTAACGAGTACTGAAGTACGGAATTACAAGAGGGCGATGAAGGGCCTACTGGAGGACCCCATGGGCCTGGCTGAACAATTAGATCAGTTCCTGGGGCCAAATACTTACACGTGGGATGAGATGTATTCCATCATGGGAACATTGTTCTCTAGCCAGGAGCGACAGATGATACGACAAGCTGCGCTGTTGGTCTGGGAGAGAGAGGGAGGAGCAGGAGGGGAGCAGAAATTTCCCCTCACCGACCCCGAGTGGGATAAGCAAACGGAAGAAGGAAGACGCAACATGAGGGACATGCGGGAATATTGGATAAAAGGAATAAGGCAGGCAGCCCCAAAGGGGCACAATTTTACCAAGGCCTTTGGGAATCATCAAAACCCGGAAGAAACCCCTACAGACTTCCTAGACAGGATTAGGAAGAACTTGCAGCAGTTCGCTGGGGTGACCCTGAGATGGAAGTGGGCCCACGCATCGAGGATAAAGGGGCCTATTCTGCCAGAAGGAGAGAGTACTTGGACATGCGGGCCAGGGGACAGGCCGTTGGTGGTAAAGCTGAAAAGACAGCGACAATGAACTCTACCTGGACTGTATTGATGGGGATATTGATCAGTTTACTCCTGTATGTGGGGAAGGGCGAGGGGAGATGTGACAAATGTCGGACTACGGTGAGGCTTGGGAGTCAGATCTACTCGGGTCATTTGTGTCTCACTCCCATGTGAACGATCGGTGTTACGATGTGAATGCACAGCAAGAATGTTGGGAGGGTGGAAAACCCTATTATCAGGTGTATAATAAAGGATACGGTGGCAAAGCCCATGGATGCCCTAACAATGACTGCTGGGTGTGTGTTAACAAAGCTGGGCAGTGGGGGCTACCCTCTGTGTTGCTCAAAGAACATGTGGACAGAGTCAGGGAGACATTAGTACAGAACATTAAACGGAAGTTAGAGAAAGAGCGCGACCGTCAAAGGACGGTCGTTGTCTCCAAGGTGCCGTCTATATACAAGGAGGTAGAAGAAAAGATCAAACTCCCCGATGTAACACAGAACCTGTTTATTGATCTTACGTCGAGGATAGCCACCGTGTTAAATATTAGCAATTGCTGGGTTTGTGGGGGCCACATATGACTGAACAATGGGCGTGGTCTGGTCAAAGCTTAGATATATGGGAGTTGCTTCAGTATAATTGGACACATGTCAATGAAAGGAAAGGGCAGGTGTGGAGACTGACTAACAGCCCGGAAGGCCAGTTCTGTGTTGAAGGGAAAGGGAAGGTTGAGGTGGGTATCAGCCCCTGTCAGAGTGTGTTGAATGCAACCACACAAGTCTGGTGGCCTGAGGATATCACATGGTACATTGCGAAACAGGAGAACCGCAATTGTGTGAGGCTGAGTGATGACTCTCGGTTTTGGAATTGTAGCGGCACCGGCCCTTACGAGGGCATCCCTGGGATAAAAGAGGTGTGGAACGAAGTTGCGAAACAGGGGGGGGCCTGCCCCAGATGGCCTATTCTGGATATGCGGTAATCAGGCATATGCCAAGTTGCCCATAGGATGGGCTGGGGTATGCTTCCTGGGTCTAATTAGACCAGAGTTCTTCTTATTACCCTGGGAGGAGGGCCACGACTTGGGGGTTAAACTATTTGACTCCCTGCGGAGGCCAACAAGGGATATCCAAGTTGGTGATTGGGGGGATGAATGGCCACCGGCCCATATTATTGAATACTACGGGCCTGCTACATGGGCACAGGACAGATCATGGGGATACCGTACTCCTATCTATATGTTAAATCGAATTATCAGGCTCCAAGCAGTCGTAGAGGTCATTACTAATCAGACCGCCCTGGCCCTGGAGTTGCTGGCTAAGCAGCAGAATCAGATGAGGGCTGCTATATACCAAAACCGGCTTGCCTTGGATTATCTGTTGGCCTCGGAAGGGGGCGTGTGCGGGAAGTTTAACCTGACTAACTGCTGTCTGAAAATGGACGATAATGGTAAAGCGGTTTTGAAGATTTCCGATAAAATTCGGAAACTGGCCCATGGGCCGGTTCAATCCTGGCATCCTCTTGGTAGCATCGGATGGTGGGATGGTCTCTTAGGTGGTAGTTGGTGGTGCACGGTGTTACTGGTGGCTGGGGGGGGCGTAATGCTTTTACTCATCTTACCCTGCCTGACCCCCTGTATTCAATCTTTAATCCAGAAAAATATTTCCCAACTCCAGGCAGTGGCGATACCCCAACATGGAACGCAGGAACTTAAGGTGCTGTTGCTGCGAAAGACCAAGGATTTCCCGGACTCTTGATGAGAGGAGGCTTATCTTTGTCATGCACATCAAAAAAAAAGGGTGGAATTGTGAGAGACGATTTCGGTACAAACAATTGAGATGTGCATGACCCCAGAGTCTAAGGGGAATAGAGCCATAGAGGTAGGGTAAAACATGCCTCTCTGTAATAAAAGACGAGACATCTGCTGCTACGGATTGATAAGACCACTCACATTGACAGAGTAGAAAAACAAGTCCTTGATTGATAAGACCACTCACACAGAATAGAAAAACAAGTCCTTGATTGATAGGACCACTAACTCTGACAGAGAAGAACAAGTCCTTGACTGATAAGACTACAGGGTAAGAAAAAAAAACAACTCGGGAGACATCTGCTGTAGACTTTAAGATAAGGATGCAGAATGGAAAATTACTGAACCCCCTTAGAGCCACAGAGGGGAGGGACTTGTCCTGTATTTAATCAGAAGACATTGTAAGCCTCGGCGCGCTTTTCTCAGAAGGGTGCCCAACTCTGCAGACTTGCTAATAAAACTTTGTTTTCCTGAATTTGTCTAGAGCGATTATTGAGAAGCGATTTTCGTTTCTAACACCAGGTTTACACCTTGCTTCTTCTGCATTAATCCAGACTGATGACATTTACACATCAATACATCACCTCACATGTGCCATGACAATCAGCGATCACAAAGTGCACTTGAAAGCAGTCAGAACTACAGTAAATGCATTACTGTCTCGAAGAGAAAACAAACAAACAAGAAACAGAGGCTAACATTACCTTTCGATTTGGGAATCTTCTTCCTTGCCTCTCTCTTTCCCATGAGCTCCTTGTCCCAAGCAGCCAGAGCCTGATTTTCCAATTGCTGGATCGCAGCTTCCTCAGCATCGAGCCGCCGCTTCCACTCCAGCAGCTCCTCTGCATGTCGTCGCCGATGCATCAGTTTCTGCTCCCGTTTAGTGAGGAACCTGATGGACATGCAAGCAGGACGGGGGAGAGAGAGAAAGGAAGTGTCAGCTAGCTGCCGATATTCATTTCTAAAATCGGACATTAACCTGCAGCTCAAAATGTATAATTCTTACTTTTTAAATTCAACACTGTTTGGGTTATAGTTTCACAACACAAACAAAATTCAGGGCAAGGTCTCCTTGTACACCTCACACATCCTAGAACATTGCAGCACTACTGCATGTAAATAGGCTCAGTGCAGTTAATCAACACATTCAAAAGGATTTCCTCCAAGTTTGCTGATGCAATATTAGTCAAAACCATCAACTTCAATGTGCAATGCTGCTTTTAAAAAAAACTTCAGTCTGACACAGATTTCCCCGCCCCACTGCAATTGGTAACCTGGCCCGGCCCAGGGATTGGTACTGGGACATTAGTGAACTGTGATCTCAAAGGAAGCGAGCAAACAAAATTCTGATAGCCTGGTCCTCACAAGTTTAGTAAGAGGTTTGAGACAAGTCAGATGCTATGCCTTCTTGCATTTAGCTCAATTGCATTTCCTATTTACAGTACAGTGTTTTGCAAAGTGTAAAGAATTATGTGTCTTTTTGCCATAGTGGGGGACTTTTATCCTAGTTTATCACAGTTGCTGCCTCTCGCTCCCCAAGTCAAATTATTAGCATCTGTAACAAAACAAAGAACTGCAGATGCTGAACATCTGAACCAAAGAAACAAAGTGCTGGAGAAACTCAGCAGGTCTGACAGCATCTGTGAAGAGAAAGAAAGGTTATGTTTTAAGTTCACCAACTCTGTCTGAACGAACAACAGGTCACTGGACTTGAAACATATAACGTCTTTTTCTCTTCAGTGATGCTGCTGGACTTGAGTTTTGCCAGCACTGCATTTTCTATAAAACTTTATTTATAAAACAGAACGGAAAAATACTAATCCGCAAAAGTGAGTCAAAAGCGTAAACGTGAGCACAGTTTCCACACTTGAGTTACACAAGGATACCTCAGTTTAAAAACAAGATTTAACTCACAGTAGCATTCCATCTCAAAATGAGCCAAGTCACACCAGTAATAAAGCTCACCCACCCAATTAGGCACTTCAGCACAACATCCTGCAGTGTTGGACACAGCCACCTTTATCAAAGAATGATCACATGTCACAAAATTGTCGGCCTAGAGCAGGTCTCTTTAAAGGAGCTGAAAATAAACTCTCAATTTTTACGAGGTTTTTTGATCATACTTAATTGAACATTTAAATCGCAGAGAATAATCTTTGCTTTTTAAAAAAATATTTGTGGGACACATCCCACATCTTGCTAAAGGTTCGGTTTGGTCTGATCCATAGAGACAAAGGACAAGCAAGCATCACACTTTCCATTCACTTCTACAAAGGGCTAGCATCACATTTCTTCAGGATTTAAAGAATTTTGGAAATTGTTTGTAAAATCAATGATCACATGAAAGAACTGGACAATAAATGTATGCAATAAGAGTGAAGCCTGCGACAGCAGATTTTTCTTTGGAGGGCAGTGTGCCCGCTTTCCAAATTCTGGGAGCAGATACATTTATAAGCTATATTGGCGTACAGTCAAGTTTCTTACTGAACAGTGACAGGATTGGACAGAGTCGGCATGGATTTAAAAGAGGGGATTCATCCTTAGCAAATCTACTGAAATTCTGAGGATCTAATGAGTAGAATTGATAAGGGGCAACCAGTGGGTGTTACTTTGACTTCAGAATGCTTTTGATCAGGTCCCACATAAGAAATTGGCATATAATGTGAGAGATTGGGGGGAGTGTATTTGCATGGACAGAGAGCTAGTTGGCAGACAGGAAACAAAGAGCTGGAATAAACAGGCCATTTTCTGAGTGGCAGCCAGTGACCAGTGAGGTACCGCAGGGATCAGTAGTTCAAACCCAGTTATTCACAATATATACAAATGATTTAGATGAGGGAACTATTACTATTTCTCAGTTTGCGGGTGACACAAAGCTGGGTGGAAGGGGAAACTGTGAGGAGGATGCAGAGATGCTTCAAGTGTGATTTACATAAGTTGAGTGATTGGGAAAATGCATGACAGATGAAAGATAATTTTGATAAATGTGAGATTTTTGGTTGCAAAAACAGACAGCGAGATTATCTGAATAGATTAGGAAAGGAAGAGTTACAACAAAGGGTGTCTTTGTACACCAGTCACTGAGAGTAAGCATGCAGGTGCAGCAGGTGGTGAAGGCAAATGGTATGTTGGCCTTCATGGTGGGGTAGGCCAGAACCAGTGGTCATAGTCTAAAGGATATAGGTTAGGCTATTCAGAACTGAGATAAGGAGAAATTTCTTCATACAGTGTTGAACCAACAAAATTCTCTGCCACAAAATGTATTTCAGGACAAAACATTGAATATTTTCAAGGGTTAGATATAGTTCTTAGGGCTAAAGAGATCAAATGGTATGGGGAGAAAGTGGGACTAGGGTATGGAGTTGGAGGATCAGTCATGATCATACTGAATGACAGAGCAGGCTCAAGAGGCTTATTATTATCTTGCTTTTCATGTTACTAACAGCAAAAATATACAAATACTTCTAAAACATGTTAATTGCTTATCTGGATCACAAAAGAAAAAGCTTATTCTTTTTTACAGCCTCTTTAAAGGTTTACACAAGCATAATTATTACAAAGTTCCAGTGGTATTTAATTCACCCTGGGAGAACGTGCTAGTTTATATTAGCTTTCCAATATTACAACATTCACACAACAAACATAATTCACACTTCAAATTCTGCAATATTTTTCAACGATTTCACTAATTCTGGGTGAATTTCTTTCAGAAATGTAGTACAGCCGACATGTAATCTAAACGTTCACATCACATTGTATAAGACAAAGAGATCTTCAATTAAACTGGATTATCACGAAATACTATTCCATTGCTGCAAAATGACAAAACCTTTTCCTCTCTCATGATTATTTAATGAATAAATATTCAGTTAGATGCAGCGTTCTAACGAAAATACTATTTAGAACAGGAAAAGTTTATAGCATAGTCTCTGCAGATTGTGTACACAGCTGCACTGTACCAAGGGGTATATTTGTGTTACTTGCTTTCATTGAAGATAGTTTCAAGGAATAAGAGTAGTGCCAATGAAACCAGCATTTGTTCTCATTCCCAATTGCCCTTCAGTGGTGGTATGCTGCCCTCTTGAAGTACACCCACAGTGCTGTCAGGATGTGTTCCAGGTTTAGTGATATAATTCCAATTCAAAATGTTATGCAGCTTGGAAGGGATGTGGGAGGTGGTAGCATTAGTAAGGGAGCAGTAGCTCTCATTGTCTTTAGATGGCACAGATCATGGGTTTGGACGGTGCTGTAAAAAGAGCCTTGGTTAGTTGCTGTAGTGCATCTCATATCTGGTACACACTGCTGCAAATGTGTGCCATTGAGGAGGAAATCAATGGGTGGAGTGTCAACCAAGTGGGCTGCTTTGCTCAGGACAATGTCAAGCATTTTCCTTGCTATTGGAGCAGTACTCATGCAAGCACATGGAGAGTATTCCATCACTCTCCCAAAAAGTGCCTCTCAGGCTTTGGTCAGTTAATCATCGCAGAACACCCAGCTGCTGGGCTGCTCTTGCAGCCAGAGTATTTATGTGGCTGATCCAGTTAAGATCCCAGGTAAGTTACCCTGCCATCAATGCCAAGTCCTTTTCTCTTGAAAACTGAACAGGAAGAAGATGGTATATTAATCCCATAACAGATCCTGTACGGTAGAAATACCAACAGTCAACTTGCAAAAACACTGATCCAAAGCAAAAAGAGGGAGATGTGATTATCTTTTCTGTGGGAGTCCACGAAGGAGCTGCAGAAAAGTATTAAAGTAACAAACTTAATTTTGAATGCAGTTTAAAACAAAATAAAAAAGGGGAAATCAAGTAGCTCTGAAGCAAGATTAAATTCAAATTAGAAATCAATACAGAATTCCTGCCACTGCTAAACTCATCCAAAATGCTCCTGAGTTTGTCCAGTTGCTACTAAATGCAGCCCTGAGCTCTGAATATTATTTCTTATTGGTACTTTCAATTTTTAACAAAGATTTGAGATCTGACAGCACTATTAAACTGACAGGCATTTTAACAAAAGTAGCTGCATGTAGTTGGAGATACTCATGTCGACTGTGATGGTTACATGCCAATCAAGTTTTCACATCCATAAGACAACCTCATATGTTCACCAAAGACACATTTGCAGTCTTAAAGAGGCACTGCCATCTGAAAGTTCAAGCTTACATTTCAAATTTCAGATTTCTTAAAGCTACATTTATCAAGATTAGTAGGCTGCTAACTCTGCCAGACTATTTGCGAAAGTCCAATTCAACGTTAAACAGGGTATTGTATCCTGTTAGCATGAGCAGCTCAAGATTGTTTGTGTAACTTCAACTTCTTGCTTTCACAGTAATACCCCTTTAAAAGCAGGTTCCAGATTAATTATAAAGTCTGCAGTATATTGCCAACTAGCTGCTTTCTGCATCTATGTGAAGCCACAACTAAGCCAAAGGAATGCACATTTCACTACACAATTCCTTTCCCTTGACCCTCCACCGACCCCCAACATCATCCACATGCATATGATGAAACAGAGCATGCTCGATCAGTGAGAAGCAGAAGTTGCACAGTACCTGACCAGCTGGTTGCTGATGTACAGCTGGAATTTGGGATGTACGTTGGGAAAACAGACACTGAGAGAAGTCCAGTGATGAGACATAAGGACAGAGAAGTAGTGGTGACAGGAGAGCAATGTTTACAACAAAAGGAGCAAAACAAGAAAAACAAAACAGCTGAGTATCATCCCAAAATTGCTTTATCTTTAGATACTCAAGAAAACCTTACATTATTAAGGAGAAATTACAAATATTCCATCAAAACATGTGTAGCCAACCTCGCGACACCTCTACCTCAACACAACCCCTTCTGCTCGGATTCATTAACTTCAAATGGCAACAGAGCTCATCAAATCCAACCCCAGCTCCATTTTTCTTTCTGACTTAGATAGTGGGAGAATCTCAAGCACTGCCTTCCTAACAGCCCAACCACAGCTTACAAACCCTTGTTTAATGTTGTAACCACCAACTCTGGGAGCTCATTCCATGCATGTGTGAAAAAGTTGCCCTTTAGGTAACTTTAAAATTTTTCCTTTCTTACCTATGCTCTCTAGTTTTCGACTCCACTATCCTGGGAAAAAGATCACGGATATTCACCCTATCCATGCCCCTCATGATTTTATAAACTTTTAAGGTTACCCTTCAGCCTCTCCCTATAGCTCAAACCTTCAACCCTAGCAACATCCTTGTAAATCTTTTCTGAATCCTTTCAAGTTTCACAACACACCAGCACTGAATGCATTATTCCAAAAGTGGCCTCCTGTACAATCAAAACAGGACATGCCAACTCTTATACTCAATGCACTGACCAATAAAGGAAAGCACACCAAACGGTTTCTTCACAATCTTGTCTGACTGAAACTCCGTCTTCAAGGAACAAGGAACCTGCACCCCAAGGTCTCCTTGATCAGCAACACTGCCCAGGGCCTTCCCATTAAGTCCTAACCTGATTTGCCTTACCAAAATGCAGTACCTCACATTTATTTAAATTAATTAGATCAGAAAAAAACATCAGTAGTCTAGCACATCATCCCTATCTAATTATTTATTAAATATGCTAAACCTGAATCAAACCTTGCTTAAACAACACTTGGATACTGTGTGCAGGCTGATCATCATACTATAAATAGAAAAAGGGGAAACTGAAGTGGGTACACAGACAAGATTGACAAGGTTGGTCACAGAAATGTGTGGGTTCACATGTCAGGAAAGGGTTAACAAGCTACATCTCTTTTCTCTGAAAGAAGGCCAAACAGGGACATAATAGAGGTCTTTAAAATGTTGAGAGGGTTCAGCAGACTGGATACAGACAGAATGTTTCCTTTCACAGGGAAGAACATACCTTGAGGCCACAAAGTAGTCACCAAGAAATCCATCAGGGAGATATGGAAGTTCTGCAGAATTGGATTACAACAATGAAGACTGCACAGGGAGTGGTTGAATCAAATATCATACGGGTGTTTAAGGGGAAGATAGACAAGATTAGAGGGAGAAAGGAATAGAGGGTCAGGGTAATAGATGAGCAAAGGTGACAGGAGTCTCAAGTGGAGCAGTAACACTGATGTGAACTGATTAGAACAAATCATAGAATCCCTCAGTGTGGAAACAGGCCATTTAGCCCATTGAGTCCATAATGACCCTTCGAACAGCATCCCACCCAGACTCACTCCCCTACGCTATCAGTGTAACTCTGCATTTCCCATGGCTAATTCACCTAGCCTGCATATCACTAGGCACTATGGGCAATTTAGCATGGCCAATCCACCTAACATGTATATTTGTGGACCGCGGGAGGAAACCCATGCAGACATTGGGAGAATGTGCCAACCCCACACAGTCACCTGAAGTTAGAATCAAACCCGGGTTCCTGGCACTGTGAGGCAGCAGGCTCGCCATTGAGCCATGGTACTGCCCTAGTAAGACCTGTTTGCATCCTCTGTAGTGTACTCAATTGCCTTCATAGGATAAAAAAGCTTACACAATGATGTCAAGCTGATAATTCCACCAGGAAAAACAATTCCTGCAATATTTGCATGTACCTCCAGTTTCCCAACACACTCCACTGAAAGGCAAAGCAAGCTTTGCACCAGTGAAAGTTTTCACATTGCAATCCCATTCTGAGACTGTTACACCAGGGCAATGGGTGTAAGTAAAGAAGATGAGGGTAAGAAAAAAACTCCACTACTTGGAGAGCAGTAGCAGTGAGGCCATATTTATGTTTTGCTGCCCCAGTCACAGGGTCAAACATGACAATACCTCAGGGGGGATAATTAGAAGCACCATAGGCAGCAAACACACTGTCTTTGAAAAATAGAGTTAAATGGACTTCATATATTTTTCTCTGCTCAGAGCCACTCTGTCTCTCTCTTTCTCACCCTCTCTATAACATCACCAGCTGACAAATGAGATGCTTAGGCTTGCCAGCCTTTCACAGCAATATGCCTTATAAGGAGCCATAAGAGATATTACTTTTCATCCATCTGACTGCGCATCTTTTTCAGTTTTTGCATGATGCTGCTGGTCTCACTGCCTGAAGTTGAAACAGAGGAGGGACTCCACGTCTCCGTATCTGTTTGTAGGGGACTGGAAGCGGGGCTCATTTTGGGAACATTCTCCACTCCTGGTTGTTCTGCATCCCGCTGCTCCTGTCGAGTTGGAACCTGAGAGATACCAAGATGGACGCATGGAAAGTTAAAAGGAAACAGCTCCAAAATTAGTAGCAGTGAAACACAGATGAGATTCAAAGACAGGTTTCTGCAACTAAGCAACATCATTTCCTTTCAGGCAGGCAGAGCGTTTCATTAGTTTTGAATTAATTGAGCTTTGAATTAATTGAACATTTTAAAAGTGAGTCTGATTTTTTTGTTTCTTGGGAACGTTTATTCAGGGAAACAGATTAAGGGAGGGAGATGTAAATCAATTATAATAGAAGTAAGTGCAAACAGATGAGTGGTTCAACAACCTAGTCCCATTCCTATGCACATGATCAAGTGCAAAAATGTTTTGACAGCTTTGTAGGATATGCTGATAACAGGTCGGAACCAGATTGCAGGGAGCGAAAGAACAGAAGCACAGATACATTGGGCTGAAAGCTCCATTTCTTGTGTTGTCACTTCTACAGAATGCAGAACAAAACACGATATCGATGAATACAAAGGATGGTATTCTCGGCAGCAGCAGGTATTCCTGCATATACAGCTTTAGGTTGCAGAGATTTGGCCTCGACACAAGGGAACATGTAAACATGTTATCAACTTAATAAAAGTACCGAGGCTTAAGTTGATGTTTCTCAGTGGCAGACAAACCATTCTTACATCTTTTCTGTAAAATATTAAAAGTTTTATTTATATTGTAATGATAATATAGAACAGAAACCTGGCTGATAGCAAGTTTGGATTGAAAGTGATCACCCATCATTCATGCTGCTGAGTAAGTAATTCCTTACTTTAATAGTAACCTTGCATTGAACAGTTCAGGAGTTTGCAAATGGTGGGATACTAACCAACTTGCTCTCCCCAGCGGATTTGAGTCTCTCCTGAATTTTGGTGGTGGTTTGGAGCATATGTTGAACCTCCTCCTGCTGTTTCAGAATCAGCTGCCTCGCCCTGTGAGCAGCCTTGTTGGCTTCTTGAAGATGCCTGATTCCAGCCTGTGATGAAATTGTATACAATGTATTACCATGTTAGAGACCAACCAAACCCGTCTTTATGTCGTCAATAAATTTATTTTGACGACAGAGTACAGACAAAAATGAAGTCAGGGCACACAACTCCATAACCCATTAAGTTCTAAGTTGCACAGTTTCCAAGTGGCACTGTGCAACGTTTACAACTTATAATGCTTGTTCTTGATGAAAACTTTGTGGGTTTTTTCGACAAAATGTATTGTCAACACGAACTCAGACAGTCAAGTACTCCAGATGGAAAATTATCATGAAAGAGTTACTCACGTTCTTTTTCAACAGCTGATGCCTTACTTTGAGTGAGCATTTCTGATTTTATTTCAGGAGGTTGCTTCCAGGTCTGTGGTGAGTTAACCTGAGTTCTCAAACCTGAAAACTGTCCTCAGCAGCCAAGTACTTTGCAGAAGAGAAAGATGATGAACAGGCAGATTTCCGCTTTCGAGAATTACGTATTAGCTCTTGCTGCTGGGCAAGTTGGAAAGTGTGCCTGGGTTGAGTGAATACAGAATCTGGCAAATCTGTAGTGGGTCCAACAGCAATAACATAACATTCCAATTCTGCGTGACACTGCCTGACACTGCGTGATTGGCAAAACCTATGCCAACAAAAATCAGCAACTTGTTGAGACCATCACTATATTTTTCTCAGTTTTGGTTTGGAACTGTGAGCTGAAGTTGAGAATTGCACTTTGAAAAGCAACTTGTTTTAAAACAAAAAAAGGGGAGAACAAAGATAGATGTCTGCTGGCCTGGGAAGACGATGCAGATTAATTACTGGTCTAAGAACACTCCAGATATTTCAGCACCAGGGTGCTGCTGTGCTCAGAGACAATTTGGATGTTAAGTTGAACAATCTAGGAAGGAGTGCTAACAGCGAATGTTGAAAAGAGGCGGAAAACAAAGTGAATTGGCTCTGACTGGGTTTTGGGCAGGAGGCAGGTTTGGTTTGGACTTCTTCTGGACTGGCTGTTCTTGGTTGCTCTCTTTAGTTATTTTCCAGTGATTGATTTGTTGAAAGTTCTGAGAAACAATTCTCAGACTGTAAAAAAATAAGTTAAATCTCTAGAAATCTGCAGAAGCCAAGTTGTGGGCAAAGTTTTGGAAAGGGTTACAAGAGATAGGATTTATAATAATCTAGAAAGGAATAACTTGATTAGGGATAATCAACACTGTTTTCTGAAGGGTAGGTCATGCTTCACAAACCTTACTGAGTTCTTTGAGAAGGTGACCAAACAGGTGGATAAGGGTTGATGTGGTGTATATGAATTTCAGTAAAGTGTTTGCTAAGGTTCCCCAAGGTGGGCTATTGCACAAAAGACAGAGGCATGTGACTGCGGGTGATTTAGCGGTTTGGATCAGAAATTGGCTAGCTGTCAGATGACAGACTTGGTGGTTGATGGGAAATGTTCATCCTGGAGTTCAGTTACCAGAGGTGTACTGCAAGGATCAGTTTTGGGACCACTGCTGCTTCTCATTTTTATAAATCTCCTAGATGAGGGCAGAGAAGGATGCGTTAGTAAATTTGTGGATGACATTAAAGTCGGTGGAGTGCAGAAGGATAGCACGAGGGGACGTAGCTGTAAATTGAGGGGTGATGGAGGACAGATGTCAGATGTAGATTCTTTACGCAGCATGGTAGGGCTGTGGAATACACTGCCTGCAATAGCAGTGGACTCACCAACTTTAAGGGCATTTAAATGGTCATTGGATAAACATATGGATGATAATGGAATAGAGTAGGTTAGATGGACTTTAGTTTGGTTTCACAGGTTGGCGTGACATCGAGGGCTAAAGGGCCTGTACTGCACTGTAATGTTCCATGTAAGTAGGGTAAATGTTCAAAGCAGATTGAGCTTACATTGTACATATTAATTTCGTTTCCTTGTAATTCATCTGCATTCTGTTAAAGTTGCATGTTTTTGTTTAAGTTCTAACCTTGTTGTCCAAGATCTGTTGTTGCTAAAGTCAAGGTCAGAACAATTGAGCAATTTTGAGCGTTAGTTAATATCTCAATTTCACTGTGTTCCAACTTATGGTAGTGACATAATTTGGCTTGGCTTGCAATCTCTGTCTCAAACTTCAAATGTACAATTCATGAAGAAAACAGGACAAAGTGAAAACCATAAAGATGGCTTTAGGACAAAGTCAGATGCAACAAAGAGACAGGACAATGTTTTAACCAGGATCATGGCAGCAGCTCACCAGCTTTCCCAACGCAATTAGGAATCCAAACTAAGTGATCTCCTAATCAGCAATACCATGCCTTGTAAGCAGTTTAAAAAAAAAGTACAAGGGCAAGGGGAAAGCAAGGATGAAAAGTAAAACATTTAAATGGCAATAAATGATGCATCCTTTCAATTAATGTCATAAGTTAAAGACAAATCAAGGGTACTTGACAACCAACGAGGGCTGGAATCTGTTCATTTGTATGTGTGAGAGCTCATCCATTGCAATAACAGCAGGCAGCTAATATCTTTCACATGGAGGGATAAGGGGGGGGGGGGGAAATCAACAAATTCAAAATACAACAAGCAGCATTAAAAGTATTGTGGCCTCATTGTACAATCATTCTTCTCAAGGTTTGATTATTAATTCTCCTCTTAATGTGCACTATTGAGGATAATCATAGCAAAGCATTGCCAGTAGGAGAATTGCATTGAGAAACAGCATGGCATGGAAATCTGTCCCTAGGCCGAGCATATACATTACATTCAGCAGCATTTGTTGTTGGCATTTCAAGGAAAAACTATATCACCATTAAAAAAAGGTTTGCAACCATCGGAACCTTGGGGAAATATGCTCATTCATGAAGTATTAGTG
The DNA here is from genome assembly GCF_037043375.1 of Chiloscyllium plagiosum. Taxonomy (NCBI): domain Eukaryota; kingdom Metazoa; phylum Chordata; class Chondrichthyes; order Orectolobiformes; family Hemiscylliidae; genus Chiloscyllium; species Chiloscyllium plagiosum. Next base: position 110,222,528 of record NW_028270147.1, on the reverse strand, counting down.
GATAGCCCGACATTTTCCCTGGCATTCAGTGGGTCATACCTGTTCCTGCTGCAACCTGAGCAGAAGCCCACGTTGTCTCCTACGGATGGATGGCATCTTATCATCTTCTCCCTTTTCGCGAAGGCGTCTGGTTAGAGAACATGGCAAAGTCACATGAACATAGAACATAGAACATTACAGCACACTACAGGCTCTTTGGCCCTCCATGTTGCACCGACCTGCAGAACCAATCTGAAGCCTATCTGGGCGGCACGATGGCACAGTGGTTAGCACTGCTGCCTCACAGCGCCAGAGACCCGGGTTCAATTCCCGCCTCAGGCGACTGACTGTGTGGAGTTTGCACGTTCTCCCCGTGTCTGCGTGGGTTTCCTCCGGGTGCTCCGGTTTCCTCCCACAGTCCAAAGATGTGCAGGTCAGGTGAATTGGCCATGTTAAATTGCCCGTAGTGTTAGGTAAGGGGTATATGTAGGAGTATGGGTGGGTTGCGCTTCGGCGGGGCGGTGTGGACTTGTTGGGTCGAAGGGCCTGTTTCCACACTGTAAGTAATTTAATCTATCCTACACGATTACATTATCATCCATATGTTTATCCAATGACCATTTAATTGCCTTTTAAAGTTGATGAGTCCATCAATGTTGCAGGCAGTGCGTTCCACACCCCTACCACTCTGACTACAGAAATTACCTCTAACATCTGTCCTATATCTATCACCCCCGCAATTTAAAGCTATGGCCCCTTGTGCTAGCCATCACCATCTGGGGAAAAAGGCTCTCTCTGTCCACCATATCTAACCCTCTGATTATCTTATAATTCTCAATTAAATCACCTCTCAACCTTCTTCTCTCTCATGAAAACTGCCGTAAGTCCCTCAGCCTTTCCTCATAAGACCTTCCCTCCATACCAGCTAACATCCTTGTAAATCTCTTCTGCACCCTTTCCAAAGCTTCCACATCCTTTCTATAATGCAGTGACCAGAACTGTACACAATACTCCAAGTGTGGCCGTACCAGAGTTTTGTACAGCTGCAAAAGACCTTGTGGTTGTGAAACTCAATCCCCCTACCAATAAAAGCTAACACACCATATGCCTTCCTAACAACCCTATCAACCTGGGTGGCAAATTTCAGAGATCTATACATGGACACCGAGATCTCTCTGCTCATCTCCACTACCAAGGATCTTACCATTAGCCCAGTACTCCTTATTCCTGTTGCTCCTTCTTAACTGAATCGCCTCACACTTTTCTGCATTAAACTTCATTTGCCACCTCTCAGCCCAGCTCTGCAGCTTATCTATATCCCTCTGTAACCTGCAACACCCTTCAGCACTATACACAACTCCACTGACCTTCGTTTCATCTACAAATCTACTCACTTATCCTTCTATGCCCTTATCTGGGTCATTTACAAAACTGACAAACAGCAGTGCACCCAAAACAGATCCTTGTGGTACATTACTCGTTATTGAGCTCCAGGATGAACATTTTCCATCAGCTACCACACTCTGTCTTCTTTCAGCTAGCCAATTTCTGATCCAAACAGCTAAATCACCCTCAATCTCATGCCTCTGTATTTTGTGCAATAGCCTACAATGGGAAATTTATCAAATGCCTGACTGAAATCCCATATACACCACATCAATTGCTTTACCCTCATCTATCTGTTTGGTCACTTTCTCAAAGGAACTCAATAAGGTTTGTAAGACACGACCTACCCTTCACAAAACTGTGTTGACTATCCCTAATCAATTTATTCCTTTCTAGATGATTATAAATCCTATCTCTTTGAAACTTTTCCAACATTTTACCCACAACCGAATAAGGTTTACTCATCTATAATACTAGGGTTGTTTGTATTCCCCTTCTTGAAAAGGGGGACGACATTTGTTATCCTCCAGTCTTCTGGCACTATTCCTGTAGACAATGACAACATAAAGACCAAAACTCAAGGTTCTGCAATCTCCTCCCTGGCTTCCCAGAGAATCCTCGGATTAATCCCATCCAGCCCAGGGGATTTATCTGTTTTCACACTTTCCCGAATAGCTAACACCTCCTTGTTAAAATCAATCCCGTCTAGTCTAGTAGCCTGCATCGCAGTATTCTCCTTGACAACACTGTCTTTTTCCAGTGTGAATACTAAAAAAATATCCATTTAGTGCTTCCCCACCTCCTTGGACTCCATGCACAACATCCCACAACTATCCTTGATTGGCCCTGATCTTTCTCGTCATTCTTCTCTTCCTGATATACTTATGGAAAGCTTTATGGTTTTCCTTGTTCCTATCTGCCAGTGATTTCTCATGTCCCCTCCTGGCTCTTCTTAGCTCTTTCCTTAGGTCTTTCCTTGCTAACTTGTAACTCTCAAGTGCCATAACTGAACTTCACATCTCATCGTAACATAAGTCCTTTCTTCGTCTTGACAAGAGATTCAACTTCTTTAGTAAACCACGGCTCCCAACATATTGTATAATAATGCTCGAATTTACAGACAAACTTGGATAAATCTGCCCAAGTAGATCACACAGTTTCACCACTGGTGAATTAGCAACGAAACCAGAAAGAGAATGATCAGGGTTTAAGATTTTGTTAAACAGCAAATTCTTCTTAATATTTTATAACTTTAATGCCCTCCATGCTCGTCATACTCGAATTGGGGAAAATTTATCTCCACAAGATATTGTTTATGCTCACAAAATTAAAAAGGGTATTTTAAAAGTTACTCTAGAAATAAAAGGTTGGTGTCAGTAAAAGTGTCCACAAAGATGTTGAGCAGCCATAAAAACCCAACTAATTCATGAAGGGACTTTGAAGAAGGAAATCTTCTGCCCACAGCCAGTATGGCATATGTGACGACAGTGTTACGGCAGCATGGATGGCATGCACACCATACCTACCAAGCATTGACCATCTCTTGCAATCCTTTTGATATGAAGTGGTATTATCATCACTGCTTCCCTCACAATTCACATTAGAGTTACCCTCGACCTGAAACTGAACCTGATCAGCTAAACAATACTGTGTCAACAAAACCAGGTCAGAAGCTGAAAATTCTTCACTAAGTAACTTACTTCCTGTCTCCCCAGTACATGCCCAAGAAACAACACCAAATAGGATGTAGCAACCTGCTTGATCAGCATCATATTCACCAATCTATACATTCACGCCCTTCACCAATAAACAGTGAGAGCTATGTGCACTATATGATGCACTGCAGGAACTCACTTAATTCTTTTAACAGCGTCTTCAAAGCCTGCAACGTCTACCACCTAATATGACACAGACAGTAGATAACATGGTAACACCATTACTTGTAAATTCCTCTCCAAGCCACACAACATCCTGACTTAGCAATATACCATTCCTTCACTGCTATCGGATCAAAATCCCAGGTATTCCTTTCCTGTCAGCATTGTGGTTGTACCTGTAGCAGGTGAACTGCAGATGTTTGAGGAAATGGCTCACTATCACCTTCGAGAATGAGGGATAGTAAATAAATACCAGCATTACCGGAAACATCCCAAATTCAAAGAACAAACTTAAAAATTTGAAAAAAAAAAATCAAAATTGCCTTTATTCTACTCAATCCAAATAGTGAAAAGGGGAAAGATGACGTGAATACCTAGATTTTGCACAACAGCCTCACTGCAATGAGAAAAGACACCAGCTTTCTCCCTTATCCGGAAAGGATTACTAGAAGTATCTGCACATTCTTACATTGCATTTTTGAAAGTCTATTCAGCTTAACATCACTGCATAGGTCAGCTACTCACTTTTTCTGGTGCTCCAACCAGGCCAGCTCTGCTTTGGTCTTTTCCTTCAAGGCTTGTTCTCTCAGCTTGAGGAGTGACACCTGGTGCTGTGCACGCATCTCCTCCCCCTCCATGTATTGTCGCACCATCGCCATGGTGAATTGAGAGAAACTGTCTTGTCCGCCAGAGAAGGGCAGGCTCAAATCATGCTGAATAATGAAAGACAGGAGAACAAACAGTACAGAGTGAGGTGAGCTGCTACCCCTGACCCAAGCAAAACTTGCCCCATAATCCACGAAAACTCAGGACTGAGTGCAGACAACAACAACAATTAAAAGGAGTTGGAGTATCATCAGACATGCCAATCATGCTGCATCACAAGTGATCCTATCAAACTATCCCAATATTTATCAGGATGAGTAAATGCTGACTGTCTCATTTCATCATCTGTAAAACACATTAAGACTGGCAAAGTCCCTCAGACTGATAATTTTATGGTCAGGACTCCAGTTACTAATTTGCTGCCAGGTTCTGATAAATAACCAAAAACAGAATAGGAGTTGCACATACGGAGAATAAGGGTGTCATGGTTACATCAACATTAACCAGGAGGTGGCTATTTAGCTTCTTGAGCCTATTCCACCATTCACCCAAATCATGGTAATCTTCAACATCATGACAAATCCCTGTCTTTGTCCCATAATCCTTCAGCATTTTGGTTAAAAATCTACCAATCTCAGATTTAAAGTTTGTAACTGATTTCAAATCAATCACTGTTTGTGGAAGTGAGTTTCAAACTTCACCCATTTCCATGTGCAAAAGTGTTCCACAATATCAATGTTCTGACTCCACCATTTTGTCTATTTAATCTCTCTTCTTAAATTAAGCCTCAGAACCCAAGTATCACTGCAGTAAGTCTACATTGCACTTCCACTAAGAGTGATACTCTTCTTAAGCCATGGTGCCCAGCCCTGACGGCTTAGTCTGACCAGGTTTTGAACTGCTGAAGCATGACTTCTAATCCTTTGTTTTTGAGTCTTCTTTGGACATAAATGTCAACATTTCACTGGCCCCTTGATCACATTTCTGAGCCGTTTGTGACATTTTCATGAACTGTATACAGCTGGATCACACCCTTCAAGTTTCTTTAAACTCCACTGTCTCTCAATTTTCACAATCAAGAAATATCCTAGTTTGATCCAACCTCTCACTTGCTGACACAAACTTTTTCATTTATTTAAACTATCAAGATTGCTTTCTGATTTTATGCTTCCATCTACCTACACTCGAGATTGCCTCTAATCTGTAGAGTGGCCCCAAATTTTGAATGTGGTTTTCCTTTCATTGTGAATACTGAATAGTTAGGGCTCCAACATAGATCCATGCAAGATATCACTAACCATATCCTTCCAATTAGAATATCTCTTATTATCTGCACAAATGTCTCTTGTTCAAATCAAATTCCTCTGCAAGCACCACTTGTCTTTTGCATCTTGTTACCACCTTTAATGGACAGTAGAAAGTTGTAAATTCAGTCAAATTTAGCTTGTGTTTACCTGACTAGGTGAGCAAGGAATCCCCGTAAATATTAATCTCTGTCTTCACTGCATGGTAACTCGATCACAAAGATTAACAATGTAAAAGATTAATTCCTCTTCAAGATTTATAAACTGTGGGCACATTGTTAGCGAGTGGTACTTATCATTTAAAAAAACAGCCCTTGCCCAACACTTGCCTTACACTCATTGCCCCAGCTGCTCCTCATCCTCTACATCTGAATCTCATGGCAAGATACCTAGAACATGGAAAGTAGCAACTATTCCAAGCACTGAGATCCCACTAATTGGCACCACCACTCACCCTTGGCTAACCCATGGGAGAACTCACTTTTACAGCTACTGAAGCCGATTGATCCTGCAGTATGTCTTCATCAGAATCATCCTGCTGGCTGCGTTTCTTCCCCATTTTAAAGCAGCGATGGCTCTTTGATGGCAGAAGGGGACGGAAGGATTTCTCTTCAGTGTCATCTTCAGTCATTGAGTCATCGGACTTAAGGGAGTACTCAATGGCAACAGAAACAGAATCTGGAGAGACAATAAATGATTGACATTGTTCTTTGTTATTTTCCATTGCTCACTGAAAGATTTAGAACTTGAACATGAAGTTAAAGGCCGAGCTAGAATCCTTGGATTAGTTATCTGCCCAAGGAGCAGAGTTGGGTTACAATTATCGATTCAACACAACTGTTATGTTGAATCACACATTGTTTAAGGGGACATGTGGAAGTTTCCTTATGCACAACCACAGATCCAAGGGGAACACAAGAAAGTTGGATTGAATAGCTTAAGCACATGACTGAATAAAGGGAACTTGAAATAAATCAGTGCATGTTACTATTTGACCCACATGTCCTTTGGGTATGGAAGGAGTGCTTATGTGACAATTGATTTGGTTGATTTGAATCAGTTAACTGAAGAGACACCATTCCCCATTTAAGTCATGAGATCAGTGGAAGGACAAAACATCATTTCTGGTTAAAGAATTTGCCTTTCTCACCAGGTAATGAAGGCAGACTGTCACTGCGGATCGAGTTGTCAGCTGCTGTTTGAACCACCTCTTCAATACAGCTGTTTCCCTTTGTATGGTGGGAGGTTCTGCTTTTCTCCAAGAATGGTAAGGATGGGCTGTCTTGTTTACTGCTGCCACTGCTGCCATAGAAATGTCACAGATCAACACACATGCACAGGTTTAGAACACAAAAACAGAGTCTCGGTATTTGTGATTTATACAGGCCTCCTTCTGTATCTCTCCACCTAAACCCATCAACATATTTTTCTTCGATAACTTGTATTCCAAGCTTCTTCTTGAATTCATCTGTTGTTTGCTTCAATTATTCCTGGTGATGTAAGTTTGACGTCAAACCTCTTTCTGGGTAAAGACCTTCCCCACCGCCCCCCGCTCCACCCCCCACCTCCTCCCTAGCTAATTCCCTGTTGGATGTAATAGTGACTACTATTGTATCCATAGCTCCAGTGGATAGTGTCATTCAAAAGCAGAAATATCTTTTCTATGTCAACCCTATCAAACCCCGACATAACTTTAATGGCCTCGACCATGTCACTCTTTTTCAACAAGATAAGACTGTCCAATCTTGCTTGATGGATTAAAATTCAATTTTGATATAATTCCAGTAAATATTTTTAATATATTCCCTACTGCCTCTACATCCATATTACAATATGAAGATCAGAATTGTTTGCAGTGCTCCAAGGGTGATCTGTTCATGGTTCTACACGTATCTAACACATCTCCATTCTGTAGCCCCAGAAATAAACCCATGCTCAACTTTTCTTTATAACCCGGTGTCATTTACTGCTAGTGACTAAATTTTATCACCAAATTCCCCACCATCAACATTCTGGAGGGTTACTATTGACTAGAAATTGAACTGGACTAGCCATCTAACTACTGTGGCCACAAGAGAAGGTCAGAGGCAATGAATCCTGCAAAAATAAACCACCTCCCGAATCCCTGAAGCCTGTCCACCATCTACAAGCCACAAGTCAGAAGTGCAATAGACTATTTGCTACTTGGCTTGGTTTGGGTGCAGCTCCAAGAACACTGAAGAAGCTTGACGGCATCTGGAAAAAGCAGACGACGTGATTGGGGCCACATTCACTCCCTCCACCACTAATGCCCAGGGCAGCAGTGTGTACTATCAACAAGATACACTGCAGAAATTCATAATACTTCGATATGGATCTTCCAAACCCATGACCAATACCATCTCGAAGGACAAGGGAAGCAGATTCATGGGAACACCACCACCTACAGGTTCCCTTCCAAGCCACTACCATCTTGAGTTGAAAATCTTTCAGCTGTCCTTAAGTGTCATTGGGCCAAAATTCTGGAACTCCTTCCCAACAGCACTACCAGTCGGCCCTACAACACACGGACTGCAGTGATTCAAAAGGGAGCTCGCAACCACCTTCTCAAGGGCATTAGAATTAGCCAATAAATGTTCGCACAGCCAGTGACACCCACATTCCATAAATTAATTAATTAATTAATGCCGCCTCCTTCCTTCCACAGCACGCCCATCCATAAATACCTGCGCTTCTCAAACACAAGGCCTTGAGTAGCATGTGGTGACCCACAAGGAGGCTGAAGCCACATTTTGGCATCTCTTGAGGCCCTGAGCCATGCTCAGCAAGGGGTAGTCCTGAATGAACAATAATCCCTAGCGATTCACTCACCGTAGGCAACAGTGAAACTATCAGTTGCCAACTTTTTCACAAAGAGGTTGACTCGTACATGGAATGAACGGCCAGAGGAAGTGGTAGATGCAAGTACAGTTACAATATTTAAAAGGCATTTGGAGAGGTACACGAATAAGAAAGGTTGAGGAATATGGGTCAAATGCAGGCTAATTGGACTAGTTTAGTTTGGGAAATTTGGTTGGCATGGACGAGTTGGACGGAAGGGTCCGTTTCCATGTCGTATGACTCTGATTCTATTCCTTTCAGCCACAGTGGCATTTTGCAATTGCCGCAACGTATGGTGTCATTGAACAAATCAATGGAGGCTTTTGGCACCAGGGTCACAGTACTCTGTAAGGTAAGGTGCTGAGTAGGAGCTGCAATTTAGTGGGCATTTAACAAACAAAATACAGAAGAAATATATAAGGAAATTACCGCAGATGGTGGAATCTATACTGAAAACAACAAATGCTGGAGCTCACAGCAGGTCAGGCAGCATCCATGGAGACTGAGCAAGCTAACATTGAGTCGAAATGACTCTATCAGAGCTCTGAAGAGGAGTCATCTAGACTCAAAATGTTAACTTGCTCTCTCCATGGATTTAAAAAAAAATGTTTATGGGATGAGGGTGTCACTGACTAGGCAGCATTTATTGCCCATCCCTAACTGCCCAGAGGGCAGTTCAGAGTCAACCTCAGTGCTGTGTGTCTGGAGTCACATGTAGGCCAAACTAGGCAAGGATGGTAGTTTCCGACCTATATGATTTTAGTGAACCAGATGGGTTTTTCCCAACTGTCGACAAAGGATTCATGGTCAGTAGAATCTTAATTCCAGATATTTATTGAATTCAATTCGAAAAATTTGAACCCAGTTCTCTGGGATGTTATCTGGATCACTGGATTAACAGTCCAGCAATAATACCACTGGGCCACCACCTCCCCACTGTGATCTCCAGTATTTGTTGTTTTCAGTACTCAAGAAATATGTTATGGATTAATATTGTACTATGTAAAAGCATCCACAGCGAACATAAAGTGCCCACCTCCGATCATGATATTTGAGTCTGGATGACTCAGACAGACTGTCTAACAAAGTGGAGTTACGCATTTTACTGTCCGGCAATTTCTCTGCAGATCCAGCTGGTGTTGGATTGCACTCATTCTTTCTGAGATGAAACAAAGAAAGAAACAACGATCAGCTACTTCCAGCTAAGTCTCTGGATTCAATTCCACCACAGCCATGGCATTTTTTAAAATTAAAACAGTTTTTTCCGTGAACGACATGTCAGCAAGCTCACCATCTCCTGTCTCAGTTCAATGGAAAATGGGATCAATACTGCAGCATGTACTGTCCCTTGAACAGGCTATCAGCGAATCTGAGTTTACAATCTTGTTCTTTGACAGGTTGCAACAGATTTTTCACAAGGGAGCATGCAGACAGGACAAACCTCAATTATATTCAACACAAGAAAAGGCAATTCAGTTTAAATGAGATTAATTGAGATCAGGCCTCAGGTGAGGATACAAAACAGTCAAGTTTGGAACTTCCAGAGACCATCAAGATTGTACATTCAATTACTGAAGTTTGTCTCATGTTTCTTTCCTAATCAACACTTCTGGAGCAGATGGGACTTATCCAGGCCTCTGGCTCAAAGTTGGAGACATGACCACAGCATCACAAGAGCACTTTGTTTTAGGCTGGGTAACTAGTGGGATAATTTGCCCAATTACCTTACAAATCCAGAAGATACTGTTACCATCCCAAAGATGGGAAATAAGTAAAGTATATAATGGGAGGTAAGATGTTATAACAGTCTCTATCACAAGGGACAAAGTATCTTCCAGCAGTTTTTGTTCATCCTTCGATAGTTTGAAATTCTCAAATTTTCTGGCCTACCACCACCTTTGCAGTTTTGTATATCTTTTCTTTCAATTTGATGTCACCCACAATTCCTTTAGCTATGCACCGCTGTTGCCATCTTTTCATCGTGCATTTCTATTATAAATAAATGTACATTGTTGCGAATTATGAAATAACTGAATATGTTCTTCTGCTTTAACATTCTAACCTCTCATCCCATTCCCATTTAGCTCACTATTACTTTATACCCTTGTGACTGCCTTTAACTTTAGAAACTAGTAAAAGAACCAAATTCCTTCACCTAAAGCTAAATTCTATTCTGCTGCATTGAATCTTACCAAAAGGGTCTTCAATTTTGAACTCATTAATCAATCATATTACCAAGTCCCTGATTGGTTCCAGAACAAAGTGTTTGAAGAAATTGTACAGAGCAGTCTACCTCAAATTGCTGCAGAAGGTAAGAGTGCACAATACTATTTTAACGAACAGAGTGCTCTCTGAATACCAGGATCCTGTTAGATCCCCAAAATTACTCTGATCATAGAATAGAATAGAATTCCTACAGTGTGGAAACAGGCCCTTCGGCCCAACAAATCCACGCCAACCCTCTGAAGAGTATCCCAGCCAAACCTATCTCTTAACACTATTACTCAACATTTACCCCTGACTAATGCACCAAACCTGCACATCCCTGAACACTATGGGCAATTTAGCACGGCCAATTTACCTCACCTGCACATCTTGGGATTGTGGGAGAAAACCGGAGCACTCAGAGGAAACCCATGCAGACACGGGAGAATGTGCAAATTCCACACAGACAGTCATCTGAGGCTGGAGTCACCTGGGTCCCTGGCGCTGTGAGGCAGCAGTGTTGACCACTGAGCCACCTCCTTTTTTCCTAAAAGACTGAGTGCATTGACCCTGCCTCTCCTGATCACAGATAAGAGGAAAAACATCAAAAACTGTGCATCGCATCAAGCAACAAACCTCAGGTTATTAAGCCAAGAAGCTAAATATTATTGATCAGGTTGGGGCAGTGGAAAAACCTTACCTGTCAGGTTCAGCTCTGGTTCGAAGTTGGTTCATGAAGTCTGAATGCTGCTGCCTCTGTTGGTCCAACAGCACTGTCACTGGCACAGGAGCTGTTCCATGAGGTAGGTTTGTGGCAGTCAGAGATCCTGCTGCGACCTGTGCACATGCCAATTCTGTCATCTAAACCAGAAAGAATTAGCACAGCACAGATGAGAAGACAACTTGGATCACATCATGCTTTTGAAATCAGAGGCCCCTACTCAACCCATCACATGTGTGCCGCCTCTTTGGAATAGCTATTTGGCTAGACCCCTGCTCTCACAGTATTGCAAATAATTTCTTTTTGCAAGTATTCAAATTAATTCTGGAACTAATACTGAATCAGCTGCCACCTCCTTTCCAGATGATCTCAGCTCTTCTTTGAAACAGCAAAAACCAATGAGAACGTCATTAAAATTGAAGCATCCAGTGTTAAAAAAATTCACATGCTCGGTCACTGAGATATGATGGGCTTTTCTCATAACGCTGAGCAAAATTTTATTTGAGGCAAAAAGGAGAACTCTGAGAGAAAGGTGAACCACCCGTGGGTAACAAAGGCAGTCAAGGACAGTACCAACAGGAAAAGAACGACACAACAGCGGAGGACGAGAAAGGAAAAAAATTGATCATAAAATTAAATTGACAAGAAACAAAAACGAACGGCAAAAGTTTCTACAGGAATGTAAAAAGTGAGTAGCTAAAGTGAGCTTCGAACCCTTGGAGGTTCTGATTCGGGAATTGATAATGTGTACAGAGAAAACAGCAGATAATTTAAACCAATATTTTACATTAGTTTTCATGGAGGAGAATACCGTTATCATCCCAAAGATAACAAAAAGCAAGGTATTCATGGGAGGAAAAATGCTGCAACAGTCTTTGTCACAAGGGACAAGGTAATGACAAACTAATACGATTAAAGTTAAAAATCACACAACACCAGGTTATAGTCCAACTGGTTTAATTGGAAGCACACTAGCTTTCGGAGCGATGCTCCTTCATCAGACAATCACCTGATGAAGGAGCGTCGCTCCGAAAGCTAGTGTGCTTCCAATTAAACCTGTTGGACTATAACCTGGTGTTGTGTGATTTTTAACTTTGTACACCCCAGTCCAACACCGGCATCTCCGAATCATAATACGATTATAGGCAGACAGGACCAAATGGCATGTATCAAACATTTTTTAAGGCAACTGGCTGCAGAGATATTCAAGGCATCTTTTGAATTATTCCCGAATCAATGGATACAGGGAGCTTCCAGTGGATTGATGCACCTGTTCAAGAAGGGAGGGAGACAGAAATCAGGAAAGTTAGTTTAATTTCTGTTTTGGCAGAACAGCAGAGTTGATTATTAAAGGAAGAAATAGCAGGACATTTGGAAAAGCTTATCATTAAACATGGTAGACTGGATTTTGTGAAAGGGAACTATATTTGACAAATTTGCTCGAGTTTATTGAGGAGATAACAAGTAGAGCTGATAAAGGAGAATCTGATGATGTTCTGTATTGGGATTTTAAAAATGCATTTGATAAGGTGCTACATAAAAGACAATTGCACAAGATAGGAGCTCACGGTATTGGGGGTCATGTATTAGCATGGACTGAGGATTGGTTAACCACAATGGCTGTTGCTGAGACCTCACTTGGAGTACTGTATACAATTTTTGTTCTCATATTTAAGAAAGGATAAACTAGCATTGGAGGCTACTCAAAAAAAGATTAATTTAGTTGCTTCGAGGATGAAAAGGTTGGTCTGTCAAGAATAGGTCAGGTCATTATTCAATAGAGTCTGGACAAATAACGGGTTATCTTATGGAAACAATGTTCTGAGGAGCTTAATAGGGGTTGATGTTGACTAGATGTTCTCGTATTAGTAAAGTCTCAACCCAGGGGACATTACAGAAGGGAACATTCATTTAAAAAAAAGTAAAGTTTTTTTTTTCTCTCTCAGTGAATGGCTGGAATTCTCTCGCCCAAAGAATTGTGACAGCTAAATGGGATAGGGGAATGGGTCTGGTTGGGTTACTCTTCGGATGGTGGGTGTGGACTTGCTAAGCTGAAGGGCCTGTTTCCACACAGTAGGGATCCTATGATTCTATCTCAAATTATTTTAAAAGAGGGTAGATAGATTTTTGAAATATTAAGCAGTTGAGGGCTATGAGGATCAAGCATAAAAGACAAGTTGAGGCCTGGGTTGGCCCAGCCATGATCTGATAGAATGGGGGAGCAAGCTCAAGGGGACGAATACCCTACTCCTGCTCGATTCCTTGAGGCTCCATTTCATGCTTTCTTTTCTCCAAAGGGGAGTATGATACAATGTGCTAAAAGATCTCAGACATTGTGAAAAGGAGTGAAAATGGGGTGTTTATATACTGATTCCGATGGTATTTATCAATCAATCACAGCTATGCAGTCACGAATACCAAGGCAATTCCCTCCATGAATAAAGGAAAGCTACTACAGAGCTCATCCAATGGGAATTCTTATCTTCAGTAAACTCTTCCATCACATGACCCAAAATTGCACCCTCAGCTGTTTACTTATTTGTTCACTTCCAGACATGACTATTTCAATGTTCTCTTGACTGAACTTTCATCAACTTCAACATATTCAAAAGCTCCACATACCTCACCCTCATACCAAGCCCCTTTTACCCATGATCCTCGTGCTTGCTGATTCATGACTTGCCAACAGCTTCAGTATAAGAAGTCCTGTCCTTCCGTACATATTTTTTCTTTCTATCTCTGCAATTTCCTTCAATCCTCGAAACTTTTGAAGTGTCTATGTTCCCCCATTTTAGCATTTTCATTTTCACCACCCCAGCTCAGCACTGAAGCTTTCAGCTGCATGGTCATCAGCTATGCAATTCTGTCCTAACACAGCTCAAATAGTAACATTTTCTTTCTTTCCAACATTCTATCTCACCTATTTCTTTGACCAAGCAGTTGGTCATCTTTCTTAAGATCATATGGTGTGCTGTTAAGCTTTGCCCTTCTCTTCCTTGACAGTTTACTACATTAGAGGAATGAAATAATTCCAAACTGCAGTGACAATTAACTCAATGCAGCAACTGTATGAGAGAAATTCCTTCAAAACTCCAGAAAGTACTGGCTCTTCAGCATGACTGGGGGAAAGGGCCATCTTGCCAAGTATACTTGAAGAAAGTACCTCTGTAACCTGACGTGCTGTATCAGCCATCAGCCTTGCAAGTTCCACCTGCTGAGCGATCATTTTAGTTGTGGACTCTTGCAGCATCTCTTGGCGAACCTGTACAAACTGCTGCAGAGTTTCTGCACATGTCTGAGAACACAAAGAGAGGTTTTCACGTCCAGCAATTGATAATTCAGATACTTTGATCAAGAGACAGAGCACTATTAAAATGCAATGTGGAATTGACTTATGATCCATGTTTCATCATGCAACGTAAGCTCACTGACACAGCTTCTGTTTTACAATCAAGCTTTTAAGCCTTTCCCTCTCCTCCAATGGCACATATAAGCACAGTAACCTAGTCATAGTGTGATTTTGTTTTTTTGATTTCCAGTATTTGCAGTTCTTTGGTTTTATTGATTTAACCTGGTCATGGTATTGCGAGATTGTTTCCATGATGGGGAGATGTATTCAACCTTAAAACTAAAAACCAGACCATTCAGAACTAAAAAAGCAGTAATTAATTAATTAATTCATTCTCAGGATGTAGATATCCCTGACACTGACTGTCCAAGCACAACTGGCATTAAAAGGTGAAAATTAGTGATCTTCTTAAACCACAACAATCCATGTGGCTGCAAGATACTCCCAATGTATGTCAGACCATTGCAGGCAGCAAAGGAAAAGCAATATATTTTAAAGTCATGACTATATGCGGCGTTCCCAGGCATTTGCTGCCCTGTTCTTCCAGGCAGAATAGGTCATGAGTCTAGGTCTGTCAAAGGAGCATTCAATGAGGTATTGCAGAGCATCTTATAGATGGTGCACCTTGTTGCTACCATATACAGATGACAGAGGGAATAGGCACTTAAGGTGGTGGACATGATTCAAATCATGCTGATGTTTTGTAATGGATGATGTTGAGCTTCCTGATATCCTCATGATGTGCTTTTGGTGAGAGGGGCGGTTTACCGGTGGAGCAGAACAGGGCAGGGGTGGGGAGAGGTTTGACTTCAATGTTAAAGGCACTTTATAAATATAATTTGTTTGTTCTTATTGCACGGTGAGAAGCAGTCAACACTGAATTCCTTGCATTTCCAGACACCTGTTACATGTTCAAGTACCTGTACAGCTTTCTGTCTGGCCTCCTCTAGCTGCCTCTGACTTGCAGCAGCTTCCTGCTCGGCCTTCAGCTTCAGCAGGGCTATGTCGTGCTCATGTCTCTGCTGTTGGGCCTGGACACAAAACAAAGATTAAATAGGAACCATCACTCTACATTCAACTGCTCTGCTCTGTGAAAAGCTGGTATTTAAATTTGCAGTGTCCAGAGAGAGAGAGTAACAATTGAAATGCAAAGGCACCAAAATCTTAAGAGTAACAAATGACAAGAATTTAATCAATTAATTTTCAGATTGCAACTTTATAAATAAAAAAAAAACATTTTCTCATAAATCTCATCATAATGGCATAAATTTTATAAAGCTGAAATTTCTTGAAAACTTGGCAAGTTTGCCCTACTTCTATCAGTCACCTTGTAAAGTGCAGTCATGCGCAGGTTCGATGCTAATATCTGCACATTTAAGATTAGGCATTGTCCTGGTACAACACAACACCAGGGTAAGTAAATTTAATCTTTAGTTTTGGAAAAATCTTTGTTTGCCTGATGTAACTGAAGAACGTTGCTCAGAATATTGCCTGGTTTGGAAAACGAGCGCAGCCATTGTCACTTAAGACAATTTTACAAAATCATTCCTGAAACAGCACAAGGCATAGACCCGTACCTTTAGGATCTGAGCCAACGACACAGTCTCTTGTTGAGCAAGGGCTACTCCCCGAGTCGTGTCTATCTCCGATAGCTGACGGATGGACTCTTCTATAGCATCCAAGTAAGTGTGTTGAGCAGTCATGTGGTGTTGGACACTTGGTGGGGAGCTGAGCATCGAGGCTGCAATAACCAAAATGAAAAGTGTAATTACAATTTTTACAATTAGTTAAATAATGCATTGGGATCATGAGGTTAACTGCACGCCTCTCCAAGATTCAAAACAAGTTCAGGAACTGCATAAAAAATGACAAGGGACAAGACATTGAAATTTTCATGAGATTCACAGGATACAACAAATAGCAAAGCGTGCAGAAGATCCAAACCCAATCATTGTATTTGGGTCCTGGTGAATGATCAGGAATGCAACAAAGGTTCACCAGACTTGTTTCCAGGACATTCTCATGGGGAGAGATTGGGAAAACTGGACCTGCATTCTCCAGCATTTTGAATTGATTTCATTGAAATCTACGAAATACTTAAAGGGTGGATGTCGGTAACATTTCCCCCGTTGGGGAGTCTAGGACTGGTGGGACCACTTAAAAATGAGAGCATGTCACTTAGGTCTGAGCTGATGACAATTCTGTTGCTACTTCAGTGTCATGAACCTTTGGAATTCTCTACCACAGAGAGCTGTGAAAGCATAGTCATCAAGTATGTTTTAAGTAAAAATTGATGGATTTGATTTCCAACAGTGTATGGGGTCATGGGAACAGGGTGGCTAAAACGATACTGAAGCACTGATCAGCCATGATCGTACTGAATGACAGGGGCTGGCTCAACAGGCTGAATAGGCTACTTCTGCTTCATGTTCCTCAGACAGGATCCGACTACTTGAATGAAAAAGCACCTGCTTCCACGTCACGTGGCACCTCATCATTTCTTCCAATCATCACTATGCCTCTCACTTCACCTTGGTTGTCTACTTACTCAGGGTTTTATTTAAAAAAAAACCTACTCTCATGGCGATGTTTAGGACAAACAAATGACAGTTACAGAAGACATGATTCCGAGAGTTCCAACCTGCAGCAGAGGATGTGGAGGGCCTGGCTGCAGTAACACTGACGTCAGCTAGAGAAGGTGAAGGTGTGGAGGTAGTAGCACGCAGCTGCCTTTTCCCCTCGCTGGATGTTATCACTGCGCCATTCTGAAAAGTGCTCTGAGACATAGAACTCACAGTGGAATGGAACGATGGAGAGCTTGTGCTTTTCTTTGATGACTCCCCGTGAGCACTGAAAGCACAAAATTTACATAATCACAAATGTTGACAACTGTCAAAATGAGACATCACTTAAGCCAATTAACACTGCAGATTTCATGCCATCAAGTATCTGTTTGCTGAAGCTCTGCTTTAAACAATCTGTCAGACTTAGTCGGCATTAGGGATAAACAGAGTCCAGTGGCACTGGAAAAGCACAGCACGTCAGGCAGCATCCAAAGAGGAGAGTCCATGATTCCGGCACAAGCCCTTCATGAGGATAAACAGCCATCCTTACTTGATGGGCCCATGTTCCCTCTACTATTCCCAAAAGCCAATCTTCTACAATACCATTCTCACTCTTAAATTTAAACAACAATGTACTGACTGGATACAGCAGCCTAAAGGCTGATGAACCTGCCAAACCTGACAATCCAGACAACAGCTTCGCAACATACTCGCCAAGGCCTAAAAGGTCCTTCGGGTTTACCAGTCCATTTGAGTCATCAAGAGGATTCATCAGTGACTACCATCACACTAGCCACCGTCTGGTTGGTAGCTCTCTGGGATGCCAGAGGAAAAATAAAGGACAACTACATCACATGCACATCAACAGACAGCACACAATTATACAAGAGCTGAAGACTTTCCAAATTCACATGCACTACATAAGGGAAATGCTCACTGATGACTACTTGCCCTTGATGAAGTCCAAAAAACCCCAACAATCCAATTTCTATAAGCGTCAAGGAGAATTCACCCCAGCTCAACATATGTTGGACTATCCAATGTCGGCTTCCTAGAATATGCTGAGTATCTGGATTATTTGCGTAGCACTAATACCACTCAGCTATCACCTCCCCTTGAAATGAAACTTGATGCCAATGACAGTCTGTAACTTTATTAATTTGGTGACTTCCATAACTTCACCTTGTATTTTCCCTCTACTTACTGTTTCTTCCACCAGTAGAAGCAGTTCTTCCAAAGTCCTGACCAGTTTTGAGGTCTCCTCTGAACCACTGTTCAATCAAACTGATCAGCAATTTATCAAATCTCTCTTGATTACTATAATCAACGAATGTCAAGTTAACACTTTCTGGTTCCTGTGCACAGCCTTGAAGTCCTTCCTGAATTAGGGTTCCCAATACTGGGGACAACATTCTGCCTGTAGCTTAACCAGTGATTTGTGATGGTTTAACATCATTCATTTTTGTACTCCAGTCCCTATTTATAAAAGCTTAATGGCTCTGATGAACTGATGATGATCTAAATACTGCACAAGACTGAGCTTCACTAACGTATCTCCATTAATAGTTGGTTCACAGAGCAGTGAGAATTGAATAAAAACCAAATAGAACCAACTAAGGTGGGCTACACGGCAAAGGATTCTTGTAAACACATTCTATTATTGTTATTCCATATTGGAAATTGTGCCCATGTTTCTAATGGAAACTGCCTCAGGCTACTGGCAGACCCCAGTTTACGAATGGTTTCTGTTCTAGAATGCTTCTGCAAGTCAATTTATACACGAGTTGGAACACACTGTAAAAAGTCATAAGTACAGAAAATGTTTGCATGCAAGATCTTTAAAATTACACCCTCGGATGAGATTACGTGTGAAAGAACAAGCATTCTGAAGTCTGGGATCCTCTATGTATCTATCCTGCCACTGTTGACTCTGTCATGCTTTGAGTGTCAGGAGAGGGCAACTATAAGCTGTCATGCAGGTATTGGTTGTTTCTAATATATGCACAACTGAAGGAATTGATAACAGAAAGTGACCGACAGAAAGTACATTCGTCTGGTCATACCTATCTGCAGTTAGTGGATCTCTGAATTCAACTTGACTGCTCTTCATAATGTTACTTTCCAGAGTGGTAGATCGCAAGGGGCTGTGGGAGGTGTTGACCTTCCGTGATTTTCTGCGACTACTGGATTTGACGGATGTAGCACTGGGTATAGAATTCTCCAGATACCTTCCATCTGATAGAAATAGAAACAAAGTTTAAGAAGTAAAAAAGGAGCATGCATTCCATTATCACAATCAATGGGATTGGTTAGTAAGCACAAGTTTCTCTCAAATTGTTGCTGTCAGAATATAGAAGAGATAGATGGTAATTTAATTCTTGTCCACCTCCTCAAATTCTGTGGACCAGCACAAAGTGATAAACCAGACATTTGGGGGAATCTGCAATGGGCAACAGGTGTTGACACAGATGGGAGCGGGAGATGACCACTTCAGGAGGGTTGACTTTGCCTGCTAAGTCTTACTAAAGAAGCTCCATAAATTAGAGAGAAGGAAAAGATTCCATAGCCTCAGTTTCTGTTGCAAATGCTTTCAAAACACTGCAAAATGTCAGTGCATGAACCTCGACCATTTAACTTAATTTCACCAGGGTTATTACTTTTATCTGATCAATAATGGCCAGCGTGAGGTCAAGAGTAACTGTTGATCTAATTGCCATGAACAACTATTTTGTATTCCTTCCACTTACCCAGTCTGCTAATTTTTCGAGTAGCACTGCTCAAAGCTTCCCTCGTATCCATCACTGTGTCTGTCACTGCAGTAGTGGTGGGTATAGCTTCAAGCCTGTTTTCTATGTGCCGCAACTTGGGATGAAAGAAAAATAATGAATCAAACACAATGCAAGTTAAAATAGTCTGTTTCCTGCAGTAAAAACTCTTAGGATAGACCCAGGCAGAAATCAAAGGGGAACTAGAAAACATGCAGGGTGTCAAATATATATTTTGAGGGATTTTGGAAGTTAAGAAGCAGGAAATGTCAGGGTGAGACTGGGAAGTATGGAGCTAAAATGTTCAGCTGACAGAATGACCTGAGATATGGAGGGGGCCAGGGCAGAAAAGAGTTGGAAAAGTAAACAGGAGCCACAAACAAATCTGTACATAGGAATTTTGCAGCTGAAGGACTGGGTTAAGGCAGAGAATGAAGATAAGTAACAAGAGAGTGATAAGCAAGCAGGGCTATGATGCAGAAGATAGAATGTGTAGAAATGTACAGCATGGAATGAAAGAAGTCAGCATGTGGAAACTGCACACAAAGAAGAATCAGCCATTCGGTCCTTTGAGCCTGCTCCACGGTTTAACAAGACCATGGCGATCATGAATGTAACCCAAATACACATTCCCTCCTATTCCTGATAACCTTTTATTCCCTCTTTACAAGAATGCATCCTCCATGGACTTGAAAATATTCAAGGGCTCTGCTTCCACTGCTCTTTCAGGAAGTGAGCTCCAAAGACTTATGACCCTCAAAAATATGGAGCCAATCTTTCCATTTTAAACCAGCAACCTCTCACTTTTAAACAGTTCTAGATGCCCCGATTAAGTGGAAGCATCCTCTCTACATCCATCCTATCAAAGCCCCTCAAGTCACTTCTTATTTTCCTAACCTCCAGCAAGACAAGCCCAATCTATGCAACCTTTCTTCATAAGGCAACCCTCCACTGCAGGGCTGCTAAATCTTCTCTGAACTGCTTTCAACACATTTACATCCTTCCTTAAATAAGGTGACCAATACTATACACAGCACTTCAGATGGGATCCCACCAATGGCCTGTACAACTGAGGCATAACCTCCCTTGTGTTCGAGTCCCTTTGCAATAAATTAAAACATTCTATCAGCTTTCCCAATTTTTTGCTATAACTGCATTTGAGCCTTTTGAAAATCATGCACCAGGACATTCACATCCCTCTCTCTCACAGCTCAGCAATCTCCCACCAATTAGATAATATACTTTTGTATCCTTCTTGCCAAAGTGAAAAAAATTCACTTTTCCCACATTTCAACTAAGTCAGATCTTTGCCCACTCATTAAACTACTAGTAACTTTTTTGCAACCCCATGTTTGCTTCACAGCCTACTTTTCTCCTTGTGTTGTCAGTAAATTTGGCAACTTATCTTCCATCCCTTCATCCAATGGATGGATTTTATAAATCGTAAGCAGTTGAGACGCAGCACCGAGCCCTTTGGCACACCACTTGTTACATTCTGCCAACCTCAAAAAGACCCATTTATGCCGACTCTCTTCCTGTTTCCCAGCCAATCTCCTATTTATGGTAACATGTTAAACTCTTGTAAGATGAGGTATTACTTTCAGTGATAACCTTTAATGTGGCCTTTTATCAAATAAAAAAGGGACATTCTTAGGTCAGGCAGCATCCGTGAAGTAGGAGAATCGACCTTTTGGTCATAAGCCCTTCATCATAAGCCCTCATTCCTGATGAAGGGCTTATGCCTGATACGTTCATTCTCCTGCTCCTTGGATGCTGCCTGACCTGCTTTGCTTTTCCAGCACCACACACTCGACTCTGGTCTCCAGCATCTGCAGTCCTCACTTTTTCCCTGGAGTGGTACATTGGTAAATAAACTATGTAAAGACCAGATCTTTTCAGTTTTCTGTATTTTTGATTATGGATTGAAGTGAGAAAACTGTTTAAAAACTATGGAGTGCTGAAGTTTTTGAAAGCAAGTTACCTGACACTTATTCTAAGCGCTGTTTACACAGTTGCTGATTCAAGCAATATTGAAAGGTTTACAGATAAGCTGCTGCCAAGGTCTGTGTACAAGGGAAGATCCGGTTAGCAACAAGATTAGTATGCAGACTAGTACCCAGTTATTGATGATAAAGGTCTTCTGCCTGCCAACAGTGAGGTGATTGGCTCTCAGTAAATAAACAGTTGGGTCTGAGAACAAGACAGTGAGAGCCACCAGATCTCCACAAGCTCAGGAGTTGTCTCAGTTGTGTGCAACTTGCCCTCTACTGTAGCTCTTTGGTCACGTAATGGCAAGTTGTACAGAAAAAGTTGGAATCATCAGTGAGCACAGCATTTTATCAACATAATCATGTTTCTTGAGTAAAACTATTCTAGTATTTTTTGGTATCCTAGTCCCAATAAGTACAAGACGAAAAACGTCAATTACTTGCCTTCTTTCAATAATGTTTACATTCTCTGTATCTTTCTCAGCAAACGAAATAGGAGAAGCAACCCATTCGGCACCTCAAATCTGCTCCACCTTTCAATATAATCACGGCTGCTCTGTTTCCAATTCGAACTCCAATTACCTTCAATTCCCATGGCAAACATAAACCACCTCTGTAAAAAAAATTCAATGAACCCACCCCCATTGGCAGAGCAGAGTTCTATCAGTTTCCCTCATGATTGTAATTTCACCAAGTCCACTGCTCCTTTCCACTACCTGATTGACAGTTAGTCCAGGAATGTCTCTTTGAATCCTCTACCATTCCCTTGTTATCTACTATTTAATCTCCATTCTCACTTTCTGCAGGACCAGCACCTCATTTTACTTCACAGTGCAGGAAGAGGTCATTCAGCCCATCATGCCTTCACCAGCTTTAGTGTCTGACAAACATCTGCTTTTTTCCTTTATTGCTGCACATCATTACTGTCCAAAAAAAAACCCAATGCCTTCTTGAATGACTTAACTGAACCTTTCTGCTCCACACTTCTATGCAGTGTATTCCATATCCGAACAACTCGCTGTATGAAAAAGATATTTTTTTCCTCACACCACTCTTGCTTCATTGGCACAATATGTCAATCTATGTCCTCTCATCGCTGTTTATTTCACAAGCGGAAATAGCTTCATCCCAGCTACTCTGTCCATTTTGCATGCCTGACTATGTTCCTCCCATATTAATTTCTTCCTCCTGATTAACCTTTTAGTTATTACCTGCTATCTTTATATTCTGACCAATCATCTGACCTGCCACTCATCTTTGCACAATAACCTCAAGTCTGATATTAACTTCAGATACTAATTTCCCTAATTTCTTTCATTAACAGATTCCTCACAGCAGAGGAGATGGAGTGAGAACATGATCAAGATGTATAAAATTATGAGGGGCGTAAACAGGGTAGACGGGAAAAAAACCTTCTCCCTTGGGAGAAGTGATCAATATCAGGAGGCATGGATTTAAGTTAAAAAGGAATAGGAGAAGTGTTTTTAATCAGGGAGTGGTGTAAGAGTGTTAGAAGCAGAAACCCTTGAGACATTTAATTAGATGTACAACTGAGATATCAAAGTACACAAGGCAATGGACCAGGTGCTGGAAAATTGGATCAAAATAGTCAGGTGGCTGCTTTTGACCAGCGAAGACTTGAGCCAGAGTCCTTTCGTGCGCTGTACACCTCTATGACTCTACCATGGGTCCAGCTTTGGAATTTTCCTGTATAATAGAAATAAACTGATTTATTCACGATGAGTGTCTCTCTGGTTGAGCCAGCATCTATTGCCCATCCCTGGATGCCATGGAGAAGATATGGTGAACCACATATTTGAAGCCTGCAGTCCATTTATTGCAGGTCAACCCACAATGCCATTAGGGAGAGAGTTGCAGGATTTCCAACCAACAATACTGAAGAAGCGTTGATATATTTCTGATCAGGAACAGGATGCAGCTTGGATAGCAACTTGCTGGTGTTGGTGCTCTTATGTATCTGCTGCCTTTGTCCTTCAAGGTGCCAATGGATTTGGAAAGTGCCACCCTGTCAGCCTCAGAGAACTTCTGTAAGTATATTATGTAAATGGTACAGATTGGTGCTGATTGTTGAAGTTGGAGGAAGTGAAGGTTTGTGCATGTGGTGTTAGCCCTGGGCTGTTTTGTCCCAAATAGTGTCAAGCATCTTCGGTACTAGTAGACCTGCACTCATCCAGGCAAGTTGAAAGTATTCCATCACACTACTGAATTGTGCAATGTAGATGGTGAACTGCAACATGCGCTAGTAATTCAACCAGATAGCCAAAAACAATCATGGGTCAGCAAACTTTATTTTAACTGGCACTTTATGAACTGTCGCTCTTGATAAACCAACAAAAATTATTCACCTGAAATATTCGAAGGTTACTGCATTTTCGTGGTGTCAGAGTAGTGAGTTGAGGCTGCAAGTGAGAAGGCACTCTGCCATTAAGTTTTATTGAAGGCAAATGTGCATGCTTGTTTCAGTGAGTTATACTATAAATAAAGTAATGTGTATACCCCTGCATTACGTTTCTAATACTTAGCATGTGTTTTTGCATTGACTGTGTCAGTTTGTTGGCTACTGGAATATTTGATCAACCAGCACTCCTGGTCCCATTGGTGCTGGTTAATAAAACATTTACTGTGTCTTCAAAGACAGACATGGCGGGAAAAGCTCAGTAGCAGCATCTGTAGAGAGAAATCAATTAACATTTCGGGTTCAGTGACTTCCTCACAACATGGAGAGAAATGAGAGTTGATGTTTCAGTGTTCAGAGGAAGGATCACTGAACCAGAAGTGTTAACGAATTTCTCTCCAAATATGTTGCCAGGCCTTCTGAGCTTTTCCAGCAATTTCTATTTTTGTTTCAGATTTCCAAAGTTCTTTTGGTTTTTATGCTGTACATTCAACCAAGTTTTTGCTGGCGATCTGATTATCCAGTAGTAACATCAACTAGCTATTATGTCATAACAGTTGGAGTGATGACACCGTAATACCTTCCTTGAAACAATGACCAGAATTCAAAAAATACTTCATTGGCAGAGAGCCATTTTGAGATGTCCCATAACCACAAAAGTCACCATTTAAATGTAAATATTTCTTTCTTTATAACAGACCTTTGGTCATAGGATCAAATGATCTCTAATCTGCCACACAGTATTGATGACTAGACCCAGTAGTCACCACAACAATGATTGAAGGCACGACAACTAACTGGAGTAGTTTGCATATCAGCACCACTATACCTTGCCTCGTACTTCGACTCTTTATCAGACTCTGATTTAGTAGGGCTGACTTATTAGATGTTTCACTCCACAACTTGTCAGCTCACCTAAAACAAAAGCAAAGCAAAGACAATCAACAACACTGATTTTCAGATTCAGATTAGATTACATTACAAGTTTGCAATCGGAAACTCAAATACTTATTTTGGATTTGGATTTTCAATTTGGTCAAAAACAGAAATATTAAGTCGACATTATTTAATGATAATGAAATACAACATTTTGTATAAACAATTGAAATCTGGTTTGTATACCAACGTTGAGCCTTACAGCACAAACAAATCCTTCACCAGTGTGGGACGTTCTCCAGTCCTGAGAGATAATGTAGCTTCAGTGAGGAATGTGAAAGAATTAAGTAGTAAGATCAAACTAGGAGCATCTGTGTGTGTACACCAGAACCAAAATCAAATAATATCAGTAAGCATCAACAGAAGCCCAAGCCCATGTTCTCCCGGCTTTTATTCCATAACAATTGGAGCCACAACACACGACATCATAATACTCCCTTGGAACAATGACCAGAATTCAAAAAATACCTCATTTGCAGAGAGCCATTTTGAGATGTCCCATAACAACAAAGATCACTGGACCAGAAATGCTAACGGATTTTTCTCCACAGAGGCTGCCAGACCTGCTGAGCCTTTCCAGCAATTTCTTTTTTTTTGTTTCAGATTTCCAGCAGTTCTTTTGTTTTTTGTGTGGTATATTCAATCAAGGTTTTGCTGGGGATCTGATTATCCAGTACTAACACCAACTGGCTATTAGGTCATAACAATCAGAGCCACGACATCATAATACATCCCTTGTAACAATGACCAGAATTCAAAAAATACTTCATTGGCAGAGAGCCATTTTGAGATGTCCCACAACCACAAAAGTCACCATTTAAATGTAAATATTTCTTTCTTTATAACAGTTCTTTGGCCACAGGATCAAATGATCTCTAATCTGCCACACAGTATTGATGGCTAGACCCAGTAGTCACCACAACAATGATTGAAGGCACTACAACTAACTGGAGTAGTTTGCAAATCAGCACCACTATACCTTGCCTCGTACTTCGACTCTTTATCAGTCTCTGATTTAGTAGGGCTGACTTGTTAGATGTTCTACTCCACAATTTGTCAGCTCACCTAAAACAAAAACAAAGCAAAGATAATCAACAACACAGATTTTCAGATTCAGATTAGATTACATTACAAGCTTGCAATCAGAAACTCAAATGTGGGACGTTCTCCAGTCCTGAGAGGTAATGTAGCTTCAGTGAGGAATGTACTAGTAGTAAGTAGTAGGTTCAAACTAGGAGCATCTGTGTGTGTATACACCAGAACCAAAATCAAATAATGTCAGTAACCATCAACAGAAGTCCAAGTCCTTGTTCCCCTGGCTATTATGCCATAACAATTGGAGCCATGACATCGTAATACCTACCTTGGAACAATGACCAGAATTCAAAAAATACCTCATTCGCAGAGAGCCATTTTGAGATGTCCCATAACAACAAAGATCACTGAACCAGAAATGTTAACTGATTTCTGTCCAAAGATGCTGCCAGACCTGCTCAGCCTTTCTAGCAATTTCTGTTTTTGTTTCAGATTTCCAGCAGCTCTTTTGGTTTTTGTGCTGTATATTCAACCAAGTTTTTGCTAGGAATCTGATTATCCAGATTATCGTGATCATCAAGTGGCTATTATGCCAGAACAATTGGAGCTACGACGTCATAATACCTCCCTTGAACCAATGACCAGAATTCAAAAAGTACTTCATTGGCAGAGAGCCATTTTGAGATGTCCCATAACCACAACACTCATTATTTAGATGGAAATATTTCTTTCTTTATAACAGTCCTTTGGCCAAATATTTGCCCCTGCAAATATTTGGTTGTTTTTCTGAGACTCTACCATTCAGTAAACAACTGCTAATCTGGCCAAGTCCCATTTCCTGGTCCCTACATTATCTAGTCTCTTTTCCTTCTCACAATGTAAATGTTCCATTTATGTAAATTAATGGTTAATAGTCATTTACTGACGTTAGTAAAATTAAACCATGAGTGACATTTTCTTCTTACATTACAGACCTCTTTTCACAACTCTACCAGTTCACTTCACGCTAAATGCATGTTCCCTTTCCACAAGACAAATTATTTATCAGAAATGTGCAATAAATACATTGTGGCATTTCTCATTATGATTGAGACAGAGTCACAGAGAGTCACAGAGAGAAATAGATTGTCACAGAGTGTCACAAAGAGTCCAATAGTCACAGAGATCCACAGCACAGAAATCTTTTCCGAACGTGAAATATTCATAACTGAACAGGGAGTTTGATAAAGCAACTACAGCAGGTGGTAAAAGGTCACAATAGGGATATGTTACTGCAGCTGCAATCTGCAGAGAAAGTCCAACTTATGCTCAGACACAAATGCCCAGTTTGTGTCTGGCAGGTCAATGTCCCTTATATGCCTCCATTACCCACCCTTGGAAAATGGTGGATAAATGAGCTCTTCCAATATTATTGCCTGTTATAGCAAATGCCTTTGATACAGAAACAAAGAATGGTTCGAACAAACATTTATTTGAAAGTGACTGTAAGCTCAGAGGTTGGCTTGTGTCATGGCAGAAATGTTTCTCAACAGGAACTGGAAAACAGCTGACACATGGTTATATGCTGTGACTACTCTGAAGGTTTAATGAAAGTTCCAGTTTTTAAAAAATAACTGAGGGAGAAAGGTAAATCACTTTGATGACAATTAGTTTGGGACACTTAATGTTGTCGTGAACATACTGTTCACTGCAAACAATTAAACACGAGCCAGAGCAGCAATGTGCTTTTCAGATAATAATGTAAATTCACAAGGAAGCACAACATTGAAACAATGGAACAATTTACAGAGGAACCTTGATTACCCGAGCGACATGGGCAGAGTGTTTTGTTTGGATAATTGAATGCTGGGTAATACAGTTTAGCCAAGCATCGGGATCTTACAATCTACTTCGGATGATCCGAAATTCTGATAATCGAATGCCAGATAATCGAGGCTCCTCTGCATGTAGATTAATCAAATATCCTATAAATCATAGAAGTTTAATTTTTAAACAATAAAGTCTGATAATCTGCTTGGTCTTTTGTTGTTCTCTATCAATTGAGGTCTTCAGGGCAATGAATAAAATTTATTGACATGAGAATGTGTGGAAGGGTTGATAATTCAGGAAATTAGCTGGTTCTGAATTGATTTAGACAAATAAAGAGGATCAGAATGGGAGAAATATCATGTAATGTGCAGACTACACCGAAAGGGTATTTCATCACAACCGTGCCACTTATTTAAAGAGCAAGAAAGGGCCGTCACTGACCAGATAGCAGTTGTGTAGCCTGAGACAGTAGATTGTGGGTTCAAATCCCACCAGAGATTTGAGCAGATCTCTCAGGCAGACATTTCACTCCAGGTAGTTCTTCCATAACACAATGGTTGCTTTGCTGTCCAACCACCATGATATCGGAAAATCACATTTTAGAAACAGCATTTAAAGTCTTTGCGATGTAATCGGGTTGCAGCCAACACATGTTTTCAGAGTTCGTGCTTTAGAAACAGTGTCCCCAATTTGTCAAATTTGTGTTAATGAAATGCATGTCATAGCAGAATGACCTGTCCAGTACTGAGGGAGTACTGCACTATGTTGCAGATGGTGTCCTTCAGAGGAGACGGATGCAGAAGACCTCAGCATTCTGGCCAATATTTATTTCAACAGATTATCCTATTCAACAATTTGCTGTTTTGATGAACCGAACATGCTCAAATTGTATTTTGCATTTGCTATTTCATAAACTACAAAGTGTTCACTGGCTGTAAGGCACATAAAGAATGTTCCATGATTGTAAACAGTGCCATTTAAAACAAGTTTTCTTTTCTTTTCTGAAGTTGCACAGATCAATACTAGACAACAGACACAGGCCCTGTTATACGGTTACACACAACACTGACATTGTTGCACACCACGAGCTGAAGTGTTCTGGAAGTGATCAATCTCCAAGCTGGAGGGAATGGCTTCAACTTCGGCAGAAAGGGGAAGAAAATCCATCCAGTGATTCCCCTTTGCCAAGTGCACTCATGTGGGATGGATCAGCCCTGTGATTCCTTCTCTAATTTGCCCGGCAACACATGATAAAGGCTCAGAAATAAAAAGTGATTACTTGGCCAAATTCCCAGTCAGAATAGGGAGAACAGGGAAGAAAATTGAGAAAACAAATTTCCATTCCAAGAAAAAGAAATTGAGATCAGGGTCAACACCTTACAGGAATAATCATCTTTCTACATTAAAAAAGTTATGATGGCACATTTCATTTTCTAGACACTTCTGGGTTCAGATACAGTCTGACATTTTCAAACACTAACCCTGCCAACTTGAAAACTTCAAAGAAACTTCTGACACTACAAATGAGTCAGCACCTTAGGCACATCACCTCCATCTCTCTGACTTGCTCCTTCATCACTGGTAGCTCTATTTAATCCCAAATCACCTACCACCATTACAAGGGTCACTGCTGTTCAAAAAGGTGGCCCATCTTATCGGGATGACTGTCTGTTCAGTGAAACCTCGCCAAAACTGCACATGTCTGAGAACTCTAAATACTGCAACAGAATGAGGAAACCAGTAGACTGCTGAGACTGAAATTTACATCAGTTGAAAGGAAGAAACTGAAGAAAACCAGAGGTGAAACACCATCAGTACACTACAACCAAAAGATACTCCTCTCCAAACATTGCTGAAATTCTACAGAGTTAAAAAAACATACAACACCAGGTTATAGTCCAACAGGTTTATTTGGAAGTACTCGCTTTCAGAGTGCTGCTCCTTCATCAGGTAACTGTGGACCAGGATCATAAGATCCTGTGTCTTATGATTGTGCTTGACAACCACTTGATGAAGGAGAAGCACTCAAGTAAGCCACCTAGTTCTTCCATAAACTGCTGGGGAAGGTAAATAATAAAACCAAACACACAATGTGATAACAATCAAGGAACCAGAAATAACAGCAATATATCCAGCCCAGACGACTCTGCAAAGTTCTCCTTCCTCATATTCAGGGATTGTGTCTAATTGCCCCACAGAACACTCAAGTTTCAGCCTGACATAGTCACACCCAATTTATAGCCAATGTTGCACACTCCTCCTCAGCAGGACAGACTCGGCAGAGGTAGCGGCAGTATCATACAATTGGGAGTGAGTTGCTCTGGGATACTTCAATATTGACTTCAGATTCCATAATGTCTGAGGGCATCAGGTCAACCATGGCCAACTTCCTGCTGATTACCACCACCCCCTAACTGGTGAATCAGTATTCCATGTTGAACGCCACTTTGAGGAAGTAGTGAGGGTGGCAAGGGCTCAGAATGTACTCTAAGTACATGACTTCAATTTTCATCACCAAACATACATTCATAGCAGCACTAATGGCCAGGTTGGTGAAATCCTAAAGGGTAAATTTGGTAGACTTGGTCTGCAGCAGGTAGTAACAAAACCAATGGGGAAAATAACCAACTTAACTCCATCCTTCTCTGATACTTATGAAGGGATAAGAGGACACAGCAATAGCAATAAGGCTTAAAAACATATTAACTATACGATTGATGGTTTGTGCTCCAGAACTAGTCATATCCCTTGGCAGTCTGTTTAAATGCAGCAACAACACTGACAACTACTAACAATGTGTAAATTTACCCAGGTAAATCCTGCCCTCAAAATGGAGGAATATCCAAACTATTCAAACGTTGCTCCATCTGTCTATGCTTAATCTTCAGCAAAATGGTTGATCATCATTAACAATGCAATGAAGAAATACATTCCCCAATAAAACGCTGACTGATGCCCAGTTTGGGTTCTGTCAGGGCCATTCAGCTCCAATCCTCATTACATCCAATAATTGGGCCGACATTCAGGGAGCTTTTGGCGAAGTATGGTATCAAGAAGTGTGAGAAAAATTGAAGCCAATGGAATCAGGAAATAGTTGTGCCTATTGCAGGTTCAAACACCTCATTGTCCAAGGGCATTGTCCAAGATCCAATCATCTTCAGAGTCCTTTTCTCCATAAGGTCAGAAATGGGGATGATTCATGACTGCACACTGTTGAATCCCATTCATAATTCCTCAGCTGTATTCCGAGTCACTATCAGTAAAACCTGAACAGCATTCAAGAGGTCTTGGGCTGATAGGTTGGAAATAACATTGGTGACAAACAGTGCCCGACAATGACCAAAACATAGGATCCAGTCATCTCTCCTCATCATTCACGACATTACCATCATTGAATCCCACTAACAGTATCCTGGAGGATGTCACCATTTACCAGAAATGGAACTGGATTAGCCAAATAAGCAAGGTTTACAGGATAACATCAGAGGCTGGAAACTCTGTGCGAAGTAATTTACCTCCTGACTCGGCAAAGTCTGATGCAAAAAGTACAAGTCAGGATGCTTGAGAAGGGATTAACTCTGCTTTCTCTTCATAGATGCTGCCAGACCTGCTAGAGTTTAAGAAATTTCTGTTTTGTTTACACATCAGGATGTCTGGATGAATGCAGCTTGGGCAAGAAGGCACTGAGTACAGTAAATCCCTCTGCCACACTGACAACTCAATGCTCTTCAAATTACATAGCCCTTCTTTGAGGTTTTCCCCTGTTTGGTTGAAAACTGAAAAAAATAGTTTTTCTATTAATACTTTCCTCTCACTGAGAAAGCTTCAGTCCAACCCACATCCTACAATCTGCTCTGAAAACTCTGCTCACATTTTGATAATGTGCAACACAGTTGCTGAAAACTTCCACAACAAAAGTAAAACACACAATATTCTTAAAAAACGAATTCACTATTTTCCATGTTGACAGATCCATTAAAATTCCAGATACAAATTCAGATTATTGCCAAGAAGTCCAGTCCTTCCTTGGACCAAAATATATTGTCTACTACGTTTTGTTGAAACAAATGTGATTGTTTTTGAGATGTATTGCCTGCAGAAAAACAGGAATTATTACAAAAAACATTTCAAGAAGTTGAAATCAAGGACAATACAGCCAGGGTGAATGGCACCCAATATACAGCCTTTAATATTCCTCAGTCACTGTTGCACAATGCCAGCAGTTCAGCAACCTATCAAGGCTTGTAACTCAACACTATCCAAACTCCTGACCTCCACCTATGAAAGCAAAGATAACAAGTACATTGGAGCTCCCCTCCAAACCATGTACCACTGAAACTTGGAATTATAAAGACATTCCTTCACTGTCACTGGGTCAAACATCTGCAAAGTTCACTCTGACTGCAATTCAAAACTCCCCACATTACGAACCACGATCAATGAAGAGTAATAAATGCTGCTATGCTTGCGATACTTGTGTCATGAATGACCAAAAGTTAATAAGACATAGAATAAACAGACCAGGGGTGGGGAACCTGTGGCCTTCTAGGCCATTGTGTGTGGCCTTTTGAATGAATCCAAATTTTGCAGAACAAATCTTGTATTTTTTTATTAATTTTTTTCATCCTTTATTATTTTATTTTAATCTTAACATGAATGTATTTAAAATACCAGAGAGTAAAAGAAAATTCAGCAAAATAATCCTCACAGACTGACCGCCACAATTAAAAAATTGGTAAGTCATAAGGGCTATTTCGACACCTGCTATGCTCATGATTTAGTTATAATGCGACTCTAGACTGTACATTATCTCCCCTGCCTGACTGGAGCCACTTCCACCCGAGGCTGATTGGCGAGAGCCTGTGTGTATCCAGTACACCAGTGTTTATCAACTGATGACAACAGTGCACGTGGCTTTCCATTTGAAGTGAAATTTGAGAATAGTTACACAGTCTAACCGTACCAACATTTATACAATTGAAGTTTCTTGTTTTTACCTCGTTTTTACCTTGTTTTTACCTCTTTACACTGGTCTACCACTTACACTTAACCTATCACATTAACACCACCTGATTTTGCCTGTCCTCGGATGCTGCCCGAATCGCTGTGCTCTTCGAGCACCACTGATCCAGAATCTGGTAGACCAGTGTGTCAGACGATGATTAGTTTCGAGAGACAAAGCAAGCTCGTATGATTGGTTATGCTAATGCTATCAGATTAGTGTAGAAACTAGGAAAGTATAAGCTGGAGAGACTCCAGGAGGAGGGTGGGCAGACAGGAAAGACAGTTTTTGATTGCCACAGCTTGTATTTACAAATAAAAGTTTAACTTCATGAAGGATTTTCTGCATCTCCTGGTAATTTTCTTAGAGTTGTGGGTGTTCTTTCCACCACACCCCTCACAATCTCAGTCTCTTGTTTAAAATCTAGAATGAATCATTAATCTCTGGGAGAATGTCCTCTTTGGCAACATTGAGTGTGAAGGTCAATGACACTCTCATTGTGACTTGATCTGAGTTGCCTCCAGTTAGTTTGCGCTTTTGTTCCGGGCCCAGACAGATCATCGTGAATGATTATAATGTGGTAGGCATCATAGAGACGTGGTAACAGGGGGGTCAGGACTGGCAGTTAAAAAATCCAAGGGTTTTCAACTTATCGAAAAGACAGGGAGGTGGGCAGAGGGGGTGGGGTTACCTTGTTAGTTAAGAACAAAATTAAATCTATGGTGCTGAATGACACAGCGTCGGATGGTGTGGAGTCTGTGTGAATGGAATTGAGGAACCACAAAGGCAAAAAAAACCATAGTGGGAGTTATTTACAGATCTCCTAACAGTGGTCAGGACCAGGGGCGCAACATGTAATGGGAAATAGAGAAGGCATGTCAGAAAGGCAAGGTCACAGTGATCATGGGAGACTTCAATATACAGGTGGACTGGGTAAATAATGTTGCCAGTGGATCCAAAGAAAGGGAATTCATGGAATGCTTACAGGATGGCTTTTTGGAACAGCTTGTCATGGAGCCCACAAGGGAGCAGGCTATTTTGGACCTAGTGCTATGTAATGAACAAGACTTTATAAAAAATCTTAAAGTAAGGGAACACTTAGGAAACAGCGATCATAATATGGTAGAGTTCAGTCTGCAGTTTGAAAGAGAGAAGGCAAAATCGGATGTAATGGTGTTACAGTTAAAGAAAGGTAACTATGAGGGCATGAGAGAGGAACTGATGAAAATAGAATGGAAGCAGAGCCTAGCAGGGAAGACAGTAGAGCAAAAATGGCGGGAGTTTGTGGGTAAAATTGAGGACACTACAGAGGTTCATCCCCAAGAAGAGAAAGATTATCTTGGGAGGGCTTAGACAGCCATGGCTGACAAAGCAAGTCAGGAAATCTATCAAAGAAAAAGAGAGAGCCTATAAAGTGGCCAAGAGCACTGGGAAATCAGAAGATTGGGAAGTCTACAAAAACCTACAGAGGATAACAAAGAGAGAAAAAATGAAGGAGAGGATCAAATATGAAGGTAGGCTAGCCAGTAATATTAGAAATGATAGTAAAAGTTTCTTTCAATACATAAGAAACAAACGACAGGCAAGAGTAGACATTGGGCCACTTCAAACTGATGCTGGAAGCCAGTGATGGGAGATAAGGAAATAGTAGGAGAACTTAATAAGTACTTTGCATCAGTCTTCACAGTGGAAGACATGAGTAATATCCCAACAATTAAAGGGAGTCAGGGGGCTGAGTTGAGTATGGTTGCCATTACAAAAGAGAAAGTGCTAGAAAAGCTAAACGGTCTTAAAATTGATAAATCTCCTGGCCCTGATGGGTTACATCCTAGAGTTCTGAGGGAGGTGGCTGAGGAAATAGCGGAGGTGTTGGTTGAGATCTTTCAAAAGTCACTGGAGTCCGGGAAAGTCCCAGATGATTGGAAGATTGCTGTTGTAACCCCCTTGTTCAAGAAAGGATCAAGGCAAAAGATGGAAAATTATAGGCCAATTAGCCTAACCTCGGTTGTTGGTAAAATTCTAGAATCCATCATTAAGGATGAGGTTTCCAAATTCTTGGAAGAGCAGGGTCGGATTAAAACAAGTCAACATGGATTTAGTAAGGGGAGGTCGTGCCTGACAAACCTGTTGGAGTTCTTTGAAGAGGTGACAAGTAGGTTAGACCGGGGAAACCCAGTGGATGTGGTCTACCTAGACTTCCAAAAGGCCTTTGATAAAGTGCCACATGGGAGGCTGCTGAGCAAGGTGAGGGCCCATGGTGTTCGAGGTGAGCTACTGGTATGGATAGAGGATTGGCTGTCTGACAGGAGCCAGAGAGTTGGGATAAAAGGTTCTTTTTCGGAATGGCAGCCAGTGACAAGTGGTGTCCCGCAGGGTTCAGTATTGGGGCCGCAGCTGTTCACATTATATATTAATGATCTGGATGAAGGGACTGGGGACATTCTAGCGAAGTTTGCCGACGATACAAAGTTAGGTGGACAGGCAGGTCGTACTGAGGAAGTGGGGAGGCTGCAGAAGGATCTAGATAGTTTGGAGGAGTGGTCCAGGAAATGGTTGATGGAATTCAATGTGAGCAAATGCGAGGTCTTGCACTTTGGGAAAAAGAATAGAAGCATGGATTACTTTCTAAACGGTGAGAAAATTTGTAAAGCCAAAGTACAGAGGGATCTGGGAGTGCTAGTTGAGGATTCTCTAAAGGTAAACATGCAGGTTGAGTCCGTGATTAAGAAAGCTAATGGAATGTTGTCAATTATCTCAAGGGGGTTGGAATATAAAAGCACTGTTGTGCTACTGAGACTTTATAAAGCTCTGGTTAGGCCCCATTTGGAGTACTGTGTCCAGTTTTGGTCCCCACACTTCAGGAAGGACAGACTGGCACTGGAGCGTGTCCAGCGGAGATTCACACGGATGATCCCTGGAATGGTAGGTCTAACATACGAGGAACGGCTGAGGATCCTGGGATTGTATTCATTGGAGTTTAGAAGATTAAGGGGAGATCTAATAGAAACTTACAAGATAATACATGGCTTGGAAAGGGTAGACGCTAGGAAATTGCTTCCGTTAGGCGAGGAGACTAGGACCCGCGGACACAGCCTTAGAATTAGAGAGGGTAAATTCAGAACAGAAATGCGGAGACATTTCTTCAGCCAGAGAGTGGTGGGCCTGTGGAATTCATTGCCACAGAGTGCAGTGGAGGCCGGGACGCTAAATGTCTTCAAGGCAGAAATTGATAAATTCTTGATGTCACAAGGAATTAGGGCTACGGGGAGAATGCGGGTAAGTGGAGTTGAAATGCCCATCAGCCATGATTGAATGGCGGAATGGACTCGACGGGCCGAATGGCCTTACTTCCGCTCCTAGGTCTTTTGGTCTTATGGTCTTTTGGTCTTATGACCAAACTGAGAGGGGAGGGAGAAGCAATAACATCCTCAGACAGAAAGAATACTCCCAGCAAGGGAGAGAGAGCATTAAAAGGGAGACCCCTCAAAGAGTGGGAACAGCGACAGCAACGCTCCCTGAAGCGGGAGAGGAGACTGTAACAGCGACACCGCCTGGGGAGGGAAAGGGGACTGGAACTGCGATGCTCTACAAACAGTGACACTCCTCAGGGTGGGGAGGTCAGGAATCGCTTGTTCCCCACTTTCTCACTGTGCTGTGATGTATGTTTCTGGGAAATTAGATTGTTTTATATTTCACAGTTGACGAGGTGATTCACTAACAAGTATTCCAATTCCATATTTCCTATCACAGCAGATCCACTGAAGGTCATCCTTTCATTTGGAGCTTGCCCAAGTTTCTGTCCAGGCTGTTGCAGCATAATCTACCAGTGCTGCTCCTATTGAGCTAAACCACCACACACGAGGGAATCTGACGGCACTTTCTCTTTGTGCTGGCAAAGGGAGAGATTTGCTTATACTGCAATGGTGGCCAAAGAAATGAATCAGTGGAGGTAGTTCCAGCTGAATATAATGTTCTGATGTTCGTGATGGGATTAACCTCGACAGTTCCCATTTGCTTGAAACACCGACAGTGGAACAGAAAGTCACCACGCAGTGGTCTCCAGGCTCACACTGAGAAACCAAGCTGATGGTATAACTGCAGAGAGCAAGACAATGGCTTGGACTCACCGAACAACCAGAGGCTTCAGCCAACAACTGGGTCAAAGGGAAATGGCGTGTTGTGTAAACTCTCAGTATCCCAGGGAACAAACACAACTACTGACCGACAAAACCGAACAGGATATTTTTATTGCCGATTAGCATTCCAAAAATCAATTCTAAACATAATATTTATAAAACCTGGGTGCAATCTCATTTCAAATATAGCAACAAATACTACAGCCTTTTCTTTGAAAGCTAGATGATAGTGAGATGAGAATTCAAACACCCAGCCAGCCCTTCACTCGGTGTTGAAGACGCACTGTCCTCATTTGCAAATGTCTCAATTACACATAAGGGGAGAGGAGAGAAATATTGAAAACTGTATTATCATGAGAGTGTGTCCATTAAAAACGAGAACCATGATGTTAAATTATTCCAGCCATAGACA
The DNA here is from genome assembly GCF_037043375.1 of Chiloscyllium plagiosum. Lineage (NCBI taxonomy): Eukaryota > Metazoa > Chordata > Chondrichthyes > Orectolobiformes > Hemiscylliidae > Chiloscyllium > Chiloscyllium plagiosum. The sequence continues at coordinate 110,185,179 of NW_028270147.1, read as the reverse complement.
ACAATGATGCATGTATGTCATTAGCTTGTTAAACAATATCAAAAAGTCTGTGATCAGAAAGTGAAAAAGGACAATGTGCAGATTGTTGAACAGGCTCCTACACCTGGGCCTGAGGCAGGGGCCCAAGCTCCAACACACTGGCCTCACTTCACACCAACCTTCACACAGTGTGGGGTCATGAACTCCGGCCATCAATTCCTCAGTGATTATGAAATAAAATATTAACTCCTGTTCTTTTTACAGGTCATAACTGCCCCACTGTACTAAAGACTGAGATATGGTGTGTGTGTCTGTGTGAGAGACAGAGGGAGAGAGCGAGGCAGAGAAAGCCCTAAAACTCGTACAAAGATTAACCCTTTGTGATTCGGTTTGAATACACATTTGTTTGTTGGTGATTGAATGTTTGTCCTTTGTTCCCTGGAGTTCAAGATCCAGGACTGTTTTGAATCTGATTTGCATTTTGGAAATTTAACATGATTTCTTTTAAGGTTAAGGACCCTTCAGTTGTTATGAAATAAAATGTTAACTCCTGTTCTTTTTACAGGTCATGACTGCCCTACTGTCAGTTTCTAACCAATCTCTTTTAACCTTACATGAAAGCCAACCTTATTCAATTTCAAATCAGTTTAATATGGAGGAAAACAACATTATAAGTTTTTTTTTGTTTCGGACTCGTTTGTTTCCACTTAATTTTAAGACTGCTGTGTTTTATTCCCACTGGCCGACTGTCACCTACAGGACGAGCAGCGGGCTGGTAAGGGAACGTGGAAGCTGAACACAAAGCTGTTGACCCCGGGAAATATTGAGGAGCTTAAGAGGGACTATGCAGGTTGGAGAACCGTGAAGCCCCTCTTTGAGTCCCCAGCGGACTAGTGGGAAACAGTAAAAGGGAACATCAAGAGGTTCTTCATCCTCAAAGGTGTTCAGGAGGTGAGAGAGAGGCGGGGAAAACTGTCCCAGCTCCAAGAAAGTATGCAGAACCTGCTCCTGCTGCAGACGATGGGAGTGGATGTCATGGAGGACCTCAAGGAGGTGAAGGGCCAGCAAGCCTCGCTCTTTGCTTCGGAGGCCTCAAAGATAATCTTCCGGTCCAGGGTCCGCTCGGTGGCGCAGGACGAGATGTGCTCACGTTTCTTCTTCCAGAAGGTACACAAAGAGAGCTCTGTGCTCAGCAGACTGAAGGAAGAAGATGGCTCGATAACGTCATCTCAGGCTGACGTCATGAGGATCAGTAAATCCTTCTATGCCAGTCTGTACGACGCGAAGCCGACCAACAGCATGGCCTCCCAGTCGTTCCTGTTCTCTATCACGGAGGTCTTAGACGACAGAACACGGGAGAGGCTGGACCAGCCGCTATCTCTGGACGAGCTGACCAAGGCCCTCGAGTCCTTCGAAAAGAATAAAACTCCCGGAAGCGACGGCTTACCGGTCGAGCTCTATTCCGCTCTGTGGGACATGATTGGCCAGGACCTGCTGGAGGTGCATATCAGTATGCTTCGGGCAGGTACCATGAGTGAATCCATGAGGAAAGGCATCATCACCCTCATCTACAAGCGGAAGGGGGAGAGGGAAGAACTCAAAAATTGGAGACCAATCTCACTATTGAATGCGGATTACAAAATTCTGTCAAAGGTAATCGCCAACTGGGTCAGGTATGCTCCAGGATCGGTGATTCACCCTGACCAAGCCTGTGCTGTGCCGGGCAGGAAGATCGCTGAGAGTCTCGCACTCCTCAGGGATACGATCGCCTACGTGCAGGACAGAAGGGTTGGACACCTGCCTGATCAGCCTGGACCAGGAGAAAGCCTTTGACAGGATATCACACAGGTATATGAGAGATGTTCTCTCCAAAATGGGCTTTGGGGAGGGAATCTGCAATTGGATCAGACTGCTCTACACCAACATTGTCAGTGCAGTCTCAATCAATGGGTGGGAATCAGATAGCTTCCCAGTCAGATGTGGAGTCAGGCAGGGCTGCCCTCTCTCTCCTGCCTTGTTTGTGTGCTGCATAGAGCCATTTGCCGAGTCCATCAGGAAGGATGCGAGCCTGAGAGGGGTGACTATTCCTGGCAGCGGGGGTCTGCAGGTTAAGGCCTCCCTGTACATGGATGACGTCGCCGTTTTCTGCTCGGATCCGCTGTCCATGCGCAGACTTATGTGCATATGTGACCAGTTCGAACGGGCCTCGGGGTCAAAGTAAACCGAGGCAAGAGCGAGGCCATGCTCTTCGGGAACTGGGCCGACCAATCCTCGATCCCCTTCACCGTCAGGACCGACCACCTGAAGGTGCTGGGTGTTTGGTTCGGGGGGGCTGGGGCATGCGCCAAGTCTTGGGAGGAGCGTATCAGCAAAGTGAGGCAGAAACTGGGCAGATGGAAGCTACGGTCGCTCTCCATTGCGGGAAAAAACCTGGTCATCAGGTGTGAGGCACTGTCATTGCTATTATACGTGGCACAGGTCTGGCCTATTCCCAGAACCTGTGCCGCTGCAGTCACCTGGGCCATCTTCCAGTTTATATGGAGGTCAAAGATGGACTGGGTCCGAAGGGACTCGCTGTACAAAGATCTGGGCAATGGGGGAAAAAATACACCCAATGCCACCCTCACCCTGATGGCCACCTTTGTGTGTGGCTGCATCAAGCTGTGCGTGGATCCCCGGTACGCAAACACCAAGTGTCACTACGTACTGAGGTTCTACCTGTCCCCGGTGTTGCGAAGATTGGGCCTGGCCTCGCTGCCACGGAACACTCCGAGTAGTTGGACCGTTCCGTATCACCTGTCCTTCGTGGAGAAGTTTATGAAGCAAAACACCTTTGACCACAAGTCCATCAGGAAGTGGTCAGCACGTAGTGTCCTTGAGACCCTTCAGGAAAAGGAGAGGGCGGATCCTATCCAAGCGGTTCCCTGAGCAGACTGTCAAAGCCATTTGGCAGAATGCCTCATCGCCAGAACTTTCCAACAAGCACCAAGACATGGCTTGGCTGGTGGTGAGAAGGGCTCTACCTGTGAGATCCTTTATGCACGCCCGGACTCTCAGCCGCACCGCACGCTGCGGGGGGGACGAGACTGTCACACACCTCCTTCTGGAATGTGCCTACGCAGAAGAAGTCTGGAGAGGAATGCAGTGGTGTTTGTCGAGGTTCGTCCCGAGCAGCGCCGTGACGCGGGACTCCGTGCTCTACGGCCTGTTCCCCGGGATGCACACCGAGACGAACATCAACTGTGCCTGGAGGATCATCAACTTGGTGAAGGACGCTCTCTGGGTGGTCCGAAACCTGTTGATCTTCCAGCTGAAGGAGTTGACCCTGACTGACATTCCAAGGTCCAGGACTACGTGTTGAGGGACGCGCTGAAGCTCGGGGCAGCTGCCGCCAAGGCTCGGTGGGGAAAGACCACCGTGTAACATCTGCCTGCCTAACGAAGAACAGGGGGCCCGTGCAGTCATTTGGGCTCTGCTGACACCTCAGCAATAAAATGTAATCGTACAGACCTGTAAATAGGAATGATTACTCTGTTTTCGGTATGCAAACAAATGGAATGTTTACATATGTATGGCATGTCCAGTTGTACAGATCATCAAAGTATTTTATGAATAAAGTATATTTTTGAAATAAAAAAAACTGCTGTGTTTTATTCGTGATTATTGGTAAGGACCCCTCCCTCAATGACAATTGAAGTTTCAGTTCAACATTAGGTTGTGATAAATCATCAAACAAAATTAATATCCTATGGTTAATATCTGTGTGTTTGGATTTGGCCATTATTCGTGCATTAGGAGTTTTTTTTTCATTTGAATATACAAGACCTTTTAAGGCAGCTCCAGTTATTTCACGACCTTTGCATTGTAAATGGGCAATGACTGGTCAGGACCACTTAAGAATCCTCTTCTTGGATTTAAATTAAGGGACTAAAACCAGATAAGTATAGAGGATTTCAAAGTTGGGAACTGTATACATTTTACATTTTCAATATTAAGTACTGAATAAATGAATTTCCAAAATAAAATGTTGCATGTTATTCAGATATATATTGTAAAAATAATGATCATCAACACAGAGGAGATCTGCTCTCAAAACAAGACAAAGAAAACTAAGTTCTGTTGATCCTCCAATGTCCACAAAATAAATGAAAACTTCTTTTCCGGACTCTTCTTCAGCTGGATCCCCACTCAGTAATGCATAAAGTATGCTTGGTACCACTCCACTCAGTGCTCTCGCCAAAAACAAAATCCAAAGTGAATTCTATCCATATCATTAGGTGTCCCTAACAACTGAAAAAGGACGCCTGCTGACTTAAGCAGGCACTGCTGACACCCAGCATTGCACCCTTTGGACAATAGGGATAGCCAAACATATCGAGGAACAGGGTGGTAAATCAATCACTGTTTCTTTTGTAGCATCACTGCCCCATTGCCAGTCGTTCCTGTTCTCTATCACGGAGGTCTTGCCATGGAGTTAGCGGGCTCCATAATGTCACAGCCATATGATACAGTGACCAGGACAAGTGAATGAGACAAATCACCTATTTAGTTATTCTCCTCTTGCAATTTTTGATTAGCTGAAAATTCAAATCCTAAAACTAGCTTTCAGATTATGACAATCAAGATTCCAAAATGTATTGTTAGGAACAGGCTTTAAAGTTAGACAAACATAAATTGGTTAAATAAGGTAAAAATGAAAATAGAGGCAAGGAGATCAAGTACAGAAGGGAAGAGAATGATGCAATAAGAAGAATAAAGCAGCAGAGTACAGTTTTTAAAATGTCTTAGTCACTTGTTGGGTTCCCACCCTGAATTACAGATAATGATTATTTTATTTATTATTTTATAATAATATTTTATAATATTTATAATAATCAATTATATTAGCCCAAATCAAAATTATTTGGCGGGGTCGCTTGTTTTTATCCCTTTACACATTGTCAGTGACCTGTCCCATTGCCTCATGGTTAATTTAAAACATGGCTGCATTAATTCATTGTTAATTAAAAAATGGAAAGCTCCCTTACTGGCTAGTTGAAGAAATTCTGCATGTGATTGGCGGATAGAGATGGAACTCCCAAAAGCTGGGGAGGTGACTGTGAATGGGTATATAAAAAGGGACATGAGAAAACAGTGTAAGGCCACTAAGGCTGTGGAATGTATAAACAAGTTTAAAGCAACAATACCACAAAATAAAGAACTTAGATCCTACACGGAACCCCGAGCCTATGTCTGGCATACTGACCCTTTTTGAGGATTGGGATTATGTTCTTGTGTACCCACAGAGCACCTAACATCTCCTGATTGTCCCCAGCTTTAATTTTAAACCACCCACTTGTTGCAAACCTTTCCTTCTTTTGGAAATGAAGCATTCAGTCTTCATAGCCAATATCATGGTGATAAGTGGCCTGCGCAGTCCTAAACCAGGTCCCATCACAGGAACTAGAGTTATGTTAATGAACCATGCCCCTGACTGCAAGACCAAACTGGCCAAATTTGTTCAATATGTCCAAGGGTGATACAAATGTAAATGCAGTAAAATTCTGGGAGTAACCTGAATATGAATGGCTTGTGTTACAAGACTGTAAGATTTGCCTATCTGTCTGATGTTTTTGCAATGTTTTCCACCTGGAGTCACTGACACGACCCAGACCAACATTACGAAACAGTCCAGGAATTTCTAGTCGCAAATGAGGTGAGTGGTGGTTTTCTATTGGGATGGCCAGAACCGGACTGAACCATAATGCAAGTTACCAGGTAAAACCAATTGTATCCAGAGCCCACGTGATCCTAAATGCCGTATGCCAGCCCTGATAGGGTTTTTTGGAACCAGGATACCCACTGGGGGTGGAACTACCTCATGTGCCCACCCAACGAACACTGCTGGACAACCTTTCCCGAGGGGATCCTGAAAATGGGGACAACCAGGCCCCAGTATTTTACTTTTGAGACTGGCAACAAGACAGCAAAATCCCCCAGGGACAAATGCCTGGCCCTTGCTTTAACTGTTGAAATGTGGCCAATGGGGAGTAATGTACCTCGGTGCTGACGTTAGGAATAGACATGTTTTCATCCTATCAAAAGGAAAATCTACTAATATGCACTGATTCTTCATTGTGCTTTTAATATGATCCACGATTTTGGAGCCTTGTGGGAACATTGAAGACTTTTAACCTCAAGGGGGCAGTGTTATAGTAATGTTACTTTGTCCAATCAATCTGACAATTATCAATATTTTCGGCTCATGCTGAAGAAACTGATACTGTTTCTAAAGCAGTACGCAAGTAGATGCAGCTGCCAAGCAGGCAGCCTTACACCCCAAACTTCTGATCCCATTGGGTCCCTAGCAAAACCCAGTTAGACACAGTATAAGGACGTGTTTGCCAGACCTGGGTAAGATGCAGAAATCATGGAGGAATGAGACTGTCTGTTCAGTGCCAATTCACAACGTAGAGGTTGATTTCTGTATTGCTTACTGACTGTAATCATACAGGTTTAGTGTTTGGATTGCTTTCCATATTGTTTAGAAATTTGGAAGTAATTTGCAAATTTCCATTTCTGCAATAATTACAGGTACTTTATATTATAATGTACTACTGACTGAATTATCAAGTGATTTGGTTTCATACGTAGACGCTAAGCCTAAATGTTTTTGCTTTGTGTATGGAGCTTATAAGAATGCACACTGGTTGATTTGATTTATCTTTGGATTGGGCTGTTAGATCTAAGAATGAGTGTCTGGCTGAGCTATTATCTTCACTTAAATATTTGATACTGAACAGTGATGGTTTATAATTTTAAGACGGTACCAATGTCTAAATTCTAGGGTTAGCTCAATATTAGAAAATTTCAGTGTGGATTGAAAGCTTTGTGTCATGTTACCATAATTTGGGGGCAGCATTGCCCTCCATGCAATATTCATCACCAACTCCTCCGCTCAAAATCATCATCTGGTTTCTACACTTAATTCTAAATACTGTCAACTACAGCTGTAGCTCAGGCCATTTGATTGGGCTAAAGATTAATGTTTTTTTTAGAGAATACAATATATTGCAGGACTAATCTAAATTTTAGGTAATATTGATGTTTTTAGTAGCAAAACTTCGAGGAGTATTACATCTTAGCAAAGCTGGCTTTATAAAAAATAGGTTTGCTTAATTCACCCATGCCTGGGCTCCTCTGTGTAACGTGCGAAAATAATGGGTAGGAAAGGAATCTTGAGTGCAGAGTTTAAAATGAACGAGCCTTTTGCCAGTGTGGGCAAGATACTTACTCAAGTGGGCTATTTGAACTTGATTAATTTGAGAATTATTTATTTCAAAATTGCTGTTAGCCTGCGAAAGAGCACAAATTAGGGCCTCAAATAGGGTACTCCCTCAATACTCAAACCAGAATATGGGTGACTCTTATGAGATGAGTTTGTGTTCCTTCTTTGCTGCTGCCTATTTTAATTGATTATGTGTATATTGTATATAAAAGAAGGAAGCAGTTTATATTGTATTACAATGGACACTACACGGCCTCCTACCTTGCAAGGGGGAGATGATAAAGATCGAACTTGACCTGCTGTGTGGACTTGCCATTGCCGGCATTGGTGCATAAGAAGGGCCAGTGTACCTGTGCGATCCTGAGCAAACAGAGACTGTGAACCAACTACGCCAGGGAAATGTCCTTGTGTGCCGAGAAACTGAATGTTACCAGGAATGACCATTGCAGTGATCAACTGCATCAAAAAGATTGAACAGTTAATTTACAGAACAAGTCTCAGTGGTCTTTGCCCTGTAAAGGTGTTGTGTGCCAGTTGATTACATTTGTACAATGGGCATCCCTGGTAAGCCTTTGTTAAAATAGACAAAGGGGGATGTTATCCTTCACTAGCAATATGTTTCTAAAAACCCATAATAGAATATTTGGAGAGGATGAGGTAGTTTGTTTTGCCCTTACTTCAGCAAGAGACTCCCTGACCCCTTTTATCCTTCCAACTCCTAACATGGGGGTATAGAATAGTTCTAAAGCATTTACAGGATTATGGACTTCATCCAATAAGCCGCAATATCCTATCCAAATTGCTACAATGGTAAGGAATGAGGAGGATACACTTATGTAAAAGTGCTTAAAATTATCCCCTGTACTATGATTAAATGTATCAGTCATCACTGCTTCCTTGAAGGACCTTGCATCTCATGTGTATGCCTTAAGGAGAAATGTGTCTCTATTACCACTGGTATTCAAACCCTTTGTAAGGTGGGTAACAACACCCACCTTCGTTATGATACCCCGAATGGCACTAATATTTTCCCAATTATTGGATGGGTAGAACTATTCTGGGATGTCGACCACGTCCCTTATCAAGAAACCCACCTCATTCGACTAAATAATTTTCAGCCTTTACATTCGGGGCCAAATTATGTAATCATGAATGACACAGGTACTCCAGGAAGTTACAAAGATAGGCCCGCTTCTTATTGGAAAGGTCCCTCCATTATCTACACTAAACCTGGATATTATTTTTTCAGTTACAATAAGGTGTAACTGAACAGAGCAGGTACACATCGTGATGTAGCTGTAGGAACACTATTTCCAACTACTGTTCCCTGTCCAATTACCTAACAACAAGACTCAAATTCCCTGATTAAACATTCAGTTTCTGCTGACTTTTGTGCAGAATGGAAGAATGCAAGGGTTCTATCAAAAAATAAAACTCACTCATTGACATATGCAGCTCCTAGTGTTCTTTCTGTAGGAGGGTCTTCAGGAGTTATTCGTCATCAAAACCATAATTATCTCATTTGTGGACTCACGATTTCATGAAATGAGACAACTGCTGCCCTAATAGGAATTAGGGACATGCTTTCAGATTTGTGCCGATTTACCCAACAAAACCGCTATGCTCTTGATTACATACTTGTGAAGGAAAGTAGAGTTTGCACCGTAGTCAAAGGAAAGTGTACCATGGGGGTCACTTATTTCATCGAAAACATTACTAGGCATAGAGACAGCATCCACACTTTTGTCAACCAAATGAATGAAGGTGCAGGATTGGGAGATTGGGGTTTTGGCTCATGGTACAACTGGCTAATCAATATAGCTATGTATGCTGCTATTGTTTTAGTTGGTCTTTTTGTTGGTATTGCTATTGTTAAGAGTATTACTGCTAAAATATTAATTTCTATTGACAACATTGGCTCCACCCAGAGAACGTTTCTTCTCCACTTAGATGATGATGAGAAGCATCATCGCCTGCCCCTGAATCATCTTCGGTGGAAGAGAAAATATTGCAGTCTTTCGCTGCCATTGAATTGGATTAATTTGATCCATGCCCTTATGGTGTGGTCATAGAATGACAAAGGGGGGAATGAGGATCTAAAATTTGAATTTAGGCTGTTGTCAGAAGCAACAAGTATATGTAGATTTTTATTAACCACAAAATGGATTTTCAATTTAAAATAACACAACAAAATGGCTGACAGTAATGATTTGACTCTTGTGAACGTATGCTGCTGCTTTGCTGGGTTAAGCTAAATACAAGAGAAGAGAATACAATGGATTTTTCAGAATAGGAATTTTTCAGAACAGTGATTTGGTATTTGAACTAATCCTGAACTAGCAAACCTGGGGTGATTCTGTGCATATAAACAATCTGTTTCCCAGGAAATATCATTGGACCGGCCTGTTGGCAATCATATCACTTTATTATGGTTGATCGAACTTTCCTTGTAATTAAGAACCCTTTCCCAGGAAATATCATTGGATTAACCCGTTGTAAATCATGTCAACTTATTATATGTGATTGGTCTTTTCTTGTAATTAAGGCTGTCCTATCTCTTAAGAAACATATAAATAATGTGTAATTTTTGAATATAATTGTGCCATTTCTCCATGGAACACAGAAGCTTTCAACCTCCGTGTTGCTGGCCAAATCTGCGCCAGGCTGCCTTAATTTATTAAATTGGTAACCTTGCTTTAACCAGACCGTACTCCTAGTGATTCTTTTGACCGATCATGAGACCGAGGGGTCCTGCAAGGGGGTCTACATCATCATTGGGATCTGAACAAAAAAGCCCATGAAACTCCATGTCATCTTCATGAATGTTCTTTGGGCAAGGGAACCCAGTCATCACCCGGTCTTGTGACTCCAGTCTCACACTGACTCAATTAATTCTTTACGGCCCCATGATCTGGTTCAGCAAAGAACTCAGTCCGAGCAACTGGAGATGGGCAATACATTTGAGGCTTATCACTGGCATTCATGCCCTGAGAAGGAATAATATCTGCCTTTTAGCCTCTTAAGCACCACACTCTCATTGTTCTGGGTCTCTAGGCCTCTCACATTAATTCATTAAGTGATGGCAATATGCGAAGAGCTTTTATTTTTAACTCTAAGTTCTCTTTTCCCCGCGATTCTCGCCTCTTCACCTCCACCCAAAAAGCTTTGCTGTGCAGAGTGTGAGCTCTCTCTGTTCTCTGAGGCCTCGCTCTGTCTCTGTTTGCCTCCCTTCCAACTGAAGACAAAACGTATGTTTCCAAAACCCTGTGGAGATAAGAAGACAGATGAGAAAAATAATGTAACGAGAGTTAAGTTGGGTTTGTTAAAGAAAATAATGTTTGTTTTGAAATGATGTTTTTGTCAGTGAGTGACAAAGGAAAGATGGGGGTCCAGGATTGCTGCAGCCACTGCCAGAACATAGGACCCAGGAGCAGGAGCAGGCCTTTTGGGAGCTGCTGTGCCAATGAAGAAGATCACTGCTCATCTGGGTGTGGTCTCAGCTGCACTTTCTGTTTCCCCCAATTCCCCCATTATACTTAACTGCCATCTTCATCAAAAATCTGTCTACCTCAACCTTGAGTAAACTGAATGACCCAACCTCCATTCCCATGTAGAGAAGAGAATCCCACAGACTGTCGACCCTCAGCCATCAAAACAAAACCTCCTGGTTTTAAACGGGAGACTGCTTTGTGTTAAATTGACCCTCTAGTTCTTGTCTGCCCTATAACAGGAACCATCCTCTCAGTATCCAGCCTGTCATGTCACCTTAAGACCTGAAACTGTTCATGAGAGCAAACAGGTTGCTTAATGAGGCTTTTCCTCTGGAAATGATTAACAATGTTGATGTAAACTGTTTTCTCCAGTGCCAGAGTTCAGAACAAGAGGGTTGTTAAAATTAAAATTAGGATGATTTCAGGAAGAACTCCTTCTGAAAAAGTGTGAAAATCCGGAACTCGCAATTGGAAAAGCTGTCAAGGCCAGGGTTCGATGTTCGTTCGCTCAGGACAGTAAGGTTTACAGAACTAAGGCGGAATGTGTTCCAGGTTAGCCATGGTCTAACTGACTGGGGAATTTGGTCAAAACAGATGATAATTTATTTAACATAAATTTTAACAATAAATCTATATTAACCTGAGTGTACAAGGCATAATTTCAAAGTTTTCTGATGATATAAAACGTTGAAGTATTGTGGCTTATGAAGATGATAGTGTCGAACTTCAAAAAGGATGTAGGTAAGTTAATGGAATGAGCAGATGATTGCAGATACAATTTAATGGAAAGAGATGTCACTGATTCATTTTGGAAGGAAAATGTGGTGAGACAAATCAAATTAAAGGATACAAATATGGATAGCTGTAGGGGCAGTAGGACCTGGATGTTTATGTGCATTAGTCACTGAAGGTGTCAGCACAGGCAGCTGTTTTCATGAGAGAGCAGCTGATAAAGCAGATGTCATATCAACATTAGCATAGAATACAGTGTGGATGTGAAAAAAATGTTACGTTTTTGGGGGTAATACAAAACTAAAATAAGTTCCCTCATTTAAGAATGAGAAAAGCAGAATTCTTTGTCTCGCATACAGTCATAGGTCTTTGAAACTCTTGTTCAAAAGGTCAACTGAAATCTCTGAATACTTGCAATGAAGAATTAGACAGCCTTTCATCCCTTGCTTATCAGTAATCTATCAGAGTTAGGCAAGAATGTGGAGTAATCAGATCCGCCATGTGGAACAGGATCAAGAGGATGAATCTGCTTCATCTGTCCCTAATTCGCATAATTGTGTGTCTCTAAAAGCCAGGAAGATGTGCTCAGCTATATGACAAGTTGGTTTGGCCTCAACTGATGTATGAAGTCCAGTTACACGGTTGAAAGAGCAGCCCCTTGAAAGCTTGTGATTTTCAATAAACCAGCTGAAGTGGCTGCTGGTTTGTGTGGGCGCAAATGGAATGGGACTTTACCCATAATCCTCAACAGCAGGGCAAGCGCTCTCTCACCACTAGAGGGCAGCTGCTTCACTGTCCCTGATCAGTAAAACATAAACTGCAAAGATGCAGAGAGAGTGTACAGCTTCAGAAGCAGGGCACTTATCGTACCACAATGAAAACGACCCATGTGATAAGAAAAGTACTTTGGTGTAACTTGTGATTGTCTTCACAGTGTGCTGTGTGGTTCATTCTGTGATACAAATGGACAATATCAGTATCGAGGGGCACAAAGTATATTTCCTCCTCTAACCCCTCTCCAAAACACCCTCTCCATCTTGCTTTACTCCTTTTTGACTCTTCTACAATTGTCCCTGTTCCCTCACTCCATCCCAGTCCCAGAGGAATTGATGGCCGGAGTTCATGACCCCGCACTGTGTGAATGTTGGTGTGAAGTGAGGCCAGTGTGTTGGAGCTTGGGCTCCTGCCACAGGCCCAGGTGTAGGGGCCTGTTCAACAATCTGCACATTTTCCTTTTTCTCTTTCTGACCGTACTGGAGTTTTCAAGCTGCAGTAACTTGCTGGCAACAAACTGTCTTGTCTAAAGTGTTCCCGGCACTGGACAGATCTCTGCTGTTGTTTTTTTTTCTCTCTCTCTCAGGAGCCTGCTCTGTATTCAGTGCCTGTTATCATTAGTGTGTTAGAGTTTATATGTCAGCTGTTGCTTCCTTGCTATGGTACTGAAAAAAAGTCATCCATGCCTCTTGAGATTTAAATACTCCTTCTTCATGAAAGTGTTTGGCAGACTTTTTAACATCATTTAACAAACTAATGATGGGAATGCATCAGTGTTGTTTATGGCTGGGAGCATTTAACATCATGGTCTTAGTTTTTAATGGATCCTCACTTGTGGTAATACAGTTTGCAATGTTTCTCTCCCCTTTCGTGTTATTAAAAGGGTTTGAATAGTGTTATGCTGAGGACAGTGCAACTTCAACACCGTGTGACAGAGTGGGTGGCAGAATTCCCATCTCATTATTGTCCAGCTTTCAAAGAAAATGCTGTGGTCTCTGAAATTAGATTGTATCCAGATTTTATGCATATTGTGTTTGAATTTCATTTTTGGAATGCCAATTTTCATAAAAATATCCTGTTCGGTTTTGTCGCTCAGTAGTTGTGTTTGTTCCCTGAGATACTGAGAGTTTACACAACCCTCCATTTGCCTGTGATCCAGTTGTTGGCTGAAGCCTCTGGTTGTTCGGTGAGTCCAAGCCATTGTCTTGCTCTCTGCAGTTATACCATCAACTTGGTTTCTCACTGTGAGCCAGGAGACCACTGCGTGGTGACTTCCTATCCCACTGTCGGGGTAAAGGCAAGTGAGAACTGTCACGGTTAATCCCATCATGAACATCAGAACATTATATTCAGCTGGAACTACCTCCACTGACTAATTTCTTTGGCCACCATTGCAGTAAAAGCAAATCTCTCCATTTGCCAGCACAAACAGAAAGTGTTCGTCAGATTCCCTTGTGTGTGATGGTTTAGCCCAATACGAGCAGCACTGGTAGATCATGCTGTATCAGCCTGGACAGAAACCTGGGCAACCTCCAAATGAAAGGATGACCTTCAGTAGATCTGCTATGACAGGAAATATAGATCCTTATTCAATAAATGTTTTATTCTTTTATATATAATATGAGTTCCCTGACAGGGACAGTTAACCTTGTCCAATCAGGGAGTCCTGGCTGACAGATGAAAAGGGGACTGTCAAACGGCGGTGCTCGGACCCGACGACGTGCACCAGTTGGAGGACGCTCAGGTGTGCGGTGGGATCCCGTCTGCGCTCACCCCAGCCCGGACGGAATTTCACATTGGCCCCAAGGTCCCGTACCTCCCGCGGGAGCCTGTTCCCACAACCTGAGCCGCCTCCAGAATTTTAATTTTGTCCCTTTTAAGGATGTAAAAAGGCTAGCCCTGTATCTGCTGCTGCACACCGTCCACCTCTTCTCCCTCATCCACTGTCCGGACACGCCTTGGCGTGCCCATTTGCCACCGGGCGGTGGGGATCCCCAGTGGAGGGCTCTCTATGCGGGAGTCCTCCCCCTTTCTCTCGGGGATCTGGGGTGGAGGGTGCTTCGCATAGCGGTCCCCTGCAACCGCAGATTGCGGTGGTTCACGGACTCCCAGCCCAACTGCTTGTTCTGGGGTGGAGGGTGCTGCACGCAGCAGTCCCCTGCAACCGCAGATTGCGGTGGTTCACGGACTCTCAGCCCAACTGCTTGTTCTGTGGTGCTGTGGAGGCCGTGGACCATGTATATGTTGCGTGTGAGCGTTTGCACTCCCTTTTTGATTTTCTTAAACACCTCCTCCTCTGCTTTTGGTTCCACTTCAGTCCCACGCTCCTGATCTTCGGGCACCCTCATGGCTCCGCTCCTGGGCCTGGCCAAACTGGCCATAAACAGGTCCAGGCAGCGGGCTGTGGAGGGGGTCGTTAGGGCCGACTGCCTGCCCCTCTTCCGTGGTTACGTTAGAGCCCGGGTGTCCTTGGAGAAGGAGCATGCAGTCTCCACCAACACCCTGGAGTTGTTCAGGGAGAGGTGGGCGCCGCAGGGAGTGGAGTGCATTATCTCCCCCTCCAACTCTATTTTGATTTAATCCCTGCCCTCCCCTTCACTGTTTGATCACACAGCATTGCCCTTTGATGCGAAGGGACACTGCTTGTCACAGGCCACTCGGGTGTTTCCTTTCTTCCTGGTGGTGGAAACTGAATAAAGATTCGTACACCTTGTGTCTCTCACTGTGTCTCACACCTGCACACACACACACACACACCATGGGTGCTGGGGATAAAAAAAAACGACTGCAGTTAGGCGGTAGTGTGGGGGTAATAGAAAGAAAAATAAACAGGAATGTCAGAGGTTCTAAAAAAAAAGAAAAGGGGAGTGTCAGAAGGACTGATACCCTGGGACCTAACTCTGAATAACAACCAGCCAACCAACCCCCTCCTTCTGTCACCCTCAATCTCCCCATGCTTACTCTTGTTTCCCCTTCGACCCAGCTTGTGCTGCCTTTGGGAGAGGCTGACCTTCCCTCCCTACCTCACCCAGGAACATAGTCACCATCCTAAAGGAGCACAGTCACGTTTTTAACTTGAGGGGCATCACAGCTGGGACAGGAGGAGAGAACTTGGCACCTTCATGGTGGTCATACCTGTCATTAATCCACTGCAACCTCTCTTGGGGCTGCAAGAATTTAACCTCCCTCCTTCAGACAGCTCCCCTCCCTGTAAGGTAATATTGCTGCTCCTAATTTCGGGCTAATTGACAACTGAAATACAACTTCGTGGGCGGCACGTTGGCACAGTGGTTAGCACTGCTGCCTCACAGCGCCAGAGACCCGGGTTCAATTCCCGACTCAGGCGACTGACTGTGTGGAGTTTGCACATTCTCCCCGTGTCTGCGTGGGTTTCCTCCGGGTGCTCCGGTTTCCTCCCACAGTCCAAAGATGTGCAGGTCAGGTGAATTGGCCATGCTAAATTGCCCGTAGTGTTAGGTAAAGGGGTAAATGTACGGGAATGAGTGGGTTACGCTTCGGCGGGTCGGTGTGGACTTGTTGGGCCGAAGGGCCTGTTTCCACACTGTAAGTAATCTAATCTAATCTAAAAAAAAACTATGGTTAGCCAGCATTGGCTGGGCAGGCAGCCACTACTGCTCTGAACCTGTATCCAGAAAATCCCCTTGTAATTGGGCAACGCATTAGGGAGCACAGTGCCCACTGCCTCTGAAATCCCTCCCTTACCGAGAATACACTCTCAGCTGCCATCTGAATTTACTATAAATTCTGTGTCCTCTCATACTGCCCCTCCAGCTACCTGATGAAGGAACAGCGCACCGAGTACTTCTACTTCCAAATAAACCTGTTTGACTCAAACCTGGTATTGTGTGATTTTTAACTTTGGCCATCTGAATGAACTGCCTCTCAGATAGAATCAGCTGAACTGTTTTTCATTCATTATATGAGAAAATTAAAGCCTCACCTTCAATCCCCAGCACAAAGCCCATTCTCAATCCATCGCTCGGAGACATAGACCTCAGAGACACCTACAGGCAGCACAGAGTAACACACTCGCACTGAGAGAGACACCAACAGGTTGCACTAAGTAACACACGCACTCTGAGAGACAGACAGCACTGAGTAACATGGTCACACTCCATGCTGCCTGCAGGTGTCTCTCTGAGGAACACTGAGAGAGACACCTACAGGCAGCATAAAGTAAAACACTAACACTCACACTGAATGTCTGTGAATGGCTGAAGATTGTTTCAGGGGCTACCCAACATGCCGCAGAGATTGCACAGTGCAATCCCATCAGCTGGGCCTGGAGGGAATGCGTCAGATTGTACTTTTGAGTCCTAACAACTTTCAGTTTCTGTTCTTTTTGGAATCTTGTAACCTGCATAAATTCCTGACCAAACGGATCATTTGAAAATGATTAATGAATGATGATTGTAATTGATTGACAGGCCAAGCAACGAATTGTGACAATGACCTGCTGAAATGCAGCCAATCAACTGGGGGGGAGGGGGAGTGGAGGTCATCTATTTCCAAAGTACACAGGGACAGAGACTGACTCTTCATCTTTTTTCCCTTTTTCAGATTGACAGTGACAGAAAAAAACTGCAATTAACAGCCCCGACAGAGAAAGCTGCTCAAAATCACAGCCACAATGGAGCTTAAGGAAAACACTTGTGGAGATTTGCTCAATAACATGAGAATTATGTCCCTTTAAACAGTGACAAAACCTTAAATTGGAACTGACAGCTCAGCAGGAAGAAGATTAGATTAGATTACTTACAGTGTGGAAACAGGCCCTTCGGCCCAACAAGTCCATACCGACCCACCGAAGCGCACCCACCCAGACACATTCCCCTACATTTACCCCTTCACCTAACACTACAGGCAATTTAGTGTGGCCAATTCACCTAACCTGCACATTTTTGGACTATGGGAGGAAACCAGAACACCCAGAGGAAACCCACGCAGACACGGGGAGAATGTGCAAACTCCACACAGTCAGTCGCCTGAGTCGGGAATTGAACCCGGGTCTCTGGCGCTGGGAGGCAGCAGTGCTAACCACTATGTCACCGTGCCGCCCAAAAGATCTGGCTTACTGAAGCAGAGGCTTCAGAGGTTCACATTGTTTTGTACAGCTGACAGTCTTCAGCAACTTCAAGAGATTTTACTTGGCATACAGTCAACACTTCCCCATCAAACACTCCCCGGACAAGGACAGCATGAGATTTGACATAGCGTAAAGTCTCTCGACATTGTCGCAGTGACCTACTTCAACATCCAAACCTCAGACGTATCTCTGAGCAGTCCTGAGAAGGAAGAGAGTTTAAATTCAGTGCTGACAATGTAAAGTTGTGTCTCCTCTGTGGACTGTCTCCAACACTCTACACACATTCTGATCTCCTGATGCTCTTTCTGAGGGAGACGGGAGGGTTACGTGGGTGAGGGCACAGGTGAAGTGAGCGTTGGACTCCCAGTCAGACCCAGAGAGGGTCAGCAGGCTGCTGACACTGTAGGTGCTGTCCGAAGCTCGCAGGTAGTTGCTGGTCTGAACCCCGTCCACAATGACTGCACCATCCTTCTTCCACTGCACCTCCAGCTCATCGGGATAGAAGTGATTGGCAAGGCACACCAGGGTGGCAGTGCCCTTGGCATTGACCTGCTCCGGGGAACGGGGGCAGCAGGGGCAGCTTGAGCTGGGAGTTCTCACAGCCTGAAAGACAAGAGAAACAATTTTAATCCCTGACAAACAAATGGATTCTGACTCTCAGTATATTCACTGGCAACACAATCTTATTGAACATTTGTAGTCAATACAGAATAAACTCCGACAAAAGAACAGGTATTGTTTAAATTGTTTCTTGGGATATGAGAGTCACTGCCAGGTCCAGCATTCATTGCTCATCCCTAATTGCCCCTCAGAGTGTGATGGTGAAAGAGAAAGGATAGTTTTGGACCATTGTTTAGGGAATGAATATGGGCAGCTGGAAGGGCTATCAATGGGGGAGCATTTCAGTGACAGTGACCAGAACTCAGTGAGATTGAGAGTATGGATGGAAATGGAGAACAATGGAGCACGTGTAAACATTTTCATTTGGGAATGAAATATTTTACTAAACTGTGCGGTGATTTAGCAAAAGTGGACTGAAACCAAGTACATGATGGAAAATCAGGGTCAGGGCAGTGGGAGGCCTCGAAGGATGAGACAGAGATTGTTCAGAATCTGTTCCCACAATGAGTAAGTGTGGGACTCCCAGATATAGACTCTCAGCCTGGGATGTCAAAAGGCAGCAGAGTAGGAAAGACCAAACAGGGAAGGTGATGTTGGTTATCTGGAGATCAAACCTGCAGAAAGCTGAGAGGAGGATAGAAAATGCAGGGGTGACATTGAACAGGACCTGAGGAAAGCAAAGATCTGACTGATGAAATATGTTCAACTGAATCAGGGAAATCCCAACGAACAAGAGGATTGGGGGTCATGTACGAACATGGATTGGGAACTGGTTGACAGGCAGGACAGAAACAACAAGTCTTTTTCTGAATGGCAGGTAGTTACCAATTGTCATACTACAGGGGTCAGTCCATGGTACCCAGTTATTCATAATATACAATCATAGAATCATAGAGACCCAAAAGGCCCATCAGCCCATTGTGTCCATACAGGTCAAAAAACAACAACACAATAATTCTCATCCATTTTTCCAGCATGAGGGAATTAGATGTGGTATGTGTTCAAGAAGGAATTAGATATTGTTCTTAGGAGTAAAGGGATCAAAGAATGTGGGGAGAAAGCAGGAACAGGGGATTGTGTTGGATGATCAGCCATGATCATATTGAATGGTGGAGCATTCGAGGTGTGTAAAATGATGAAGGCCCTGGACAGAGTGGGTAGGAAGGACTGATTTCCATCAGCAGAGAAGCAATAGCCATGGGGAGAGATTGAAATGAATTGGGACAGGGTTTGAGGGGAGTTGAGGAGTAACTGTTTCCACCCAGAGGCTGGTGAGATCTGGGACTCACTGTCTGAAAGGGTGGGAGAGGCCAAAACCATCATCACATTGAAAAAACACTTGGATATTCACTTCAAACAGCAAAACCTCCAGAGCTATGGAGCAAAACCTGGAAAGTGGGATGGAGCGCAATACATCTTTAACAAACCTGCTGTCACCCACAGATCAGGAGAACTTTATCAGAGAACATTGGAGCAGACTTGGATCCACACACTTCATTGGGTGTCCATGTGGAAGGTTCCAGATTACATTTCAAACCTTGCTGCACACCAATGGGCTGAGGTCAAGGGTGAGGCTACAAAGAGTCTCATTGCCCCAGGGTCAGCCAAGGTCACTTCTCCTAATGACTCAATGACCCCTGGAAAGTGAGAGTGCACGGACAATAGGTGAAGGTCAGGACCAGGAAGCTCCAACCTTAAAGAAAGACTTGAATTTGTGTAGCACCTGTCCCAACTCAGGATGCCCCAATGGCTCTTTCCAGCAGACTGTGCACAGTAAGATCCCAAACACATTATGATAATTAGCAGGGAAATAGATTTTTATTGATTTTGATTGGGGTATAAGTATTGACCAGGGCACGGGGGGGTGGGGAAGGGGGTGGGGGAGCTGCTTGCTCTTCCTCCAATGGTGTCATGGAATGGCATCTTTCACAACTGAAGGATTCCCAGTTCATCCAAAAAAAAGTATAGTTCCTTCAAAGTGGAGTTGCAGGTCGATAGTGTGGTGAAGATGTTGCTCGGTATGCTTTCCTTTATTGGGCAGTGCATTGAGTATTGGAGTTGGGAGCTGTTGCGGCTGTACAGCCCATTGGTTAGGGCACTTTTGGAATACTGTGTGCAATTGTGGTCTCCCTGCTATAGGAAAAATGTTGTGAATCTTAAAATGCTTCAGAAAAGATTTACAACTATGTTGCCAGGGCTGGAGGGTTTGAGCTATCTGGAGAGGCTGAATAGGCTGAGGCTATTTTCTCTGCAACTTTGGAGGCTGAGGGGTGACCATATTGTGGTTCATAAAATCATGAGGGGCATAGATAGGGTGGATAGAGAAGATCTTTTCTCCAGAGTGGGACAGTTGAAAACTAGAAGGCATAGGTTGAAGGTGACAGGGGAAAGATGTAAAAGGGACCTAAGGGCCAACGTTTTCATGCGGAGGGTGGTACATGTATGGAATGAGCTGCCAGAGGAAGTGGTGGAGGCTGGTAGAATTACAGCATTTAAAAGGCATCTGAATGGGTATATGAATAGGAAGAGTTCAGAGGGATGTGGGCTAAATGCTGGCAAAGGGGACTAGAATCATTTAGGATATCTGGTCAGCATGGATGAGTTGGATTGAAGGGTTGGTTTCCGTGCTGTACAAATCTCTGACTCTAACTGAAGTTCAATTGAACCCTTAACACCCCAGGCTCTCCCAAAGACATTTATGGACAGTTTTGTTTGAAAACCAGTCACTGTTACAATGTCGGGAAAGTGGCAGCCAGTTTCTACTCAGCAAGATCCCATGAAAAGCAATGAGGTCAAAGACCACTGTTAATGATGCTGGTTCAAAGATAAATATTGTCCTGAACTCAACCCAAAGACCCAATAATTGGGTTCAGTTGGATGGAAAATGAGGAAATGGAGTGGAAAAGAGCAGGTAGGTTGCTGGCTAGTGATGGGATTGATTGTTACCAGAAAATAAAAGGAAGGTGCAGAATTTTTGAATATCAAAGGAACCATAAAAGTGCAGGGAAAATCAATAATAGAACAAACTTAAAGAGTTTTTATCTAAATGCGTGAACCATTCCGAGTAAGGGAGACAAAGTGATGCCACAAATTGAGGTAAATTGACTTTCCAAGAGATTTAAACTAGTTAAAGTGGAGGAGGGCTCAGGAGAAATTATTCAGGTTTCTAGAAGATGTAATAGGACAGAGAGTATGGAAAGGATCAAGAGTTGAACATCAAACACAAGAGATAAGAGGACAATGATGAGAAGGAGGGCAGTCAATGCAGGACTGAGGGTGTTGTACTTAAATGCACACAGTATACACAATGGGTTTGTAGTACAGATTGAAACTGGCAGGTACGATGTTGTGGGTATCACAGGGACATGGCTGTAAGGGGATCCGGGCTGGAAACTAAATATCCAAGGATACATGTCCTATCAAAAGGACAGGCAGATGGGCAGAGGGGCAAGAGTTGCCTTGTTAGTAAGAAATGAAATTAAATCAATAGCAAGAAGTGATATAGAGTCAGAAGGTGTAGAATCTGTGTGGGTAGAGTTGAGGAACTGCAAGAAATAAAGAATCTGATGCAAGTTATGTCCAGGTTTACAAGCAGTAATCAGGGTGTGGGGAAGGAAATCAACTCAGAGACAGAAAAGCCATATACAAAATGTCAGGGCAGACTTCAATGGATAGGTGGACTGGGTAGCGCGTCTCAAGGAAAGGATTTCATGGAATGGCTACACGATGGTTTTTGGAGCAGCTTGTGGTTGAGCCACTATGGAACAGGCAGGTCTGGATTCAGTGATGTGTATTGAGGCAAAGTTGATTAGTGAGCTGAAGGTGAAAGTAGCCTTGTGGATAAGTGACCATAATATGATAGAATTCCCCCTGTAGTTTGAGAAAGAAGCTGCAATCAGATGGAACAGGATTTCAATTGAGTAAAGGTAACTACAAAGACATGAGGAAGGAGCTGGCCAGAGTTGATTGGAAGGGGAGCCGAGCAGGTAAGATGGTGGGGCAGCAAACAGCAGAGTTTCTGGGGGTAATTCAGGAAGCAGAGTAGAAATTCATCCCAAAAAAGAAGAAACATACTAATGGGAGGACAAGGCAACCATGGCTGATGGGGGAGGTCAAGGACAGCATAAAAGCAAAAGAGAAAGCATCAATGTGGTGGAGAATAGTGGGAAGCCAGTGGATTAGGAAGTCTTTAAAAATCTGGAGAGGATAACTAAAACAAACATTCAGGATACAGAAGGTGAAATATAGGGGAAAGTGAGCCAGTAATATAAAAGAAGATTGCAAGAGTTTTGTCAGATATACAAAAAGGAAGAGGGAGGCAAAAATAGACATTGGATTGTCGGAAAATTAGGTTGGAGTAAGAATAATAGGAAACAAAGGAATAGCCGAGGAATTGAATCGATACTTTGCATCAGTCTGCACTATGGAAAATACCAGCAACATACCAGGACTTCAAGACAGTCAGGGGGCAGAGGGGAGTGTAGTGGCCATCACTAAGGAGGAGGTACTGGGGAAGCTGGAAGGTCTGAATGTGGATAACTCACCCAGACTGGATGAACTACATGAGTGTGTTCTGAAGGAGATCACTGAGGAGATTGTGGAGGCAATCGTGATGATCTTTCAGGAATCAATGGAATCGGGGGGTAAAGGTGGTGTGGGGAGGGATTTAATGGGGGCAAGGAACTGGAAAATGGCTCACATAACACCCCTATTTAAGAAGGGAGAAGATGGGAAATTATAGGCCAGTTAGCCTGGACTCAGTTTTTGGTAAGGTTTTAGATTTCAATTTAAGGGTGAAATTACAGAGGACTTCGAAATGCAATGGGAAAATAGGGCGGAGTCAACACGGCTTTATCAAGGGGAGGTCATGCCTGGCAAATCTGTTAGAAATATTTGAGGAGACAATGAGCCAGTCAGACAAAGTGGATTTCCAGGAGGTATTTGACATAAGATACGAGTCTATTGTGTAGGGGTGAGGTACTGGCATGGACTGAAGACTGGTAGGTTGAATATATTCAAGAAGAAGAGACAGATAATTGTTTTGCATTTTAACTGCATCAGTGATTGGGGAGAAAGTAGGAATATGGCTTTGAGAGAGAGGATCAGCCATGATCATACTGAATGACAGAGCAGACTCAAAGGGCCGAATGGCCAACTCCTGCTTGGTTTCTATGTTTCTATGACTGTGTTACCTTCAATCTCTGTCTCTGGTTGTTGAGTTCTTCACTCATGTAAAAAGTGCCTACCTATCCACCCTAAGATTGCCCCAAATAATCTTATACCCCTCTATCAGGTCCCTTCTCAACCTTCATTGCTCCAAGAACAATCCCCACCTTTCCAATCTTTCCCCACAGCTGATCCTGGTAAATCTCCTATGTACCCTCTCTCAAGTACACAACCTTCCCAGAAATTGGTGAGCACGACCACCCTCTCTCTCTCTCTCCCCACCCCTTCTTTCTGTCTCACACCTGCCATGTCTTTCTCTCTATCTCTCTCTCTCCCACTGCTAATCTCGCTTATATTTTCTCTCTCTCTCACTCTGTCTCATAGCAACTCTCTCCAATTCATTCACCCTTCCTCACTCCATCTCATAATCTCTATTTCTCCATCTCTCACTGTCCCAATCACTCACTTCAAGTAAAAGTCCCCAACTATTATCTACCCCTCTCTATGCCTCCCTCTTTCTCTCTCCCTCCCTCTCTGTATCCCAATCTACAGTCTCTCTCCCTCCCTCTCTGTCATTCTGTCTCTCCCCATACTCATGTCTTTCTCTCTCTATCTCTCTCACACACACACAATCTCTCTCTCTCTTTCTCTCCCTCTATGTCTCTCTCTCTGTCTCGCTTCTCTCTCTCTTTCTGACAGTGTACCAGGTGGTGACAGTTGAATGCAGGATAAATCTCCCTCTGCTCTGCCCCACTCATGGATGTTAACCTTTGATCCAGAAGCATGTCTTCTCCTGGAGTGAGGCCCCATTTCCACATTGACCTGGGTTTAGTATCTCTCAGGAAGACTGACAGATTCTTGTCAAATAAAGGACAGTTCTGTGCTGTTGGCCTATTCTCACTGGGGACTGGTTTGGACACAAACCTCATTCCATGAAGGCCCAGCAGAGAGAGGAGATCCTCAGGCCATCAGTGTGAGCTGGAGGGACAGGACAGGCTCTGACCCAGTGACCCAGCCTGTCCATTCACAACATGTTCCAATCCCTTCCCCTCTCCTACACCTCTCCTTCCCCTTCCATGAAGAGTCTCTGAGTCAGACTGTTTCACTGGGGTGAAGGTTGGACCATCACACAGTTGCAACATAAAGGAACTAAACTCCACACCCACCATGGTGTCCACAATGCACTGGACTCTCCAACAGAGTCCAATAAACATGGAATTCAGTTCACGGGGCTGCCCTATGGAGAGACATGGGCCTCCTTCCCACTGAACCTCCCAATAGAGACCAGTAAACATGGGCCTCCTTCCTGCTGGACTCTCCAAACGAGACCAGTAAACATGGACTTTCTTCTGACGAGATCCTCCAAGTGAGACCAGTAAACATGGACCTCCTGTTCACTGGACCTCTAATAGAGACCAGTAGATGACTGAGTGTTTGAAGAAGAAATCAAGAAGATAGATACAGTTTGAGCAGTGCACTCCGTCTACATGGATTTTAGCAAGCCTTAGGCAAGGATCCCCATGGAGACTGCTTGATAAGATCATATCACATAGGATCCAGGGAGAGCTAGCCAATTGGGTATACAATTGGCCTGATGATGGGAGGCAGAGGCTGGTGAGAGAGAGTTGTTCTTCAGACTGGAAGCCAGTAGACCAGCCGTCTCCGACAAGAATCAATCCCGGATCCACTGTTGTTCATCACTTATATGAACAATTTGGATGAGAAAATAGCAGGAATGGTCAGTAAGTTTGTGGCTGACATTAAAATTGTTGGCATCGTGGACAGGGAAGAAGGTTATCCAAGAGTGCAATGTCATCTTGATCAACTGGGCCAGTGGGTCAACAAATCCAGATGGAGTTTAATTTCGATAAATGCAAGGAGTTACATTTTGGTAAGACCAACCAGGGCAGGAATTACACAATTAATGGTAGAGCCATGGGGAGTGTTGTTGAACAGAGAGACTGAGGGGTACAGGTACATAGTTCCATTGAAGTGGTGTCACAGGTAGACAGGATGGTGAAGAAGGTATTTGGCACACTCACCTTCACTGGTCAAAGCAGGGAGTACAGGAGCTGGGACATCATGTTACAGCTGTACAAGGCATTGGGAAGGCCACATTTGGACACTGTATATATTTCTGCTTACCCTTCTATAGAAAGGAAGTTATTACACTGGTTTGGATAAAACAAACATGAACAGGGATGTTACCAAGATTGGAGAGTTTGAATTATCAAGCGAGGATGGATAGGCTGAGATGTTTTTCCAGGGAATGCAGGAGATTGAGGGGTGACATTATAGAGGTTTATAGAATCATGAGAGTTGTAGACAAGTTGTATAGCCAAAGTCTTTTCCCCAGGGTAGAAGAGTCCAGTACTAGAAGGAATGGGTTTAAGTTGAGGGGGAAAGAATTAGAAGGGACCTGAGAGACAATATTTTCACACAGAGGATGATGTGTATGTGTAATGAGCTGCCAGAGGAAGTGGGAGAGGGGAGTACAATTACTATATTTCAAGGACATTTTTACAGGAACATGGATAGGAAGGATTTAGAGAGGATTGGGCCAAACACAGGCAAATGGGACTAGTTCAGTTTTGGAAACTTGGTCGGCATGGATGAGTTGAGCCGAAGGGTCTATTTCCAAGCTGTAAACCTCTACGACTCTATGATGATGTATACATGGGCCACCTTCCCACTGGACTACCCAGTAACTGAGCTGCAACCCCCACATCCTCGCCATCATGTTGGTCTCTTGTTTCAATCTCAACAACATTGTCTGTCTCTGCACTACCTCAGCCCCTTGACACAGAAACGTTAATTCCTGCTCGTCCCGCCTCCTACATCTAAGATTCCAATGTCCTCTCCAGATTCCTGAATCCACATTCCATAAACCCCAACATTGTCTGATATGGAGTGGGCCCTTCCCTGTCTTACCCATCTGTCATTCCAGAATGACCCCTGACCTCACTGCCAGCCAATTACCTCCTTGGCCTCCCTCCTCCCTCACTCTGTGTCCTGCTGCAGACTCACATTCCCTCCATCCCCCTTCCATCTTCTGTCTCTGGTCTCCTGCCCATTGTTGCTTCCTCCATCCCACCATTGACAGCAGAGCCTTCAGACCCCTAGAGCATGCTCTCTCACCTCTTGCCCTTCATCCTTCCTGCTCTCAGTGGTTGTGCTATTAAATATTCAACCCCGTCGCCTTCGGTTCGATATTCCCTTGCCACTGATTTGATTATGCCATTTATTTCAGTAAATTTGGTTGGTTCAAGTGTGTTTTGCTTGAGAAAACACTCTTCTGTAAACTGGGTTGTCTGTTTCTCCCAGTCTTTGTGTCCAGATGAGACTAAGTGTGTGTAAGCTCTTATACAACACAGCCAGAAGTCACTGGGCCGATTGTGACAGTCAAATGAGTTCAATGAGTCCCATTTACCCAGCCCTTCCTGTATAACCCTGCAATTGTTTCCTTTTCAGCTATTTCTCCAAATGCCCTTTTGAAAGTTGCTGTTGAATCCACTTCCACTCACCTTGCAGACAGTCATCATGAACTCACTGGATAAAAATGTTCCTATCTTCTCTCCTGTCCTTCAGACCTTTTTGAAATATGTGCCCTCTGGTTACTGACCCTCCTGCCTGGAGAAACAATTTGTCTTGTATTTACTGCATCCAAACTCTTGAATTGTGAACCCGTCATTGAGTGAGACCTATTTCCAGCACAGGGGGAGAACATTCAGCCTGTCAGGTAAATGCTGTCATTTCATGGAGCAATCCAGTCAGTCCCACCCCCTCCCCTGCTCGACCCCCAAAGCTTTGCAGGTTTATTTCCATCAAGAGCCCATCCAATCTGCCATTGCAATCACTGAGTGTCTTCACCTGCTTCACCTGAATGGGCACTGATTTCCAAGTCATTACCAATTGCTGCAAAAAGAAAGCTCTTCCTGATATCCTATATCTCCTGCCCAACAAAATGTAAGGTAATTTAAATGTGACGACAGGATTTTGTCTCCACACAGACTGTGCGGTGGTCACTCTTACTGATACTGTCATGGACAGCTACACCAGCAGCAGGCAGATTAGTAAGGGTGATAGTGAGTATGTTTTTCCCTCTTGTTGGTTCCCTCACCACCCACCCCAGGTCCAGTTGAGCAGCTGAATCAGGTGGAACTTGACCACCTTGCCCAGTAGTGATGCTTCTGAGAGGCTCTTGATGGTGGACTTTGAAGTCCCTTACTCAGGGTATATCCTGCATCATTCCCACCCTCAGTGCTCCCTCCAAGTGTTGTTCAACATGAATGAGGACTGACTGCTCAGTTGAGGTTGGAGGGGAGGCCAGTGCTCTGTGGTAATCAGCAGGAGGTTTCCTTCTCCATGTTTGACCTGCTGTCATGAGGCTTCATGGGTTCCATAGTTAATGGTGAGGACTCCCAGGGCAACTCCCTTCCGACTGTACATACCACTGTGTTGCCTCCCCTGCTTGATCTATCCTACCAGTTAAAAACTGAATGAGGGAACAATTCTGTGCAGGTTTCACAGCTTGGAGACAGAGCTGCTACTGGATTCTGTTTCTGATCTCCGAGTGCAGGCGTGTGTGTTTGTGAGAGAGTGACTGACACTTTTTCCATCATTGTGCTGTTTCAGCCTCCTGTCCTGTCCGATTCCAGGGAGTGCAGACAGTTTACAATTTTCTCCCGTCTCAGGAACAAACATCCAGCTGCTCCGAGCTCCTTCTTTCACTTCCTCTGATGGTGAAGTTTCAACCTTGCGATCTGACAGTCTTTGCAGTTATTTTTTACACTGGGGATTTCTGCTGTGGTCAGAATCTCTAATAATAAGTGTCCAATCAGTGACAATCACAGCAGCTAAGAGCAGTCAGGACTGAGGAGCCAGGCTCACTGGGAAACACATTGGGAAAATCAAAGCCACCCTCTTCAGCTCCCGGTACAAACTCCATCCCTCTCCCTGAGCACTGTCTGCTGCTCAACCAGACTCTTTACAAACTGGGTCTCATCTTTGAGAATGACCTGAGCCCCATATCCTCCATCTCACAAAGATTAGACACTGAAAATCTCAGCCATGTCATGGGACTCCAAACATGACCATTCCAATGCTGTATTTGCACACTTCACAGCAACTGCCCTCCGTATCCTTCAGCTCATCCCAAATTCTGCTGCCCGTATCCAAACTTGCACCAAGTCCTGTTCCCCCAACTCCTGCATCCTGAAGCCTACTTTGGCTCCTGGACTAACAACACCTCGATTTTCAAATTCTCATCCTTGTTTGGAAATCCCTCCCTGTCCTCCACCCTCCCTATCTCTGTAACCTCCTCCAAGCTGCCTCAGTCAGCAATCTTGGATAATTGGCTCTCTATTCCTTCATCCAAGTCATTGAGAAATATCACAAAATGCTGAGGTCCCAGCACAGATCCCTGGGGACACCACTATTCACATCTTGCTCATTGGAGAGCACACGCATCATCCTCTTCTTTGTCTCCTCCCTCCAAACTAATTCCTTACCAAAGACAAATACTTTTCTCTAATTGGCTTGTTGGTAGGAAGCAGAGGGTAAGAGTGGAAGGATGCTTGTCAGACTGGAGGCCTGAGATTTGTTTAGTGCCCGGGGCTTGGTGCTGGACCTATTACTGCTTGTTATCGATATCAATGCCTTCCATATTAGTTTTAACCCTCCCTAACAGCGTTAACAAAAGCACCCCCAAGGACATTGATTCTAGTCATGCCCAGGTGTAGACTGTCTGATTTGTAATAGTCCCACCTCCCCCAGAACCGGTTCCAATGTCCCAAAATTCTGAAACCCTCCCTACCGCACCATCTGTCAAGCCACTCAGCAATCCAGCCTATTTTTTCATTTCTACTCCAACTAGCACGTGGCACTGGTAGCAATCCTGAGATTACTACCTCTGAGGCTATACTTTTTAACTTGTCTCCTCACTCCTTAAATTCTGCTTGTAGGACCTCATCCCGTTTATTGCCAATATCATTGCAACCGATGTGCACCACGACACCCACCCAGTTCACCCTCCCCCTTCAGAATGTCCTGCAGCCAATCTGAGACATCTCTGACCCATGCCCTTGGGAGGCAACATACCATTTGGGAGTCTCATTCTCTACCACAGAACCACCTATCTACTCCCCTTACAATTGAATCCCTAATACTATTCGCCTTCCACTATTTTTCCCACCCTTCTGTACAGCGGAGCCAGCCATGGTGATATGAACGTTACTTCCCCTGGTGATCCACCTCCCCCAACAGTGTCCAAAATGGTATTCCTGTTTTGGAGGGAGATGACCGCAGAGGACGCCTGCACTTTCTTCCTGCTCTTTCGGTCACCCATTCCCTTCCTTCCACAGCAATCCTAATCTGCGGTGTGACCCATTCACTAAACGTGCTATCCACGATCTCCTCAGCCTCATGGATGCTCCAAAGTGAGTCCATCCACAGATCCAGAGCTGTAATGCGGGGCAAGCATGAGAAAGCCTTGGCGGGTAAGATTAAGGAAAACCCTCAGACATTCTATACTTATGTGAGGAAAAACGTGATGGTCAGAGTGAGGGTAGGGCCGATCAGGGATAGTGGAGGGAGCTTGTGCCATGTTGGATGATGTACAGTAAGTCCTTAATAAATACTTTGTTTCAGTAGTCACTAGTCAATTGTGAGGACAGCGTGATACACTCAAACAGATGTTAAGAAAGAGGATGTGCTGATAATTTTGAAAAACATAAGAATATATAAGTCCCCTGGGCCAGACTGGATATACCCAATGATACTATGGGAAGTGAGGGAAGAGATTGCTGTGCCTTTGGTGATGATCTTTGCAACCTGTCCACTGGAGTAGTACCAGATGATTGGAATGTGGCAAATGTTATTCCCTTGTTCAAGAAAGGGATTTGGGATAACCCTGGGAATTATAGACCAGTCAGTCTTACATCAGTGGTGGGCAAATTATTGGAGAAGATTCTGAGAGACAGGACTTATGATGATTTGAAAAAGCAAAGCTTGATTAGAAATACTCAACATGGCCTTGTGAGGGGCAGGTCATGTCTTACAAGCTTTACTGAATTCTTTGAGGGTGTGACAAAACACATTTATGAAGATGGGACACTGATAGGATGTGGGGTTGGGCTGAGAAGTGACAGATGGAGTTCATCCTGGAAAGTGTGAAGTGATTCATTTTGGAAGATTGAATTTGAATGCAGATGACAGAGTTAAAGGCAGAATTCTTGACAGTGTGGAGGAACAGTGGGATCTTGGGGTCCACATCCAGAGATCCCTCAAAGTTGCCACCCAAGTTGATAGGGTTGTTAAGAAGGTACATGGTGTGTTTCAGTAGCTGGGGGGAATTGCATTTAAGAGCTGCGAGGTTATGCTGCAGGCCAATAAAGCCTTGGTTAAACCACGCTTGGAATATTGTGTTCAGTTCTGGTTGCCTCACTATCAGAAGAATGTGGAAGCTTTAGAGAGGGTGCAGTGGAGATTTACCAGGATGCTGCCTGGGCTGGAGGGCATCTCTTATGAAGAAAGGTTGAAGGAGCTAGGGCTTTTCTCACTGAAGTGAAGAAGGATGAGAGGTAACTTGATAGAGGTGAACAAGGCGATGAGAGGCATAGGTAGAGTTGATAACAGAGACTTTTTTCCCAAGGCAGAAATGACTATCACAAGGGAGCATAATTTTAAGGTGACTGGAGGAAGGTTTAGGGGAGATGTTAGAGGTCGGTTCTTAACACAGAGTGTGGTGGGTGCATGGAATGTGGAGTAATAGTAGAGTCAGAGACATTAGAGACATTTAAGCGACTCCTGGATAGGCACATGGATGATAGTAAAATGTAGGGTTTGTAGGTTAGTTTGATCTTAGAGTGGGATAAAATGTTGGCACAATATTAAGGGCTGAAGGGCCTGTACTGTGCTGTACTGTTCTATGTTCTATATTCTACTTTCTCTGTTCTACACCCCAAGCCTAGGCAGCTTGTCTCCCAATGATTGAATAAGATGCCAAATTGGAGACCAAGTTAGGGGCAGGCTCATGCTGTGAACCCAGGTCTTCAATAGGGAACTGGAGATTGAGCTGGAAAGGAAAGGTTAGCTGGGTTATAGTGAGAAAGAGGGAGGTGAGACCAATCGGGGATGTATGATTCCTCCAATGAACAAGATGTATAGTGGTATTCCCAGGGATCTGTGCTGGGACTTCAGCTTTTTATGATACTTCTCAATGACTTGGATAAACTAATCGAGAGCCATATATCTAAGATTGCTGACCACACTGACTGAGAGTGCTTGAAGGAGGTTGCAGAGATAGGGAGAATGGAGGACAAGGAGGGGCTGGAGAACAAGAGTGAGAATTTGAAAATCAGATGTTGCTGGATTGGGAGCCAATGTCGGTCAGTGAGCACGGTGTGGGATGGGAGAATGGGACTTGGTGTGAGATCAGATACAGGCAGCACAGTTTGGGACGAGCTGAAGTGTATGAAGAGCACTGGCTATGATATGGGTTAAGACAACATTGGAATGGTCACATTTGGAGTCCAAAAGACATGGCTGAGATTTTCAGTGGCTGATCTTTGTGATATGGAAGATATAAGGCTCAGATCATTCTCAGAGATGAAGCCAAGTTTGTAAAGAGTCTGGTTGAGCAGCAGACAGTGTTCGGGGAGAGGGGTGGAGTTTGTACTGGGAGCTGAAGAGGATGGCTTTGATCTTCCCAATATGTTTCCCAGTGAGCCTGGCTCCTCAGTCCTGACTGCTCTTAGCTGCTGTGATTGTCACTGATTGGACACTTATTATGAGAGATACTGACCACAGCAGAAAGCCCCAGTGTAAAAAATAACTGCAAAGACTGTCAGATCGCAAGGTTGAAACTTCATCAAGAGAGGAAGTGAAATAAGGAGCTCGGAGCAGCTGGACGTTTGTTACTGAGACGGGAGAAAACTGTGAACTGTCTGCACTCCCTGGAATCTGACAGCACAGGGGGAGGCCATTCAGCCCATTGTGCCTGTGAGTGACCCAATTAATCTCATTGACCCTCTCTCTCCCCATAACCCAGCAATACATTTCTTTTCAGCTTGATCTCTAATTCTCTCTTAGAGACCTGGTTCCACAGCATGAGACTGTCCCTAATCTGTCATCTCATTCATTCATTGGGAGACAAGCTGCCTGGGCTGGGGAATGGAGCTCAGGACCCGAACATTCCCTCTCCCCTCCTGAGGGACTCTTCATTTGTTTTTATATATTCACTCATTGGATGTGAGCGTCACTGGCTGGGTCAGCATTTGCTACCCGTCCCTAGTTGCCCTTGAGAAGGTGCTGCCTTATTGAACCGCTATAGATCACATACGGTATGTTGACCCACAATGTCCTTAAGGAGGCAATTCCAGGATTTTGACCCACTTACAGTGATGGAACAGTGATATATTTCCAAGTCAGGATGTTATGTGCCTTGGAGATGAATTTGCAGACATGCTGTTCCCATATCTCTGCTGCTCTTGTCCTTCTAACTGGAGCTGTTCATGTGTTTGGAAGGTACCAAAAGAACTGCAGCTGCTGTAAATCAGAGACAAAAATAGAAATTGCTGGAAAGCTCAGCAGGTTTGGCAGCATCTGTGAAGAGAAATCAGAGTTAACGTTTTGTGTCACGTGACCCTTCATACTTGAGCTTTTCCAACAATTTCTATTTTTGGTTTTGGAAGGTGTTGTATGAGGATCTTTGGTGAATCTCTGCAGTGTATCTTATAGATAATACACACTGCTGCGACTAAGTGTCAATGGTGGTAAGATGGCTGCTTTGTGGATGTGATGGCAATCAAGCAGGCTGCTTTGCTCTGAACATTATCAAGCTTTTTGAGTGGATAAGGGAGACATAGGATATGATTGACATGGATAGGAAAGGTTAGAGAGATATGGGCCAAACACAGGCAAATGGGACTCGTTCAGGTTTGGAAACCTGGTCAGCATGGACAAGTTTGGCTGTAGGGTCTGTGATTCTGTGACACCATCACACTATGAATGTTGTTGGAACTGCACCCATCCAGACAATGGGGGGTATTCTAACACAATTCTGATTTGTGCCTTGTTGATGATTGACAGGCTTTAGGGGAATCAGGAGGTGAGTTACTAGATGCAGTATTGCTAGCCTCGAGCCTGTTCTTGTAACCACTGTGTTTCTGTGGTAAGCCAATTGGGTTTCTGGATGTTGACAGTGGGGATTCAATGATAATAATCCAATCCACTGTCAAGGGGTGATGGTTGAATTGTTTCTTATTGGCCTGGCATTTGCATGGAACCAAAGTGAAATGTCGCTTTTCAGACTAAACCTGGATATTGTCCACATGTTGGTGCATCTGATCATGGACTGCTTCAGTTTTTGAGGAGTTGTGAATGATGCTGAACATTATGGAATCATTGGCAATCATCACCACTTCTGAGCTTGCCTTGAGTTGCTCTATCTGTTCAAAGTCTGTCCTATTTAGCACAGTGATAGTACCACACAGCACAATGGAGGGTATTCTCAATGTGACGGTCAGACTTTGTTTCCACAAGGGCTCTGTGATGGTCACTCTTACACATACAGGACAGATGCAACTACAGCCGCAAGATTGGTGAGGATGAGGGCAAGTAGATTTTTCCCTCTTGTTATTTCCTTCACTACCAGCTGCAGGCCCAGTCCTGCAGCTTTGTCCTTTAGGACCCGACCAGCTCGATCAGTAGTGCTACTGCTGAGCCACTCTCAGTGGTGGGCATTGAAATCCCCCACCCAAAGTACATTCTGTGCTGTCATCACCCTCAGTGCTTCCGCCACGTGCTGATCAACAGGAGGTTTCCTCACCCATGTTTAACCTGGTGTCATGAGACTCCATGGGGTCTGGAGTCAGCGGAGAGGACTCCCAAGGTAACTCCCTCCTGGCTGTACACCACTGTGCTGCCAGCTCTGCTGGGTCTGCCCTTCTGGTGGGACAGGACACATTCAGGGGCAGTGATGGCGGTGTCTGGGACATTGTCTGTAAGGTATGATTCTGTGAGTATGACTGTGTCAGGCTGTTGCTTGACTAGTCTGTGAGACAGCTCTCCTGAATTTGGCACTAGCCCCCAGATGTCAGTAAGGAGATGGAGCAGGGTAGACAGGGCTATTTCTGTCATTGTCTTTTTGGTGTTTAGATCGATGCTGGGTGGTCTGTCCCATTTTATTTCTTTGTTGAGATGTCATCACGATTGATACAACTGAGTGTCTTGATCAGTTATTTCAGAGGGCAGTTCAGAGCCAACCACATTGCTGGGGGAGAGTGCCATGGACCCTGACAGTATATTCTGACCTCCCCCACTTCCCCATTCTGTATATGGAAGGCTGGAGCCTCTCAGCAGGATATTCACTTGCTGGAGCTATCACTCCCCCTGTACAATTCTGTCCCCACATAAAATCTACACAGATCTTGAATTCACATCGCACCTTCAATGTCCAAACCATTTCAAGAGGGTTCACAAAGTTGCAGTAAGAGGAATGGGGGAGGGGATGGATGAACATAAGAACTAGGAGCAGGAGCAGGCAATTCAGCCCCTCGAGCCCGCTCCACCATTTAATACAATCATGCATGATCCCATCTCAGCCTCAACTCCACTTTCCTGCTCACTCTCCATCATCCTTTAACCCATTACTCATTAAAAATCTGTCCATCTCCTCCTTGATGTGAGACAGGGAAGGGACCACTCCATTTCAGACAATTGGGGTTTATGGAGCATGGATGGGGGAGGCTGGGAGAGGACATCGGAATCATGGAGTGGGACAAACAGGAATGAAGGTTTCTGTGGTCAAGGGGCTGATGTATTGCAGAGGCGGACAATGTTGTGGGAATGGAAATCAGAGGCCTATTTGGGGTTTAATGCTGAGTTACTGGAAGGTCTAATGGGAAGAAGGCCCATGTTTATTGATCTCAGTTAGAGATTCCAGCAGGAATGAGACACATATCTAGTGGTCTCTATTGGAAGGTACAGGGGGAAGGAGGCCCATGGTTCCTGCTATCTGTTCGAACATCCAGTAGGGAGGAGGCTCGTGTTTACTGGTCTCTACTGGACAGTCCAGTGGAAAGGAGGCCCATGTTTATTGGTATCTATTGGATGTTCCAATGGTATGGATGTCCATGTTTACTGGTCTCCATTGGACTGTCCATTGGGAAGGAAGTCCCAGTTTGCTGGTTTCTATTGGAGGGTCCAGTGGGAAGGATGCCCATATTTAATAGTGTCTATTGCAGGGTGGTCCATATTTATTAGCAGACTGTCCAGTGGAAGGAGTTCCATGTTTACTGGCCACTTTTGGAGAGTCCAGTGGGTCATGGGCACCATGGTGGGTATGGGGCTGAGTTCCATTCTGTTGTAACTATGTAATTGTCCAGCTCTCATCCCAGTGAAACACTCTGACCTGGAGACTGATCATGGAAAGCGAAGGAGAGGGGTAGGAGAGGGGAAGAGATTGGAACATGTTGTGATTGTCAGGCTGGATCAGTTGGTCAGAGTCTGTCCTGTCCCTCCAGCTCACACTGATGGCCTGAGGATCTCCTCTCTCTGCTGGGCCTTCATGGAATGAGGTTTGTGTCCAAACCAGTCCCCAGTGAGAATAGGCCAACAGCACAGAACTGCCCTTCATTTGACAAGAATCTGTCCATCTTCCTGAGAGAGGCCAAAGCCTACTCGATGTGGGAAATGGAACCTTACTCCAGGAGAAGACATGCCTCTGGGGTCAATGGTTAACATCCACTCATGAGGCAAAGCAGAGGGGGATTCGCCCTGCATTTAAATATTGCCACCTGTCAGACTGTGGAAAAGAGCGAGAAGAGAGTCAGTGAGAGAGATAGAGGGAGAGAGTGTGTGTGAGAGGGTGAGAAATAGAGAATGAGGAGTGTCTGAGACAGTGTGAGATGTGTGAAGCGAGTGAGTGAGAGGTAGTGGGAGGTAGAAATGGTGAGGTTGAGGGATAGAGAGAGAGAAATAAGGTGATACTGAGAGGGATGGAGAGAGAGAAAGAGAGAAACAGACAGAGAAAGAGAAAGAGAGTGTGAGACTAAGAGTGAAGGAAATCATGATAGAAGGGTTGGGGTGTGAGTGAGTGAGAGAGAGAGAGAGAGACAAGAGTAGGATTTGAGACAGAGCGCAGGAGAGAGAGAGAGGGAGACTGTAGAGACAAAAGAGAGGGAGGAAGAGTCAAAGAGGAAGGAATAGAGAGCGGCAGATCACAATTGGAGGGAGTGAGGGAGTGAATGAGGGAAACAGTGAGAGGTGAAGAAATGGAGATTGTGAGACAGAGTGAAGAAGCAAAAGAGAGTTAGAGAGAGTGGCTATGAGACAGAGTGGGAGAGATAGAATATGAGAGAAATTAAGAGTGGGAGAGAGATGTAGAGAGAAAGACATGGCAGATGTGAGACTGAGAGACAGTGATAGAGAGAGAGCGAGACACGTTCTGGACACCACATTCTGGGAAGGATGTGATTGTACTAGAGAGGGTACAGAGGAGATTTACCAGGACGCTGCCTGGCTTGGAGGGTCTGAGCGATGAGGAAAGATTAGAAAGACTGGGGTTGTTTTCCTTGGAGCAGTGAAGGTTGAGAGGGGACCTGACAGAAGGCTGTAAGATTATGAGATACAGAGATAGGGTGGGTAGGAAGGCACCTTTTCCATCGTAGAGGGAACAATACCAAGGGGCAGAGATTGAAGGTAACACAGACATGGAAATATAGTAAGAATAGGCCATTCAGCCCTTTGAGTATCTCTGTCATCCAATATGATCATGGATAGCCCTCTGACTTAATGCCATATTCCTACCATCTTCCCATACCCCTTGATGTTGTTAAAATGCAAAAGAATTACCTCTGTCTTTTTCTTGAATATATTCAGTCCTTTGTCCTCAACAACCTTCTCTGGTAGAGAATTCCACTTGTTAACCATCCTCTAAGTGAAGAAATGTTTCCTCATCTGAATCCAAAACGGTCGACCCAATGACCCCCTGAGACTGTGGCACCTGATTCCAGATTCCCCAACCTTGGGAAACCTCCTTCCAGCATCAAGTCTGTCCAGCCCTGTTAGAATGTTATACAATGCAGTCAGACCTCCTCTCATCCTTCTCAACTCAAGTGAGTTCAGGTTCAGTTGAGGTAGACCCTGAGAGGAGAATTGAGGAATGTTTTTACCCAGAGGGTGGTGGGAGTCTGGAACTCACTGCCTGAAAGGCTGGTTGAGTCACAAACCCTCGAGACATTGAAAGTGTGAGGGGCTGACGTGGCTCTCTCTGCCTGATGCCATTTACATACTGAGGAACACCTAGTCAGACTCTCACAGGCTGCAGCTTTATAAAGCAGAGCCCAGTGAAGGGAGAGTTTATCAGGAACCAGGCCCAGGGACAGGAGCACACACCATGATTTCACACATCCAGCTGATCTGGCCCCTGGCATTCTGTGTCGCAGGTACAAATCTCTCTCCTTCCACCTTGAATCTTTAGCTGCTCTCCATTTCACTCCAATTCCACTGACTTGTGATTGAAGGGAAAATGCTGAAACCAGAGGAATGCTCAGTGTCTCCAACAATCTCTCATTTCGCAGTCTCTTTCTGTGACAGTTCTGACTTCACTGCGTTTCTCTCTGACCCCTTAGGTCATCAGTGGGGACATCATCATGACCCAGTCACCCCCGGTCCTGTCAGTGGGACTGGGCCAGACTGCAACCATCACCTGTACGGCCAGTCAAGATATTACAAATGACCTCAGCTGGTACCAGCAGCGAGAAGGTCAGAAACCCTCTCTCCTGATCTATGAAGCAACAACTTGAAACACAGGAGTCTCCAAGCGATTCACTGGCAGAGGATATGGGACCAGTTTCACCCTGACAATCAGCAATGTTCAGAATGAGGATGTCGCTGACTATTACTGTAAGCAGCATAACAGACGGCCTTGCACGTTCGGTAAAGGAACCAAGCTCAGACTGAGTAAGTCAACCTCAATCCTCCATTATTAACCCTTTCAATTTCCAAACACAATTTCTAATACACAAATACTGAATTGTTGAAGGGGTTAGTGGGGAGCTGCAGTGAATGAAATGGTTGATTGAGGAGCACTGTGTCTAACAGGGTATCCAGCTGTATTTCTTTAATTCCATTGCCCCTTTTAAGCAGCAAGATATAAGTCAGTAAGTTTTACTCACCGTGTGGAGGGGCTCTGTCCATTTGCAGTCTGTGGTCACATTCCTGCAGCATGGAGTGAAATCAGTGAGTAGCCTCCTGCCAGTCTCAGTGTGACGGTCACGGGCAGAGTTTGATGTGAGCTCTGTCTCCCTGTCCCAGTCTCTGATCTCACTGACCTCAGCAGCAGCAGCAGCAGCAGCAGCAGCAGCAGCACAGTGAGACACCGAGCTCCCACCTCCCACAGCTTTAACTCTGCTCAATCACACAGTTACAGAATTGTTACAGTGCACAAGGAGCCCATTCTGTCCATCCTGTCTGTACTGGCTCTCTGAATGAGCAATTCACTGAGTGTCATTCTCCTGCCTTCTCCCTGTCACCCCGCACATTTTTCCTTTTCAAATAACAGTCTCATTCCCTTCGGAATGTTTCAATTGAAGCTGCCTCCACCACACTCTCAGGCAGTGCATTCCACACCTTAACCACTCACTGGCTGAAAATGCTTTTCCTCATTTCACTTTTGTTACTTATCCAATTACTTTCAATCTTAATCCTTTCACAAGTGGAATCATTTTCTCCCTATTTACACTGTCCAGGCCCCTCCTGATTTTGAATTTCTGGAACAATTCTCCTCGCCGCCTTCTCCAAAGACTTAGAGGTGCCGGTGTTGGACTGGGGTGGACAAAGTTAAAAATCACACAACACAGGTTATAGTCCAACAGGGGGTTTATTTGGAAGCACTGGCTTTTGGAGCGCCCCTCCTTCATCAGGTGGTTGTCAGAGGTGCTCCAAAAGCTAGTGCTTCCACATTAACCTGTTGGACTATAACCTGGTGTTGTGTGATCTGTAACTTTCTCCAAAGAAGACATCCCAAATTTTCCAATCTATCTTTATAACTGATGTTCCTCATCCCTGGAATGATCTTTGGGCATATGTTTGCCATCTCTACAAAACATTCACCTCCTTCCTGCATTATTCACATTATTTATGTCCCACATGATTTTATAAACCTCTATAAGGTCACTCCTCAGCCTCCGGCACTTCAAGGTAAAAGGTCTCAGCTTTTCCAGCCTCTCATGGTCACGGAGTCATACAGCGTGGAAACAGATCTTTCGGTCTGACTTATCCATGCTAACTAGATATCCAAAACTGACCTCATCCCATTTGCCAGCATTTGGCCCACATCCCTCTAAACCCTTCCTATCCATGTACCCATCCAAACATCTTTTAAATGCTATAATTGTATCAGTCTCCAGCACTTTCTCCGGCAGCTCAATCCATACACGCACCACCCCCTGTGTGACAGGTTACCCCTCAGGTCCCTTTTGGATCTTTTGCCTCTCACCTTAAACCTGTGCCCTCTAGTTTTGGACTCTCCTTCCCAAGGAAAAGACCTGGGATATACATCCTGTCCATGCCCATCATGATTTTATAAACATCTATAAGGCCACCCCTCAGCCTCCGATCCTGCAGAAAAAATAACCCGTCTATTGAGCCTCTTCCGACAGCTCAAACCCTCCACTTCCAGACGACATCCATGTAAATCTTTTCTGCAGAATTTTAAGTTTAACAGCATCCTTCCTATCACAGGATGATCAGAATTGTTCATGTTATTCCCAAAGTAGGCTCACCAATTTCCTGTACAGCTGTAAATGATGTCCCAAATCTGATACTTAGTGCAGTGACCAATAAAGGCAAGTGTTCCCAACACCTTCTTCATTGCCCTGTCTCCCTGTGACTCCACTGTCAAGGAATAATGCACCTGCCACCGCCCCTGCACGTGCCCCTGCCCCTGCCCCTGCCCCTGCACCTGCCCCTGCACGTGCCCCTGCCCCTGCCCCTGCACCTGCCCCTGCACCTGCCCCTGCCCCTGCCCCTGCACCTGCCCCTGCACGTGCCCCTGCCCCTGCACCTGCCCCTGCCCCTGCACGTGCCCCTGCCCCTGCCCCTGCCCCTGCCCCTGCCCCTGCACGTGCCCCTGCCCCTGCCCCTGCCCCTGCACCTGCCCCTGCCCCTGCCCCTGCCCCTGCACCTGCCTGTATACCTGCCCCTGCCCCTACCCCTGCACCCCGAGGTCTCTTTGTTCAGCAACACTCCACAGGGCCCTACCATTAGCTGTATAACTCCTGCCCTGGTTTGACTTTCCAAAATGCAACACCTCAAATGTATCTAAATTGAACTCCATTTGCCACACGTTTAGATCAAAGTGGTGCTGGAAAAGCACAGCAGGTCAGGCAACATCCGAGGAGCAGGAAAATCGAAGTTTCGGGCAAAAGCTCTTCATCAGGATTCCTCTAGTCGAACCCCAAGATTCAGCGCAGCCCTCTTGACCTGCAATCTTCTTCCCGACCTCTCCGCCCCCACTCTCTCTCCGGTCTATCACCCTCACCCTCACCTCCTTCCACCAATATATTCCTAGTGCCCCACCCCCAAATTCTCCACCCCCCCCACCTTTTATCTCAGCCCGCTTGGCACACCAGCCTCATTCCTGAAGAAGGGCTTATGCCCGAAACGTCGATTCTCCTGCTCCTCGGATGCTGCCTGGCCTGCTGCACTTTTTCAGCACCACACTTTTCAACTCTGGTCTCCAGCATCTGCAGTCCTCACTTTCTCCAACATTCTCTGTCTCCTATCTTCAAGCCAATGTTTTACCCAAATGGCTAGCCCCCCTGGATCCTATGTGGTCTAACCTTACTAACCAGTCTGTCATGTGGAACCTTGTCAAACGCTTTGCTGAGGTCCATATAGACAGTGTCTACTGTTCTGCCTACATCAATCTTCTCTTCAAATAACCTCAATCACGTTCGTGAGACACGATTACCATGCACAAAACTGCATTGATTGTCAAAATGCATGTAAATCCTGTCCCTCAGAATTCATTCCAATAACTTACCCAGCAATGACATCAGGCTCACTGGTTTATAGTTCCTGGCTTTTCCTTACAGCCTTTCTTAAATAATGGCTAACATTAGCCAACCTCTCTGGTTCTCCAACACCTCACTCATGGCTGTCGATCAGAAACATACCTCAGCAAGGGGTCCAGCAATCTCTTTCCTAGCTTTCCACAATGTCCTGGGATACACCTGATCAGGTCCTGGAGATTTATCTACTGTCTTGCACTTTAATAAATCCTCTTCCATAATGTGGACTTGTGTCAAGACATTGCTATTTACTTCCCAAGTTCCCAAACTCCCAAGTCTTTCTCCATGATAAATACTGACCCGGAATATTCATTTAGGATCTGAACCATTTCCTGTGGATCCACCCAGAGGGACATTGTTCACCTTCATGGGGTCCTAATCTCTCTCTAGTTACTCTTCTGCCCTTTTCTTAAATACCATAATTCTACCACGTTTGCCCTCGAGTGAGTTTAGGAATTGTTTGCCCTCCCTCAAATATACCTTGACTATCCGTGGTCCACATCCTCTACTATTCTCTTCAGGACTTTCCTGACAACCTTTGACCCTACTTTATTCAGATCCAATACATCCATAGGCCATGGAAGCTGGCATTTTCCCCAGTGAGTATGTTTGACCCTGAAAATGCTTTTGTTCTTTTCCACTGTTGCCCTAAACCATGTGATACAATGATCACTCTTCCCTAAATGTCCTCTGACTGACACTTGATCCACTTGGGCCTCCTCACTCCCAAGGTCCAGATCTAGCAGAGCCTCCTTTCTCATTGGACTGGAAACATGTGGCTGGAGAAAGTTCACCTGAACACACTCTCACAACTCTGGCCCCTCTCTGCCCCTTACACTGCTACTACCCCAGTCTATATTCAGAAATTAAAGACACCTCTTCCACCCTAATTATAATGACTCTATTATATTTGCAGGTCTCTGTAAATTCCTTGCAAATGTATTCCTCCACATCCTTCCCACTGGGTGGTGACTTATTGACTGCACTGAGGATTCTGTGGACCCTGATGTCCCTCTCTGATATTCCCCCCTGGATCCCACAGTCCTGCCAAGTTAGTTTAAACCATCTCCAACAGCACTAGTAAATCTCCCCAAAGGAACTGAGTCCCAGCTCTGTTCAGGAGCAACGCTGTCTGGTCTGTCCAGGTCCCATCTCCCCCAGACCCAGTCCCAATGTCCCAAAAATCCAAAGCCCCCCCCCCTCCTGGACCCTCTTTCCAGCTCCACATTCACCTGTGTTATCCTCCTGTTCCTCTTCTCACTTTCATGGGGCACTGCGAGTAATGTGACGATTCCTATTTTTGTGCTCCTGAAGTTAATTCCCTCCTGAGCTCCCGAAATGATGACTGCAGGACCACATCCCTTTTCTCTCTCTGTCACTGGGACCGATGTGGACCACGACTGCTGACTGTTCCCCCTCTCCCCTCAGGGTGCTCTGCAGCTGCTCAGTGACATCCTTGACCCTGGCACCAGGGAGACAACACACCATCCTGGATTCCCCTCCGCAGCTGCAGAAACACCTATCGATTGCCCTCACTCTCAAATCTCCTCTCACTATCGCTCTTCCAGTCTTCCTTGTGCCCCCCTGTACAGCTGAATCCCCCCTTGACTCCATGGACTTGGTTCTGGCTGCAATTCCCAGATGAACCACCATTCTTGTCAGTATTCTGACCTGAACCCTGGTCGGATAGTGGCATTCACTAAGGGGATACCTGTACTAGCTGCCTGGTCCTTTTGGACTGTCTGCTGCTCCCCCATTCCCTCTGTCCCTGCATACTCTGAAGCTGCGGAGTGACCATAGAGTCATAGAGTCTTAGTGATGTACAGCACGGAAACAGACTCTTCGGTCCAACCTGTCCATGCCGATCAGATATCCCAACCCAATCTAGACCCACCTGCCAGCACACGGCCCATATCCCTCCAAGCCCTTCCTATTCGTATACCCATCCAAATGCTTCTAAAATGTTGCAATTGTATCAGCCTCCACCACTTCCTCTGGCGGCTCATTCCATACACGTACCACCCTCTGTGTGAAAAGGTTGCCCTGTAGGTCTCTTTTATATCTTTCCCTTCTCACCCTAAACCTATGCCCTCTAGTTCTGGACTCCCCAACCCCAGGGAAAAGAATTTGCCTATTTACCCTATCCATGCTCCTCATAATTTTGTAAACCTCTATAAGGTCACCCTTCAGCCTCCGATGCTCCAGGGTAAACAGCCCCAGCCTGTTCAGCCTCTCCCTGTAGCTCAAATCCTCTAACCTTG
This sequence comes from Chiloscyllium plagiosum, assembly GCF_037043375.1. Lineage (NCBI taxonomy): Eukaryota > Metazoa > Chordata > Chondrichthyes > Orectolobiformes > Hemiscylliidae > Chiloscyllium > Chiloscyllium plagiosum. Next base: position 110,141,704 of record NW_028270147.1, on the reverse strand, counting down.
GCAATATCCTTGTAAATATTTTCTGATCCCTTTCAAGTTTCACATCTTTCCAATAGAAAGGAGACCAGCACTGCACGCAATATTCCAACAATGGCCTAACCAATGTCCTGCATAGCTGCAACATGACCTCCCAACCCCTGTACTGAATACTCTGACCAGTAAACGAAAGCATACCAAACGCCTTCTTCACTATCCTATCTACCTGCGACTCCACTTTCAAGGAGCTATGAACCTGCACTCCAAGGTCTCTTTGTTCGGCAACACTCCCGAGGACCTTACCATTCAGTGTATAAGTCCTGCTAAGATTTGCTTTCCCAAAATGCAGCACCTCATATTTATCTGAATTAAACTCCATCTGCCACTTCTCAGCCCATTGGCCCATCTGGTCAAGATGCTGTTGTAATCTGAGGTAACCCTCTTTGCTGTCCACTACACCTCCAATTTTGGTGTCTTCTGCAAACTTACCTACTGTACCTCTTATGCTCGCATCCAAATCATTTATGTAAATGACAAAAAGTAGAGGACCCAGCACTGATTCTTGTGGCACTCCACTGGTCACAGGCCTCCAGACTGGAAAACAACCCTCCACCACCACCCTCTGTCTTCTACCTTTGAGCCAGTTCTGAATCCAAATGGCTCGTTCCCTCTGTACTCCGTGAGATCTAACCTTGCTAATCAGTCTCTCATGGGGAACCTTATCGAACACCTTACTGAAGTCCATACAGATCACATCTACCGCTCTGCCCTCATCAATCCTCTTTGTTACTTCCTCAAAAAACTCAATCAAGTTTTTGAGACATGATTTCCCACACACAAAGCCATGTTTACTATCCCTAATCAGTCCTTGCCTTTCCAAATACATGTACATCCTGTCCCTCAGGATTCCCTCCAACAACTTGCCCACCACCGACGTCAGGCTCACTGGTCTATAGTTCCCTGGCTTGTCCTCACCGCCCTTCTTAAACAGTGGCACCTCGTTAGCCAACCTCCAGTCTTCCGGCACCTCACCTGTGACTATCGATGATACAAATATCTGAGCAAGAGGCCCAGCAATCACTTCTCTACTTCCCACAGAGTTCTAGGGTACACCTGATCAGGTACTGGGGATTTATCCACTTTTATGTGTTCCAAGACATCCAGCACTTCCTCCTCTGTAATATGGACATTCTGCAAGATGTCACCATTTATTTCCCTACAGTCTATATCTTTCATATCCTTTTCCACAGTAAATACTGATGCAAAATACTCATTTAGTATCTTCCCCATTTTCTGTGGCTCCACACAAAGGCCGTCTGTCTGATCTTTGAAGGGACCTATTCTCTCCCGAGTTACCCTTTTGTCCTTAATGTATTTGTAAAAACCCTTTGGATTCTCCTTAATTCTATTTGCCAAAGCTATCTCATGTCCCCTTTTTGCCCTCCTGATTTCTTTCTTAAGTATACTCCTACTTCCTTTATACTCTTATAAGGATTCACTCAATCTATCCTGTCTATACCTTCCATAAGCTTCCTCCTTTTTCTGAACCAAACCCTCAATTTCTTCAGTCATCCAGCATTCCCTATACCTCCCAGCCTTTCCTTTCACCCTGACAGGAATATACTTTCTCTGGATTCTCGTTATCTCATTTCTGAAGGCTTCCCATTTTCCAGCTGTACCTTTATCTGCAAACATCTGCCCCCAATCAGCTTTCGAAAGTTCTTGCCTAATACTGCAAAAAATTGGCCTTTCTCCAATTTAGAACTTAAACTTTTAGATCTGTTCGATCCTTTTCCATCACTAGTTTAAATCTAATAGAATTATGGTCGCTTGCCCCAAAGTGCTCCCCCACTGACACCTCAGTCAACTGCCCTGCCTTATTTCCCAAGAGTAAGTCAGGTTTTTCACCTTCTCTAGTAGGTACATCCACATACTGAATCATAAAATTGTCTTGTACACACTTAACAAATTCATCTCCATCTAAACCCTTAACACTATGACAGTCCCAGTCTATGTTTGGAAAGTTAAAATCCCCGACCATAACCACCCTATTTTTCTTACAGATAGCTGAGTTCTCCTTCCAAGTTTGTTTCTCAATTATAGGGGGTCTATAATACAATCCCAATAAGGTGATCATCCCTTTCTTATTTCTCAGTTCCACCCAAATAACTCCCCTGGATATATTTCCGGGAATATCCTCCCTCAGCACAGCTGTAATGCTATCCCTAAATCAAAAAACGCCACTCCCCCTCCTCTCTTGCCTCCCTTTATTTCCTTCCTGTAGCATTTGTATCCTGGAACATTCAGCTGCCAGTCCTGCCCATCGCTGAGCCATGTTTCTGTAATTGCTATGATATCCCAATCTCGTGTTCCTAACTCGTGTTCCCTGAGTTCATCTGCCTTCCCTGTTAGGCCCCTTGCATTGAAATAAATGCAGTTTAATTTATTAGCCCTACCTTGTCCCTGCCTGCCCTGACTGTTTGACTCGCTTCTGTTCTCAACTGTACCAGTCCCAGATTGATCTTTCCTCACTATCTCCCTGGGTCCCACGCTGCCCCCCCCCCCCCCCCCCCCCCCCCCCCCACCTTACTAGTTTAAATCCTCCCGAGCAGCTCTAGCAAATTTTCCTGCCAGTATATTAATCCCCTTCCAATTTCGGTGCAATCTGTCCCTCTTGTACAGGCCACTTCTACCCCAAAAGAGTTTCCAAACATACAAAAATGTGAATCCTTCCCCCATACACCAGCTCCTCAGCCATGCATTCATCTGCTCTATCCTTCTATTCCTGCCCTCACTAGCTCGTAGCACCGGGAGTAATCCAGATATTATTACTTTCGAGGACCTGCTTTTTAAATTTCTGTCAAACTCTCTGTAATCTCCCTTCAGAATCTCAACTTTTTCCCTTCCTATGTCGTTGGTCCAATGTGGACAACGACCTCCTGCTGGCCTCTCTGCCCCGTGAGAACATTCCGCACCCTCTTTGAGACATCCTTGATCATGGCACCAGGGAAACAACACACCATTCTGCTTTTTCGCTGCTTGTCACAGAAACGTCTGTCTGTACCTCGAACTAGAGAATCCACAAACACAATTGATCTCTTGGAACCCGACGTACTCCTCATTGCATTAGAGCCAGTCTCAATACCAGAAACTTGGCTGTTCGTGCTATGTTCCCCTAAGAATCCATCACCCCCTACATTTTCCAAAACAGCATATATATTTTAAATGGGTATATCCACAAAGGACTCCTGCACTAGCTGCCTACCTCTCTTACCTTTCCTGGAGTTAACCCGTCTCTGTGACTGTATCTGAGACTTCCCCCACCCCCCATTCCTATAACTGCCATCCATCACATACTGTTGCTGTTGCAAATTCCTCATTGCTTCCAATTGTCTCTCCAACTGATCCATTTGATCTGATAAGATTCGCAGCCAGCAGCATTTATGGCAGATATAATCCGCAGTAACCCTTAAACTCTTTAAACTCCCACATCTGACAAGTACATATCACTCTATTAAAGGCCATTTTTTTTCTCCTTCACAATCTACAGACCCAGAAAATAACAATGTCGTATTCCTCTACAAACCCTGCCCCAGGTTAAATTAATAGTTATGGCTTATATTTTAAGTTACATCAAGAGACATATCTCCAGAAACATATAATCAAGGAAGAAGCGACTCTACTCACTACTGCAGATTCTCTGTAGGCTACACTTAAAACAACAATTAACTTAACCAATTCTGTGCTGTGAACTTCTCCCAACAGATCCCCCAAGATCAGTTGTGAATTTCACTGTTGGATAATTTTCCCAGATGCACCCCGATGTCCAGCGATACATGAATTCAAAGAGCAAAGGCAGTAACTGTGCAGGCTCTCTCTCTCTCTCTCTCTCTCTCTCCTGTAATGACCTCACCATGTGCTTACTTTGTCTGTTCTTCTGCCTTTTAAAACTGCTGTTGTTTTGACTTTTTTTTCCAAAGCTCCAAAACAATGCAACAGCATATAAAACAGTAATTGCTGATCCTGCAATTCGTGGAAATCACCTCCAGCAGCTAAAATACCTCAAAAAAGGAGCAGCTGTTTCAGCCAGAAATTTTTCCCGTCCTCCTTGGATTACCCAGAATCTTTCTTAACGTCTAGAAACGTGCTCTCCACGGAGCTCTCAGCCTCACAGACGCTCCGCACTGATACCAGCTGCTGCTCAAGCTCCGAAACCCGGAGCTGCAACTGCTGTCACTGACCACACTTCCTACACTCATGGTATTCCAGGAACTGCAAAGTATCCTGAAACTCCCGCATAGATGCACATTCTCTCCACTCTTTGGTTATCTCTTGGCAAAGTTCTGATGACAAACAGCTACAGCAGGGCTCACAGTCCAGTGGGTTCAGTGTTCCTGGGTTTTGGGGAAAGTCTCCAGAAGACTTTAAGAAATAGGAGCAGAAATCAGCCATTCAGCCCATGGAATCTGCTCTGCCATTTGATCTTGGCAGATATGCTTCTCATCCCCATTCTCCTGCCTACTCCACGGGAATGTTTGATCCCCTTAACAATCACAAACCTATCTATCTCTGTCTTAAATACACTCTTCCCTCTGTAGCAATGAGTTCCACAGATTCCCCACCCTCTGGCTGAAGAAATTCCTCCTTATCTCAGCTCGAAAGGGTCGGCCCTTCATTCTGAGGCTGTGCCTTGGTTACCGAGTCTCTCCTGTTTTTGGAAAAATCTTCTCTGCATACACTCTTTCCAGGCTGATCAGTATTCTGCAAATTTCAATAAGATCCCTCTTCATCCTTCGAAACTCCATCGAGTATAGACCCAGAGTCCTCAACCACGCCTCATATGACAAGCCCTTCATCCCCAGGATCATTCTTGTAAACCCCTCCAATGACAGCACATCGTTTCTTAGAATATGGGTCCCAAACCTGTTCATGATATTCCAAAAGTGGTCTGACCAGAGCATTACACAGCCTCAGCACTACATCTCTGCTCTTGTATTCTAGCCCAATTGAAATGAATGCTATCATTTCATTTGCCTTCCCAAGCTTAAACTGGACCTGCCTGTTCACCTTCAGAGAAACCTGAATGAGGTTTGTGCTTTAGATTTCCAAAGCATTTCCTCATTTAGAAAACAGCCTTTGCATCTCTTAATATCAAAGTGCATAACCTCACACTGTAACACATTGTATTCTATCTGCCACTTCTTTGCCCACTCTCTGAGCTTATCTCAGACCTTTTACAGCCTTCTCACTTCCTCAACACTACCTGTCCCTCCACCTATCTCATGTCATCTGCAAACTTAGCAACAATGTCTTCACTTCCTTCATTCAGATTGTTAACGCATGACATGAATAGTTATGGTGCCCTAGGTAGAGCTAGCTCTTGTGGCTAAAGAATCAAGGGATATGGGGTAGGGATGGATTACAGTAATGTGCTCCATTACCAGCTTCAATCATATTGAATGGCATAGCAGGCTGGAGGGGCCGAATGGCCTACTCCTGCTCTTATCCGCTATGTTTCTACATCACGTAAAATAGATTGCCAGGTGGAGGTCACTCTGTCAGATGGGTAATTATCCATTCACAGATTCTACCCACACTACACCCCTTTCATTTTAATTGAGTCTCCTCCCTCTCTTCCCATGTCTTTGTTATCTGACCAGTGACCACACCTCCCTTCACCAACCCAGCAGGGAGCTGCGCTAATAACCCATCGTTTGTTTTAATTTGCTACTTGGGTGATTTGGATGGGGTTTTCAAAAACAGGAAGAGCTAAATTCTTATCGCCCCTTGTGCTGATTTTTTTGTGTGCCTCCCTCAATATGGGCGACACAGCACTGCTGCCTCACAGAGCCAGGGACGCAGGTTCGAGAGTCACACAGCATAGAAATAGGCCCCTCGGCCCACCATGTCAATGCTGACCAACAAACACTCAACTACACTAATCCCATTTACCTGCAGTCGTTTGGAGCCTACCATGCCCAGGTATTATAAGTGCTCATCCAAATGTTTTTAAAGGTTGTGAAATTTTCAGCCTGCACCACCCGCTCAGGCAGCATGTTCCATATATCTACCACACGCTGGGTCAAAAAATACTTCCACCTTAATCTTATAACCCCTGGTTTCAAATAGGTCTGGGTGAAGAGCGGAGGCTGCAGAACAATGTGAGAGGTCAGGAATAGAGAGAGGGAGAACAGTGTGAGGGTGAGGAATGGAGGTTGGAGCAGGAAGACGCTTGTGTTCTGGAAGGCAGCACAAATAGGGAAGAGATCCAAGAGCTGATAGGAATAGTCTCCATGCTTCCTAACAGTAGCTTTATGGTGGGAAAGAGAATAAATCAGGAGATAATAAGGGCCAGTAACAAAGGCTACTCATTAATTACAAATGACTTTAATCCTCGTCGATTATTTATAGTCAGATTTTTCTTTTTCATTCATTCACGGCATTAGGGTGTCACTGCCTAGGACAGCATTTATTGCCCACCCCTAATTGCCCCAGAGGGCAGTTAACAGTCATCCACATTGCTGTGGGATTGGATTCCTGTGTAGGCCAGACCAGGTAAGGATAGCAGTTCCCTTCCCGAAAGGACGTTAGTAAACCAGAGGGGTTTTCCTGACAATCGACATGGATTAATGGTCATCGTTAGACTCTTAATTGCAAACTTTTTAATTGAATTTAAATTCCCCCATCTGCCACGGTGGGATTTGAGCCTGTGTCCCCAGAGCCATATCTGGGTCTCTGTGCATTAATCACAGAAGGTTAGTATATAGGTACAGCAAGTCATCAGGAAAGCTCATAGAACATTATGGTGTAGTGTGAGGGGAAACTGAATGCAAGACTTCATTGAAACATGCAAGATCCTGAGGGTCCTTGACCAAGTGAATGTGGAAAGGATGTTTCCTCTTGTGGGAGAATCCAGAACTAGGGATCACTGTTTAAAATTAAGGGAGAGTCCATTCAAAACAGAGATTGTCAGTCTTTGGAATTCACCTCCTTAAAAGGCAGTGGATGCAGAATTTAGAATCCATCCAGTGTGGAAACAGGCCCTTCAGCCCAACAAGTCCACACAAACCCTCCGAAGAGTAACTAATTCAGATCCATTTCCCGACCCTATATTTACCCTAGGAAGAGGTAGATAGATTCTTGATGACTGAAGGGATGGAACATTATCAGAGAATGTAGAGTTGAGGTTAAAATCAGATCAACCACGATCTTATTGAATGGGGGAGCAGGTTCAAAGGGCCGAGTGGCCTACTTTTGTTCCTTGCCCATATGTTGCCTCACACACCTTCGCACAAGCAAAGACTGCCACTCGTATTTTCTACCTGCAGATTAAGCTGCTTGTGCAATAGGCCTCATCTGCACAGTGTTTTCTCCAGCCTTTCACTGTGAGGTTAAAGATAATGGTCCCATAATCAATCCATTAACTCTATTTGTTGGTTTATTTAAAACAATAAAATAAATTACAAGTCATGAAACAGACATTACAGCAAGCAATAATAGGCAGCACGATGGCTCAGTGGTTAGCACTGCTGCCTCACCGTGCCAGGGAACCGCCTCGGGTGGGTCTGTGTGGAGTTTGCACATTCTCCCTGTGTCTGCGTGGGCTTTACCCGGGTGCTCTAGATTCCTTCCATAGTCTAAAGATCTGAAGGCTCAATAAATTGGCCATGCTAAATTGCCCAGAGTGTACAGGAAGGTGCAGGCTCGGTGGAATAGCCATTGGAACATACAGAGATAGGAGAGGGTCGAGATAGAATGAACTTCGGAGGGGAGGTATGGAGTCAATGGGCTGAATGGCCGACCTCCACACTATAGGAATTCTGTGTTACAAATACAAATTCATTCTTTCCATTCTCGCCCTGAATCATGCATGTGGTTCTGTCTCATATCCACTCAAGGGATGGCAACCCTTTGAAGACAGGAGCAGCCTCTATTCCTTTGGAAAGTACTTCTTCCACTCTGTGTCCTTCATAGCCTTGTAAACAGCAACAATGAGATCGGGAAATAACCCAAAGCTATAATCTTCTGGGCTCTTCATTAAACTGTGGAACCTGAAAAATACAATTAATGTCCAAGTCAATGAAGATATTGCTCAGCAATCACTAAATGCTGAGTTTTAGTACTCAGCAGGCCCCAGGAGTCAAAATAACTGAGTAGATCATTGCTCTGAATTGCTCATAAATTTCACCTTCACATTTCTGGAGGCTTTGATCAAAAAGGTTGTTTACTCCTCTCCAATATACAGCTTAAAATCAGCTCCAACTCCCAACCATCCAGCTGAGAGCGGAGTCCTGTACAAACTGGATCCTGGTCAGTGGGAGCACTGTCACCTCTGTCTCAGAAGCTTTGGGGAGTCTATTTTGATCATAGAGTCCTTCAGCACTGGAGGCTGTTCAGAGGATGTTCCCCAGACTGATCCCAGGGATGAAAGGGCTGTCCCATGAGGAGCAGTTAAAGAGCTTGGGCTTGTACTCACTGGAGTTCAAAAGAATGAGGAGGGATCAGATTGAGGGATAGAAAATGTGAAAGCGGATTGAGAAGGTGGATGTTGAATAGATGCTCCCCCTTGCAGGACAGTCTGGAACAAGAAGTCATCAATATAGAGTGAGAGGAGGTCGGTTCAAAACTGAGCTGAGGAGAAACTGTATCTCCCAGAGGGTTGTGAATCTGTGAAAGTCAATGCCCCAGAGTGCAGTGGAGGCAGAATCAATCAACAGGTTCAAGAAAGATGTGTTTCTGATGGAAAGTGAGATAAAGAGCGATGGGGAGCAGGCAGGAGAGTGGAGTTGAGACCAGGATAAGATCAGCCACAGTCATGTTAAATGGCAGAGCGGGCTCGAAGGGCTGAATTGCCTCCTCCCTCTCCTAATTCCTATGTTGAACACACAGTCAAGGCTGACACTGCAAAACTGAGGGAACTGTTGTCTTTCAGGGGAGATACAAAACAGGGGTCCTGCCACAATATATCCAACTGTACTATCTCCCCCAGTGACAAGTGCTGGAATTTGAATTCAAATCACAAAGCAAGCCTCATTAATGGTGACACTATAATGATCCCTGATTGCTGTCCAGCCTCAGCCTTCCCCAGTCTGGACATCATGTGACTCCAGCCCCACAGCAATCTGGTTAACTCTTAGGTGCCTTCTGAGAGGCCACAACAAGGCCAGCAGTTCAAGGGCAATTAGTCTTGGGTAACAAATGCTGATCTATGCCAGCGACACCCACCTCCCAGAAAACAGAACACAACAGAGATTGCTGTCAGCCAAAATTGTCAGATCAGACTCTCAATGAGATGGGGAGATGGTTAAAGATAAATTCAGCTCAGTAAGGAACAGGTCCCCACTTGTTAACACATCGTTGCTGACAAAATAAGTGAGAGAAAACAGCAAACGAAAGGTGAGAACACTCAAATGTGGGAATATCAGTGAGAATTCAGGCATCTGAAGGAAGACATGAAGAACTGCAAAGGAAGACAAAAAGGAAGCAAGAGTTACAGAAAGTGATTGAGAAAGAGACCTGCAAGGGGTCACAAGAATAACACAAATGTTTTACACGAAAATTAGAAAATCAAGGGGGCTCCAGTGCAATGTGAGCCCTTTAAAAACAAACTGGGAATTCCATGAATGAGACTAAGGGATATGCCCGTATGTACAATAATTAGTTGTGTCAGTCTTCACAGTCAAGGAACGGGATGATGCAGCTTCCATTCCAGGGAGGTTAGTAATGAATTGGAGACTGGAATTCGCGAAACTTGATACGTGCCAGAAAACAGCATTGGAAAGCAAGCAGCCCTAAAGGCTGACAGATCTCCAGGACCTCAGGGGTTTAAAGGAAGGGGGGAAGAATTTTCAGAAGGTTTTCCCATCAGGTTCCAAAGCAGCAACCGTTCCTTTAGTTTGGAAAATATCCCGCTGTAACTCCACGGGTTGAAGAAAGATGAGAGAGGGAACCATGGAAATTACATTCTGGTCAATCTAACATCTCTTTCGGGGGGTTCATTGGAATCTATAATTAACAGCCAAGAAAATGAACATGTAGAGAATTGGAAATAGCCGACATAGATTTGTGATGGGTAGGTTCTGACTAACGAACCAAATGCATAAACTAAAATAGTCGATAGGGCAGAAAGTCTCATAAACTTTCAGAAGTACTTGATAATTTCCCACAAAACAGTCTGCTGACCAAAGTTAAAACCCATGGGATTGAAGATGAATATTTGACTTGGTTCGGAGGCTGGTTTAGTGACAGACAACAGAGAAAGAAAGTGACGAGTGGTGTTCCACAAGGATTCTGTGGTGAGGCCTTAACTACTTACTGTATGTATTAATGAGAATCATAGTTCCACATTGACACAAAGACTGATGGAATAATAAGCAGTGCAGATGGTCTTTTTGTTTAAAACTCACTCAGAGGACATGGGTGTTGCTGTCTGGGCCAGCATTTATTACACATTCTGTGTTGCCCTTGTGAATCATGCAATCATCATCCAGTGTAGAAGCAGGCCATTCAGCCCATCAAATCCACACCAACCCACCAAACAGCATCCCATCTGGACTGACCCCATTCCTGTACTGCAGCATTTCCTATGGTCAACCCACCCAGCCAACACATCCCTCGACACTATGCGCAATTTGGCATGGCTAATCCACCTAACCAACATATCTATGGACTGTGTGGAAGAAACCCACACAGACATGGGGAAAATGTGCAACCTCACACAGACAGTTGTCCCAGGGAAAAATTGAACCCAGGTCCCTAGTGCTGTGAGGTAGCAGCACTAACCACTGAGCCACAAACCTGCCCTTTTGCAAGGTGATGGTGAGCTGCCTTCTTGAACCGCTGCAGTCCATGTGCTGTAGATAAACCCACAATGCTCTTTGGGAGGGAATTTCAGGACTTTCATCCAGCGACACTGGAGGAACAATAATACATTTTCAAATCAAGATTCTATGTGGATTGGAGGGGAACTTGTTTTTGGTAGTGTTTTGTGTCCTTCTACATGGAAATGATCGTGGATTTGGAAGGTGCTGTCTCAAGAGACTTGGTGTGAATTCCTGCAGTGCATCTTGTAGATGGTGCACACGGCTGTTACTGAGTATCAGTGGTGGAGGGAGTGTATGTTTATCGATGTGGTGCCAATCAAGCAGGCTGCTTTGTACTGGATGATATCAAGCTTCTTGATTGTTTTTGGAGCTGCATCCATCCAGGCAAGTGGGGAGTAACCCACCACAGTCCTATCCAAAACTTGACTGATCTTTTCTTAATTCATTTGCTGGATTGGGCATCACTTGCTATGTCAGCATTTATTGCCCAGAATCAAATGGGGTGGCACAGCACTGGGACCAAGGTTTAATTCCACCCTTGGGCAACTGACTGTGTGGAGTTTGCACGTTCACCCTGTGCCTGTCTGCATTCCCTCCCGGTGATCTGGTTTCCTCCCACAGTCCACAAACGTGCGGGTTAGGTGGAATGGCCATGGGAAATGCAAGGTTACAGGGGAGTGGGTCTGGGTGAGATGTTCTTTGGAGAGGCGGTTTGGGCTGAATGGCCTATTTCCACATTGTAGGAATTCTATGAATTTCTTGAATCAGAGGGTTTTGAATCTTTGGGATACTCATCGATACTTTGGCATTTGAATAAATTCAAGATAGAGATGATTCACATGTGGGGAGGCAATGAGTTAATGGTATCATCACTAGATTCTTAATCACAAGAGCCAAGTAATGTTCTGGGGGACCTCGGATCACTGTGGGGCAGCACGGTGGTACAGTGGTTAGCACTGCTGCCTCACAGCACCAGGATCCCAGGTTCGATTTTAGCCTCGGGTGACTGCCTTTTATGGAGTTTGCACATACTCCCTGTGTCTGCATGGCATTCCTCTGGGTGGTCCGGTTTCCTCCCACAATCCAAAGATGTGCAGGTTAGGTGAATTGGTCACGCTAAATTGCTCATAGTCAGGGGTGAATATGGGGAATGAGTCTGGGTGGGTTACTCTTCGGAGGGTCGGTGTGGACTTGTTGGGCCAAAGGGCCTGTTTCCATACTGTAGGGAATCTAATCTAAATCCTGGCAATGCATGGAGTGGAATTTTAAATTCAAAAAGACTCTGGAGTTAAGAGTCTAATGACGAGCATTGTTGGGGGAGAACCCTGTCGGGCCCACTAATGTCCATCAGATTGCTGTCCTTGCCCATACTGACTGACATATGACTCCAGACCCACAGCAACATAGAATCATAAAATCCCTACTGTGTGGAAGAAGGTCATTCAGCCCATCAAGTACAAGCAGCATCTCACCAGAACTAGCCCCCTCTCCTAACCTTACACTTCTATGGCCAATCCAACGAACCTGCACATCTCTGGACTGAGAGAGCAAACTGGGGCACCCAGAGGAAACCCATTCAGACAGAGGGAGAACATACAAAGTCCACACAGACAGTTGCCTGAAGGTGGAATCAAACCCAGGTCCCTGGCACTGTGAGGCAGTGGTGACAGCCACTGTGCCACCCATTCCTCATCTCTGATCGAAATGTCTAACCCCTTATTCCCAGACTGGGACTCTGCTTTAGAATCCCCAGGTAGGGGTTCATCCTTCCAAAATCTATCCTGTCAGGGCCCTGGAGAATTTTAAATGTTTCAGTGAAATCTCATCCCAGCCTTCTTAATTCTAGGGAATCCTGACCCAGTCCCCTCTCTCAATCATCAGGCAATCCCTCAACCCGTCACATGAACTGTGGCTGGGTTTGATCATCTCAGTAAGAGTTTCAAGGAGGGAAGGAGAAAGAAAGACTCTCTCTGCTTTGAATAGATGCTAAAAACTGAAAAAGCAGGAAAATATTGTCACTAAGTATGGTTCACATACTCTTACTTTTCATCAAAGCGCTGGGTGAGGTTTCTTGTGAATTTCAGGAGGTCACTGGTGGTGTCCTTACATTCTTTATTCCTGCCTTGTCTCTTGTTCATGTCATTTAGGAGAACGGAGTCAACTGAGAAGGAAATGAACAGCAGAGTTTGTTTTCTCTGTTGATTAAATTCACCTTGCTTGCTCCTCTGATCACCTGAAAAAAGGGCGAGGCTCTGAAAGATTATGTTTTCTACTAAACCTGTTGTTCTAATAAATCTGGTGTTGGATGATTTTTGACCTTGACAAGAACAGGGATATTCTCAGACAGAAAGGATGCTAAAAATGGTATCACCCCGAGAGCGAAGGGTGGAGTGGAGACAGTGACAGCGACACCGCCCAGAGAGTGAAGAAAGTAACACTGACACATTTAAAACTGTATTATTCCAAGCGAGAATTCAAACAGACACCCACTCTGTCACACGGTGTTGATGATGCACTGTCTTCATCAAAACACGTTATCAAAACCTCTTCATAACACGTCAGGGGAGAGAAACATTGAAAACTGTATTATCACGAGTGAGAGATGGTGCATTTAAATCTTGGACCATAATGGTAAATGTTCCGAGCCGTAAACAACACTGATGTATTGACGTCATTATCTTATTAAACAATATTAAAACCTCGGCCAAACATTTTCCTGCAGACAGTGTATTTAAAATCTCAAGAGGCTTTCCGCATTGTTGGTTTGATCAGTGACGCAGCAAGGAAGCAGCAGCTGCCCCATGAACTCCAACAAAAGAATGAGTACAGGCTCTTCATACGGAGCTGGCTCCCGAGAATCCAATTCAACAGCAGGGATCAAAGAACAAGCAACAATACAGCACAGGAACAGGCCCTTCGGCCCTCCAAGCCTGTGCTGACACATTTTGCCCTTCCATACTGAAACTTCACCTCCAGGATTCATATCCCTCTATTCCCTTCTTATTCATGTGTTAGTGCAGGTATTTCTTGAATACTTCTATTGTGTCTGCTTCCACCCCCTCCTCTGGCAGTGTGTTCCAGGCACTCAACTCCCTTTGTGTGAAATACTTGCCTCGCACATCTCTTTTAAATTCCCCGCCCCTTGAACCTCTGTTCCCCAATAATTGGGGATAAAAAGCCTCATATTCTCCACTCTACATATCCCATTCACAACTTTAAAAACTTCTATCAGGACACGCCTCATTTTTCCGCATTCCAGTGAAAACAAACCCAGTCTATTCAACCTTTTTTCAGGACGACTATCCGCCATACCAGACAATATCCTGATAAACATTTTCTGCACCATCTTCAAAACATCCACATCCTTCTGATGGTGTGGTGACCAGAACTGTGTACAATATTCCAAGTGTGGCCGAACTAATGTTCGATAAAACTGCAACATAACTTGTCTATCCTTGTACTCAATGCCCCTTCCAATGAAGGCAAGCATGCCGTTACCCTTTTTTATTGCCTTACCTCCCTGTGCTGCCACCTTCAGTGATCTGTCAACATACACACCCAGATCCCTCTGCATATCAATACTCCAAAGGATCCTGCCATTCACTGCATAATTCACACCTGTATATCGCCTTTCAAAATGCATCACCTCACATTTGGGTGGATTAAACTACATCTGCCATTTTTCTGTCCATGCATCCAATTGATATAATATCCTGCTGTATCCTCTAACAATCCTTCTCATTATCTGCAACTCTACCAATCTTTGTATCAACCGTAAACTTACTCATTGGACCAGCTACGCTTTGCTCCCAATCATTTATGGAGATCATGAATAGCAGAGTTCCCACCACTGATCCCTGTGGAACATCACTAGTCACAGCCCTCCATTCTGAAAACCGTTCTTCCATCGCTACCCTTTGTCTCCTGTGACTAACCTAGTTCTGTATCCAATGCTGGGAACATTTTAGACAAGACACCTTGTTGCCAGCTCGTTACTGCAACTTGATCCAGTTCATCCAGAAAGAGAAAAAGGACAATGTGCAGATTGTTGAACAGGCCCCTACACCTGGGCCTGAGGCAGGAGCCCAAGCTCCAAAACATTGGCCTCACTTCACACCAACCTTCACACAGTGCGTGGTCTTGAACCCCAGCCATCAATTCCTCTGGGACCGGGACGGAGTGAGGGAACAGGGACAGTGTCGAAGATTCAATAAGGATTAAAGCAAGATGGAGAGGGTGTGTTGGAAACAGTGGTACAGCTGCCTTACAGTAACTATAGAGTACTTGCACTGCAGCTGAGGATTATGGGTAATGACTCCTTCCATTAGCTGCGAACAAACCCGCAGTCATTCCAGTGGATTCCAGTGGGAATGACCTGTCAGTTGCTTCCTAGATATTACATGGTTCACCATCGCCATCTCCAGGACAATTCGGGAAGAGCAACAAATAACCGACACATCAACGCCCGCCCCATCCCAGGAGAAATCAAAATAAATGGCATCCAATTCAAATGAACTGGTGAGGCTTGAATTCATCTCTTTGAAAGACTGGAGCCTCGGCCAGAAACAGAGCCTTGAAATGAGTGAACCTGGTTTGTCAGACTGAAAGGTGGAGTGTCCTTCGGATTAGCAGTGGGATCAGCACAAATATAGTTATACGCAAAGATCTTACAAACAGCCATTAAAGCGTGCCACCAAAGTGCAAAGATCAGCATCTGAAGCCCCACATCTCCACCTCCATCCTTGCTTGTTGCTCTTCCCTAATTTTCCTGCAGAGGGGGGTGGTGAGCCATGAGTTTCTCGAAGAGGATCTGACAGAGGGACAAGGTCATGTCCTCGGCCTGAGCACAACTGCCTGACCTGCTGTGCTTTTCCAGCACCACACGTTTCGACTCCGAGCACAACTATCCCTCAGGAGAATGAGCTGTGGCACAAGAGGAAACGTGGGAGTGTTGGAAAGGCACCGGCAGCCTGGTCAGCCTGCAGAGGGGCAGAAACAGATTTGATGAATGAGCTGATATTCTTCCGAGCTGAGATGCAGACTCAGGTTTTCAGAGCTACACAGTTTACATTGTTACTGACCGTGGCTCCATGGGCATTGCTCCTGCCTCATCGTCAAAATGGTCATCGGGTTGAAAGCCACCTCAGAAATTAGAACACAGAATCCAGGCTGAGACTGCGGTGCACTGCTGAAAGTTGCACAGTCTCTGGCACCATCATTTGAGGCTCCACCACCACCTCACCCCGACCACCCCCACCCTACCTCAGGGGGCTCGACAAGATCCCATTCTGAAAGATTCCCTTGGGTATCCTGCTCGCTATTCAACGAGTGCCAACAAAACAGATTTGTTTCGTCATTCGTTTACTGCCTGTGGAACCTCACCATCTTGTCCCTGAACGTGACTGCTCTGTGCTCGCAGCTTTGAATATTCTGAAATGATTAAAAGAAAACTGAACCAACAAGAGTTCTTTCCTCATTATCATGTAAAAGGGTAGCAATTAGCAAGGGAAAATGCACACCGAGCGCAAACACTGAAACTTCAGCTGAAAGGCTTTTTGCACCATGTTAACCTGCTCCCTGGGCATTTCCTTCCAATGTCCGAGATGGTTATCAGGCTGGGATGGAGACTGACAGATCACATGGAATCCTTCAGACAAGGTACACAAGGGCACAGTCCAGGCTTGCTGCAAACATTGAAGGGCTGGAAGATTCTCTGTGGCAGTTTCTCGTGCACATCCTCCATGGAATTATCACAGACTTTACTGAAATGGAATGAACTCAGAGAGGGGAGGGAAATGGGAATAATTAACCAGACAGGGGTGAGCATCAAGAGAGGTGGGAGTGTGTGGAAGATTCAGTGCCATTAAAATTCCCAACTGGGTTTCATAAAGAAAACTCAAATCGTTACCAGGATATAACCAGGAGAATCCTCGCTGACATAAACAGGCTGAGTGTCAGAGACCCCGAGCCTCCGGTGCCTGACTCTCTCTGAGGCATTACAGTCAAGGACTGTTCATGTGTCAATAAAGGGTGACTTGGTGACATGGGGTTATGTTATAATCAATGATCGGAGGGGTATAGATTAAAGATAAATAACTGAAGGTTAAGAGGGAACATAAGGAAACACATTTTCACTCAGACGGTGGTGACAGTCTGGGACTCCCTGCCTGTAAGGGTGGTTGAGGCAGAAGCTCTCCCATAACATTGAAGTATTTCGATGTGCAGCTGTGATACCAAGGCATACAGAGTTAAAGGCCAAGTGCTGGAACATGGAATTAGAATAGTGAGGTGGTTGTTTAACTGGCTTTGGCTCATTGGGCCGAAGGGCCTTGTTCTTGTAGACCTGTTGTAGATGTCTGACTCTGCCAGGATTCCAGCAATGTGGCTGACTCTTACCTGCCATTTGAAAGGCCGAGCAAGCCACTCAGTTTCAGGACAGGTAGGGATGGGGAACAAATGCTGGTCTTACCAGTGACACCCACATCCCAGGAAAGAATAGACAGCCTCAGGGGTAACGCCGTCACCTGAACCTGCAGGTTTCAAGCTCCACTCCAGAGACTACAGCACTATCCTGAGGTTGGCAAAGGTAAAGATGCCATCTGCTGGATGATTGGTTAAACCACTGCATCCTCAGGTCAATGTGAATGTAAGGGCTTTCCAATCATCTCAGACAAAATCCCCGCCAGTATGCTGACCAATACTTCTCTTATAACCAATGGCATTAAAACAGATACAAAAACAAACCTTTTGGCTAAGATCAAGTGTCTGTTCTTATCAGGACAGGGGTCGAGATGCGAGTTATCAGAGCTAGTGGAGATCATCGCTGGCTCGTGATTGGACGTTGGAGGATCGCTTGGTTGTGCTGACCTGCTATTGGTGGATCTTCATCCTGGCTTCAGCCTAATGCCAATTCAGGGACCAGCCAACCTCAGAGTTATGGCCTCAACAGCTGCCCGCAGCCCTGGGCAGGGGGTTTGAAACACAGTCCAGGTGACTGTGAAGAAGGTCGTACACCAGTGGATCGCATCCTGTTTATTAAGAGTATACTGCTGGGATGCTGTGGGTTCACTGCAGTGGACAAAACACCTTTGACCACAATTCCATCAGGAAGTGGTCAGCACGTAGTGTCCTTGAGACCGTTCGGGAAAAGGAGAGGGTGGATCCTATCAAGCGGTTCCCTGAGCAGACTGTCAAAGCCATTTGGCAGAATGCCTCATCGCCAGAACTTTCCAACAAGCACCAAGACATGGCTTGGCTGGTGGTTAGAAGGGCTCTGCCTGTGAGATCCTTTATGCACGCCCAGACTCTCAGCCGCACCGCACGCTGCCCTCGAAGTGGCTGGAGGGAGGACGAGACTGTCACACATCTCCTTCTGGATTGTGCCTACGCAGAGGAAGTCTGGAGAGGAATGCAGTGGTGTTTGTCGAGGTTCGTCCTGAGCAGCGCCGTGACGCGGGACTCCGTGCTCTACGGCCTGTTCCCCGGGACACACACCGAGACGAACATCAACTGTGCCTGGAGGATCATCAACTCAGTGAAGGACGCTCTCTGGGTGGTCCGAAACCTGCTGATCTTCCAGCTGAAGGAGTTGACCCCGATTGAGTGCTGCAGACTGGCACATTTCAAGGTCCAGGACTACGTGTTGAGGGATGCGCTGAAGCTTGGGGCAGCTGCCGCCAAGGCGCGGTGGGGAAAGACCACTGTGTAAAGTCTGCCTGCCTAACGAAGAACAGGGGTCCCATGCAGTCATTTGGGCTCAGCTGACGCCTCAGCTAATTATATGGGCATATGATTGAAAAATGCACAGACCTGTATAAAAATGATAAATGCTGATCTCTGTATGTACATGTTTACATATGTATGGCATTACCAACTGTACAGACAATCAAATTATTTTATGAATAAAGTATATTTTTGAAATAAAAAAAACCTGGACCAGCCGCTATCTCTGGACGAGCTGACCAAGGCCCTCGAATCCTTCGAAAAGAATAAAATTCCCAGAAGCGACGGCTTACCGGTCGAGCTCTATTCCGCTCTGTGGGACATGATTGGCCAGGACCTGCTGGAGGTGTATGTCAGTATGCTTCGGGCAGGTACCATGAGTGAATCCATGAGGAAAGGCATCATCACCCTCGTCTATAAGCGGAAGGGGGAGAGGGAGGAACTCAAAAATTGGAGACCAATCTCACTGTTGAATGCGGATTACAAAATTCTGTCAAAGGTAATCGCCAACCGGGTCAGGTCTGCTCTGGGGTCGGTGATTCACCCTGATCAAACCTGTGCTGTGCCGGGCAGGAAGATCGCTGAGAGTCTCGCACTCCTCAGGGATACGATCGCCTACGTGCAGGTCAGAAGGGTTGGACACCTGCCTGATCAGCCTGGACCAGGAGAAAGCCTTTGACAGGATATCACACAGGTATATGAGAGATGTTCTCTCCAAAATGGGCTTCGGGGAGGGAATCTGCAATTGGATCAGACTGCTCCACACCAACATTGTCAGTGCAGTCTCAATCAATGGGTGGAAATCAGATAGCTTCCCAGTCAGATCTGGAGTCAGGCAGGGCTGCCCTCTCTCTCCTGCCTTGTTTGTGTGCTGCATAGAGCCATTTGCCGAGTCCATCAGGAAGGATGCGAGCCTGAGAGGGGTGACTATTCCTGGCAGCGGGGGTCTGCAGGTTAAGGCCTCCCTGTACATGGATGACGTCGCCGTTTTCTGCTCGGATCCGCTGTCCATGCGCAGACTCATGTGCATATGTGACCAGTTCGAATGGGCCTCGGGGGCCAAGATAAACCGAGGCAAGAGCAAGGCCATGCTCTTTGGGAACTGGGCCGACCAATCCTCGATCCCCTTCACCGTCAGGACCGACCACCTGAAGGTGCTGGGTATTTGGTTCGGAGGGGCTGAGGCGTGCACCAAGTCTTGGGAGGAGCGTATCAGCAAAGTGAGGCAGAAAGTGGGCAGATAGAAGCTACGGTCACTCTCCATCATGGGAAAAAACCTGGTCATCAGGTGTGAGGCACTGTCATTGCTATTATATGTGGCACAGGTCTGGTCTATTCCCAGAACCTGTGCTGCTGCAGTCACCCGGGCCATCTTCCAGTTTATATGGAGGTCAAAGATGGACCGGGTCCGAAGGGATTCGCTGTACAAAGATCTGGGCAACGGGGGAAAAAATACACCCAATGCCACCCTCACCCTGATGGCCACCTTTGTGTGTGGCTGTATCAAGCTGTGTGTGGATCCCTGGTACGCAAACACCAAGTGGCACCATGTACTTAGGTTCTACCTGTCCCCGGTGTTGCAAAGGATGGGCCTGGCCTCGCTGCCGCGGAACGCTCCGAGTAGTTGGACCGTTCCGTATCACCTGTCCTTCGTGGAGAAGTTTATGAAGAAAAACACCTTTGACCAAAAGTTCATCAGGAAGTGGTCAGCACGTAGTTTCCTTGAGACCCTTCAGGAAAAGGAGAGGGCGGATCCTATCGAGCGGTTCCCTGAGCAGACTGTCGAAGCCATTTGGCAGAATGCCTCATCGCCAGAACTTTCCAACAAGCACCAGGACATGGCTTGGCTGGTGGTGAGAAGGGCTCTGCCTGTGAGATCCTTTATGCACGCCCGGACTCTCAGCCGCACCGCACGCTGCCCTCGAAGTGGCTGTGGGGGTGACGAGACTGTCACACACCTCCTTCTGGAATGTGTCTATGCAGAGAAAGTCTGGAGAGGAATGCAGTGGTGTTTGTCGAGGTTCGCCCCGAGCAGCGCCGTGACGCGGGACTCCGTGCTCTACGGCCTGTTCCCCAGGACGCACACCGAGACGAACATCAACTGTGCCTGGAGGATCATCAACTCGGTGAAGGACGCTCTCTGGGCGGTCCGAAACCTGCTGATCTTCCAGCTGAAGGAGTTGACCCCGACTGAGTGTTGCAGACTGGCACATTCCAAGGTCGAGGACTACGTGTTGAGGGACGCGCTGAAGCTTGGGGCAGCTGCAGCCAAGGCGCGGTGGGGAAAGACCACTGTGTAAAGTCTGCCTGCCTAACGAAGAACAGGGGTCCCATGCAGTCATTTGGGCTCAGCTGACGCCTCAGCTAATTATATGGGCATATGATTGAAAAATGTACAGACCTGTATAAAAATGATAAATTCTGATCTCTGTATGTACATGTTTACATATGTATGGCATGACCAATTGTACACACCATCAAATTATTTTATGAATAAAGTATATTTTTGAAATAAAAAAAATGACGTGTACTGTGCTGACCTGGATGACTCAAGAAATTGAGGGTTTGGTTAAGAATAAGAAGGAAGCATATGTCAGGTATAGACAGAATAGATCGAATGAATCCTTAGAAGAGTACAAAGAAAGTAGGAGTATACCTAAGAGGGAAATCAGGAGGGCAAAAAGGGGACATGAGATAGCTTTGGCAAATGAAATTAAGGAGAATCCAAAGGGTTTTTACAAATACATTAAAGACAAAAGGGTAACTAGGGAGATAATAGGGTCCCTCAAAGATCAGCAAGGCGGCCTTTGTGTGGAGCCACAGAAAATGGTGGAGATACTAAATGAATATTTTGCATCAGTATTTACTGTGGAAAAGGATATCGAAGATATAGACTGTAGGGAAATAGATGGTGACATCTTGCAAAATGTCCAGATTATAGAGGAGGAAGTGCTGGATGTCTTGAAACGGTTAAAAGTGGATAAATCCCCAGGACCTGATCAGGTGTACCCGAGAACTCTGTGGCAAGCTAGAGAAGTGGGGCCTCTTGTTGAGATATTTGTATCATCGATACTCACAGGTGAGGTGCCAGAAGACTGGAGGTTGGCAAACGTGGTGCCACTATTTAAGAAGGGCGGTAAAGACAAGCCAGGGAACTATAGACCGGTGAGCCTGACATCGGTGGTGGGCAAGTTGTTGGAGGGAATCCTGAGGGACAGGATGTACATGTATTTGCAAAGGCAAGGGCTGATTCGGGATAGTCAACATGGCTTTGTGCGTGGGAAATCATGTCTCACAAACTTGATTGAGTTTTTTGAAGAAGTAACAAAGAAGATTGATGAGGGCAGAGCAGTGGAAGTGATCTATATGGACTTCAGTAAGGCGTTTGTCAAGGTTCCCCATGGGAGACTGATTAGCAAGGTCAGATCTCATGGAATACAGGGAGAACTAGCCATTTGGATACAGAACTGGCTCAAAGGTAGAAGACAGAGGGTGATGGTGGAGGGTTGTTTTTCAGACTGGAGGCCTGTGACCAGTGGAGTGCCAGAAGGATTGGTGCTGGGCCCTCTACTTTTTGTCATTTACATAAATGATTTGGATGCAAGCATAAGAGGTACAGTTAGTAAGTTTGCAGATGACACCAAAATTGGAAGTGTGGTGGACAGCAAAGAGGGTTACCTCAGATTACACCAGGATCTTGACCAGATGGGCCAATGGGCTGAGAAGTGGCAGATGGAGTTTAATTCAGATAAATGCGAGGTGCTGCAATTTGGGAAAGCAAATCTTAGCAGGACTTATACACTTAATGGTAAGGTCCTAGAGAGTGTTGCTGAACAAAGAGACCTTGGAGTGCAGGCGCATAGCTCCTTGAAAGTAGAGTCACAGGTAGATAGGATAGTGAAGAAGGCATTTGGTATGCTTTCCTTTATTGGTCAGAGTATTGGGTACAGGAGTTGGGAGGACATGTTGTGGCTCTGCAGGACATTGGTTAGGCAACTGTTGGAATATTGCGTGCAATTCTGGTCTCCTTCCTATTGGAAAGATGTTGTGAAACTTGAAAGGGTTCAGAAAAGATTTACAAGGATGTTGCCAGGGTTGGAGGATCTGAGCTACAGGGAGAGGCTGAACAGGCTGGGGCTGTTTTCCCTGGAGCGTCGGAGGCTGAGGGGTGACTTTATAGAGGTTTACAAAATTATGAGGGGCATGAATAGGATAAATGGGCAAAGTCTTTTCCCTGGGGTCGGGGAGTCCAGAACTAGAGGGCATAGGTTTAGGGTGAGAGGGGAAAGATATAAAAGAGACCAAAGGAGCAACTTTTTCACGCAGAGGGTGGTATGGAATGAGCTGCCAGAGGAAGTGGTGGAGGCTGGTACAATTGTAACATTTAAGAGGTATCTAGATGGGTATATGAATAGGAAGGGTTTGGAGGGATATGGGCCGGGTGCTGGCAGGTGGGACTAGATTGCGTTGGGATATCTGGTCGGCATGGACGGGTTGGACCGAAGGGTCTGTTTCTATGCTGTACATCTTTATGACTCTATGACTCTATGAATATCTGTTTCAATCTCTGCAACTCAAGATCCAGAGATGACTTGATTTATTTTGCATTTGGTGATCTATGATGGTTTTTCTTTTAAGGAACCATTGGTGCTTATGAACTGAAAGTTATGCCTAAGTTTTATTAATCCGGTATCAATGCTCCCACCTTTCTGACACACCATGACTGTCCTACTGGCACTCTCTAACTAGTCAAAGAATTGACTAAAGTGGATTAAAGTTGTCGCACTATACTTAAATTGGCATCAGACTACACTCTGCTTCTCTGTCAGAGTTTTCGGGAGTATGTTTATTTTTAAAATAATACATTAAAATTCAATACAGTGTAAGTAACATTTCAGCATCCTGGACTGAGGTACAGAATGACTCTGCACAAGAATAAACGAGAACTTTATATGGCTTAATTAAAATACAAAAGAAAATTGTAAAACTGGGTCTGAAGACGGTTCTAAATCTCTCAAACCACCAAAGTGGCTTTCAGAAAATGATACTGGCATAATTACATTTCGGGCACCACATAATTTGAACTGAAAATGTGTTGCTGGAAAAGCGCAGCAGGTCAGGCAGCATCCAAGGAACAGGAGAATCGACGTTTCGGGCATAAGCCCTTCTTCAGGAATGAGGAAAGTGTGTCCAGCAGGCTAAGATAAAAGGTAGGGAGGAGGGACTTGGGGGAGGGGCTTTGGAAATGCGATAGGTGGAGGGAGGTCAAGGTGAGGGTGATAGGCCGGAGTGGGGTGGGGGCGGAGAGGTCAGGAAGATGATTGCAGGTTAGGAAGGCGGTGCTGAGTTCGAGGGATTTGACTGAGACAAGGTGGGGGGAGGGGAAATGAGGAAACTGGAGAAATCTGAGTTCATCCCTTGTGGTTGGAGGGTTCCCAGGCAGAAGATGAGGCGCTCTTCCTCCAACCGTCGTGTGGCCAGGGTCTGGCGATGGAGGAGTCCAAGGACCTGCATGTCCTTGGTGGAGTGGGAGGGGGAGTTAAAGTGTTGAGCTACGGGGTGGTTGGGTTGGTTGATCTGGGTGTCCCGGAGGTGTTCTCTGAAACGTTCCGCAAGTAGGCAGCCTGTCTCCCCAATATAGAGGAGGCCACATCGGGTGCAGCAGATGCAATAGATGATGTGTGTGGAGGTGCAGGAACAGTAGAGAAGGCTAACCCCCATTGTGCTGGATCACCCACAGACTGTTTTGGTTCCCCATTCGGTCTCCCTGCTGCGAAGTTCTGAAGCAACCCAACATTTCACTGCCACCAAGAGAACTAGCGATGAGGTCGCTTTACTGTCTAAAGCTGACCTGTCCCTACAATGTACCCCTGCTCTGAACCCCACCACCCTGCTCCCACTCACTCAGAACGCCATTGCGGATGACCAGGACTGTTTAGATCTTGTTCAGCAGGTTGTCACTCCACGCGCTGACATCTGTGAAACACCTCTAGACAATCCTGACCTCATACTCTATACAGATGGCTAATCCTTCAGGCCCTCAGACCACTGTACACTGGCAGGGTATGCCGTCTGTTCCCCTTTCACAGTCCTAGAGTCAGCTGCACTGCCAGATGGCACATCCGCACAGGCTGCGGAGCTGTTTGTGGTCACTAGGGCTTGCATCATTGCAAAAGGTCACACAGCAAACATTGATACTGACTCTAGATGTGCCTTCAGAGTCGTCCATGATTTTAGCCTACTTTGGAAACAGAGAGGCTTCATCACGTCAGCAGGGAGGCCACTACAACACGCTGCGCTGACCTCTAGCCTCCTGGAAGCAGTCCTCTTACCCTCCGCCCTAGCCATTATAAAATGAGCTGCCCATACCTCTGCCACTGACCGTGTCACCCTGGGGAATGCCTCAGCTGACCCAGCAGCCTGGGAGGCTGCACTGCCTCCCCCTGCACACCCCAGAATAGGGAAGGCCCCAGTATTGCATGACTCGATGGAGGCAGTGCGAGCTGGCCAATAGGCTTCTCCACCGCAAGGAAAGGAGAGTTGGGCCCCGCATTGGCACCACACAGTCTCCTTCCCTACAGCTGCTCATATACCCTGACGACCATTCATTTGCCCAAGAGCCCACCTACACTCACTGACCCTCGCAGCCCATGGCATTGGCCACATGGGCAAGAGGGACATGATGCACACTTTAACGCAGTCCTGGTATGCACCGGGATTTGCTGCCACTGCCCTGCTAGATTATGTTCAGGCCCTTAGCAGGAGCATTAGTGTTACATACACCCAGGTCAGAGGTTGTAGCAAAACATTGCCAGAGTGGGATGGATCTTTGAGAATGCTGGCAGCCTTTTCTTGACAGCGGGCCCGGTAGATGGATTCTATAGATGGGAGGTTGACCTTTGTGATTGTCCAGCGGAGTTCACCACTCTCTGTATCCGTCTCTGATCTTGAATGGTACAGTACCATGCCAGGTAGTGATACATCCAGATTCTGGATCAGTGGTGCTGGAAGAGCACAGCAATTCAGGCAGCATCCGAGGACAGGCAAAATCGACGTTTCGGGCAAAAGCCCTTCATCTTGCAAGGATGCCTGCCTTGAAGAAGTAATACATCCAGACAGAATGCTCTCGATGGTGCACCTATAAAAGTTGGCAAGGGTATTTTCCGTCATGCCAAATTCCCTCAGCTACCTGAGGAAGAAGAGACATTGCTGGGCCTTTGTAACCAGTGCGTTCACATGAAGAGTCCAAGAAAGCTTGTTGTGGATGACCACTCCCAGGAGCTTGACACTCTCCACTCGTACCACCTCTGTGCTGTTAGTGTGTAGCGGGGCATGAGTAACATCCCACCGAAAGTCAATAATGAGTTCCTTGGTTTTGCCGGCATTGAGAGCTAGGTTGTTCTCAGTGCAGCATTTTTCAAGGTCTTCCACCTCCCCGTCTGTGACCAATTTGTCACTATCTGAGATTCAATCGACTGTGGTGATGTGATCAGCAAATTTATAACTGCCATTTGTCTGGTATTTGGCGATGCAGCCGTGGGTATAGAGTGAGTACAGTGGGGGACTGAGTACACACCCCTCGGCGGGCTCCAGTGTTGAAGTGTTAGTGAGGATGAAATATTGTCCCCTGTCTTCACTGATTATGGCCTGTGGGTCAGGAAAGTGAGGATCCAGTTACAAAGAGTGAGGCTCAGTCTGAGAACACTAAGTTTAATAATCAGTCTCGAGGGAATATAGTGTTGAAGGCAGAACTGTAGTCAATGAGTCTTACAAAGCTATTCTTGGTGTCAAGATGTTCTAGGGAGGAGTGAAGGGCAAGTGATATGGCATCTGACGTGGATCTGTTGGTCCGATAGGCAAATTAGAGTTGGTCAAAGAGTAATGGGGAGGCTGGTGTTGATTAATGCAATGACCAACCTTTCAAAGCATTTCCTGACCACCAAGGTTCGGGCCACAGGGCGGTAGTCATTGAGACATGCTGCACGAGCCTTCTTAGGCACAGGGATAATGTTGGCCCTCTTGAAGCAGGCAGGGACAAGTGGCCTGCTGCAGGGTGAGGTTGAAGATGTCCGAGAAGACCTCTGCCAGTTGGTCTGCGCATGCCCTGAGTGCACGGCCTGGTACTCCATCTGGTCCCATTGCTCTCCTTGGATTCGCACGAAGGAAAACTGATCTGACCTCTGATGCAGTGACTGTTGGGATAGGTTCATTAGGACTTGTTGGAATAGGTGTTACCTCTCCATCGAAATTCTGCTCAAAGCGAGCATAGAAGGTGTTGAGACGATCTGGGAGGGATATGTTATCGTCTGCTATCTTGTCCCTTTTTAAAGAAATTACAGGCTCTTTTGGGATTCTGAAAACAACATTGGCCAATTGAATGGCCTGCTGGGAAAACTGGATAACTGAAGTTGGATCAGGCCAGACCAACAGGTCTGCACACCTGTTACCCTGATTGATGATATGGAATAGGTTTTAATAGGACAGTGGGAACTGCGGTATGAAGGCAGGAAGCTTGCAGCATTCACTTGGATCAAGTCAGACAGATAGACACAGACTGTGTGTAGTTTGCACATTCTCTCCATGTCTGTGTGGGTTTCCTCCCACAGTCCAAAGGTGTGCAGGTTAAGTGAATTGGCCGTGCTAAAATTGCCTGTAGTGTTGGGTGCATCAGAGGGGAAATGGTTCTGGGTGGATTACTCTTCCAAGTGTCTGTGTGGACTTGTTGGGCTGAAGGGCCTGTTTCCACACTGTAGGGAATCTAATCTTGTACTTCAACCATAATAACCACGTGTCATTATTAGTATAAGGAAGCAAGTAAATCAAAGACATATGAAAATAATATTTACATTTGAATCACAGGCGACTGTTTTTCAAAACAACAGAGGGTGTTGAAAACGTGGAATGTGCATCCAGAAAAAGTGGTGCTCTCAGTTTAACGTCACATCCAAACAGCATTGAGAAATATTTCCTTGTTCCTGGCACCTTTAATCTTAACCGTGAGGTCTCCTGAAGTGATTGATTTGCACGGTGCAACACAGAGGGGGGAAGATTGCAAAGCTACAGTTTCACAAAAGAAGATTTGTTCAATTTGTAGGGATTAGGAAGAAGCTATTTCAAAATATCTTTCAAGTTTCACCAGCAAAGCTTAAAAATTGCTTTTATTCGCGTTCACCTCACATTGTAAACAGTGTTTGATAACAGATTGCTTCCAGTGTATGAGAGATTTCTGGGGCTTTGTTTTGGTGAAAAAGGAGACAGTGTGAAGGGAGCAGGGCAAGTAATTGTCCTCATTCTGTTTTGAAGTTTCAATACTTTCCATTTATTAACCTCCCCTAATGCACATGTCCTGAAGCAGTCTATTTATACAGCCCCTCAAACTAAACAAATCCCTGATTCCTATTTTCTTGTTTATCATTTTCTTTCATTCAAACCAAATGCGTGTGCAGGCTCCCAGCAGCTGAAGTGACAGTTCCAAATCAGTTTGAAAAAGCAAAGGTAGACTCCTTCCCCGAGTTCACCAAACTCCCACACTGACCAAACCTCCCAGCATTCCCCTCTGTTCTGGCTGCACTCAGTGTGAGCTGCAGTATATATGCTATCCTGCATTTTTCCTGTTTCTGATTTATATCACTCCATTCTGTTGTGCTGTTGTTCAGGATCTGGGTTAAGCTCACTCATTTCTCAATTGAAAGCTTCCTTCTTTCAGCCTGAGAGACACTTTACATTTGCAAACAGGAAATATGACTCCAATGCTGGAATCTGTTCTCAGGATTGATGGGCTCGATGATTTAATTCAGTGAAATAACCTCATCTAATCTCTTCAGGGGTCGACATTTCAGGTGTAACTCTTCTTCAGGAAGGGGGGATAGGTGTGAGGGGAGTTGCAGATAAAGGGGTGGGTTGGAGCAAGGTGGTGAGGTGGGGATAGTTGAGAAAGATAGAGAGATTGACCTGAATGGTCGATGGGAGAGATGAATCTGGAATCATCCATCCCCTTGACCAACCAGGTCCTATCCTCTACCTGTCTCCACCTATCCCCATCTAACCACCCTGCCCCCACCACTCCCTTTATCTGTAGCTCCCCAACACCCACCCGCCCCACTTCCTGAAGAAAGGTTATACCCAAAACGTCGACTTCTCTTCCTCCTGATGCTGCCTGGGCTTGCTGTGTTCTCCCAGCCTCCTGTTTGTCAACCTTGGATTCCAGCATTTGCAGTTTTTTATTTGTCTCTAATCTCTTCAGGGGCCTGGATGAGTGTGAGGAGATTGGGTTTTGATGGAACTACCCACAGACTGAAGTCAAAAGAAGCAAAGCAAGAAAGGCACGTGGATCGAATACAAGGGGAGAAATTGTGAGCAAAAAGTAATTGTTACCAGTTTTGCAATTTCAAAGGAGAGAGCGACAACATTGAATTGCTTCTGGTGTCATCCTCTGTGCCCTAACATTTCACAGAGCCAGCTCCACATCCTTCCATTGGCTTTGTCATTGAGAGTCAACTGTTCCCTTCCCACAGCCCTTTTTAAAATGTCCTGTCTCAGAGAGGCAGAGAATACTTCACCTTTTCTGGGAAAGATAGAGAAATATAGGATGTCGAGGAGCTGATTCTAGCCTTCAGGGTCTGACAGAAGGATGTGTACCATCTGTGGATTCTGGAGACAGATTTGTGGGCGGCATGGTGGCACAGTGGTTAGCACTGCTGCCTCACAGCGCCTGAGACCCGGGTTCAATTCCCGCCTCAGGCGACTGACTGTGTGGAGTTTGCATGTTCTCCCCGTGTCTGTGTGGGTTTCCTCCGAGTGCTCCGGTTTCCTCCCACAGTCCAAAGATGTGCAGGTCAGGTGAATTGGCCATGCTAAATTGCCCGTTAGTGTTAGGTAAGGGGTAAATGTAGGGGTATGGGTGGGTTGCGCTTTGGCGGGGCGGTGTGGACTTGTTGGGCTGAAGGGCCTGTTTCCACACTGTAAGTAATCTAATCTAAAGATCACTGAGATATTCCTCACTCCCATCAACACCTGACTTTATTCTAACAACAGTTTCTATTCATCATTATAAAGTACCAGTTTCAGACTGGACATTTCACACCCAGACCCCATGTCCTCACATTGGAATCAAGAATCAAACTTGCCCCATCTCAGGATTGTCCTCTGAATGTGGTGTCAGTGTGCTAATGCTGTGTTTGAATGAAAGAGCGACAGTGGAATCTGTGACTAAATCCAACGGGTTTCTGAGCCACCAGCAGCCTCCCCACTGTGTGAGGGTCTGCTTGGATAAGATTTCAGCCCCATGGGTCCCCACTGATACTAGAGCCATGGAGTGAGATTGCTGGAGCCACATGTGGACTGAGGAACACAACAGTCAGGACAATGAGCTGCTCTGGAATCCACCCTGAGCCCTGAATGATCCTCACTGAGATGGCCCAGGGGCTACAGAATATTACAGCAGAAGATTTATCATTGATGGTCCTCCCCAGCCGTGACTCCCAGATGCCCCCGGACTGAAGATTCTCAATCTGACCCCATGGACACACGGGGCAATACCGTCCCATTTGAAGAGGAAAGAAAACCCAGGTCTAATTTATGGAATATTTATTTCTCAAACCCTGTAGAATTGTTATTCTGAGTAACAAGAGCCTGCTGGTCATATTCATCAATACAGGGTTCCCAATGGCACTGGCTCACAAACAGCTGAGTTGAATTTCTTGGCCTGGGATCTTGCTGTGCCTAAGGGATGGGTGAGGGAATTTCCATCAGATTATTGTGTTCCCCAGTGTCCCTTCCTGCCTTCCTTATTTTCTCCATTTATTGGGAAAGAATTCCTTAGGACCCTGCATTCCTTCTGAAAGTACCCCTTCTGGACACAGTTGTAGAATTGCCCTCCTGCTCCAGAGACCTCATTACCCCCTCAATTCCCCCCTCTTGTTCCAGACCTTGAGGGTGGAGGTTAACACTTCACACACCTTTCCCTGAGGTTTCAACTCTGGCCATTCCCAAAGCACACATGAGACAGAGACTGAATCTTCATCATCTTTATTCCTTTTTCCAGATTGACATTGACAGAAAACAGACTGCAATTAACAGCCCAGACAGAGGAAGCCCCACAAATTCACAGCCACAATGGAGCTTGAGGAAAACACTTGTGGAGATTTTCTCAATGACATAAGAATCCTGTCCCTTTAAACAGTGAGAGAAGCTTAAATTGGAACTGGCGGCTGAGCAGGAAGGAGATCTGGTTTACTGAAGCAGAGACTTCTGAGGTTCACATTGTTTTTGTACAGCTGGCAGTTTTCAGTATCTTCGAGAGGTTTTACTTGGCATCACGAGTCTTCACTGTTCAATCAAACAGTCCCCAGACAGGGTCAGCATGGGGTTTGATACAGAGTAAAGCTTGTTTTTGATGATCCCAATGACCTGCCTTAACCCTTGAACCTCAGAAGTGTCTCTGAACCAATCCCAAGAAGGAAGAGAGTTGAAATTCAGTGCTGACAATGACCTTTGTCCTGCCAGCTCAGCCCTGTTCTATTTAAAGTTGTGTCTCCTCTGTGGACTGTCTCAAACACTCTACACACATTCTGATCTCCTGATGCTCTTGCTGAGGGGAGAGGGGAGGGTCACGGGGTGAGGGCACAGGAGAAGCGAGCGTTGGACTCCCAGTCAGACCCAGAGAGGGTCAGCAGGCTGCTGACACTGTAGGTGCTGTCTGAAGCTCGCAGGTAGTTGCTGGTCTGAACCCCGTCCGAAATGACTGCACCGTCCTTCTTCCTCTGCACCTCCAGCTCATCGGGATAGAAGTGATTGGCAAGGCACACCAGGGTGGCAGTGCCCTTGGCATTGAACTGCTCCGGGGAGGGGGGCAGCAGGGTCAGCTTGGGCTGAGAGTTTTCACGGCCTGAAAGACAAGACAAACAATTTTAATCCCTGCCATTCAAAGGGATTTCAACTCTGAACATTCACTGGCAAAACAATCCATTTGAACATTTGTATTCAATACCTAACAAACCCCATAAAAGGACAGGGCCTTTTAAAATTGCTCTTGGGATGTGAGTGTCACTGGCAGGGCGAGCATTTATTGCCCATCCCTAATTGCCCCTGAGAGGGTGATGGTGAAAAAGAAGGGACAGTTTTGGATCATTCTTTTGGGAATCAATGTGGGCAGCTGGAAGAGCTCTCAATGGGGGAGCATTTGAGTAACAGTGATCAGAACTCAGTGAGATTGAGAGTAGGGATGGAAATGGAGAATCATGGAGCAAGTGGAAAAGTTTTCATTTGGGAACAAAACCATTTTACTAAACTGGGCAGGGATTGGGTAAAAGTGGCTGAAAGACAATATGCAGGGGGGAAATTAACCAGGACCTGAGGAAAGCACAGAGCTGACAGGATGAAATGTGTCCAAATGAAGTCAGGGAAATCCCAGTGATGTTTATTATCACAGAAACAACAAGAGAATGAAGGAATTTATGAGGCCCATTCGAGAGCAGGAAGGGAACTTGTGTGCGGTGGTGGGAGATGGAGCAATGGTTCCTTATGAAAACTTCCAGTCTGTTTTCACAAAAGAGAGGGATAAAGCAGAAACTGTAGTTGAGGAGGAGGACTGTGCAATATTGGAATGGCATCTTTCACATCTGAAAGACTCCCAGTTCATCCAAAGAAAAGAAAGATTCGTACTGTCCCAAAGACATTTGCAGACAGACTTGTTTGAAATGTGGTCACTGTTGTAATGAAGGAAATGTGCAAGCCAGATTGTACACAGCAAGATCCCACAAGTAACAATGAGCCAAGGAACATTTTGAGAGATGTTTGTTCAGGGATAAATATCAGCTTGAGTACGATTCAAAGAAAAAGTAACTGGAACAGTTGGATGGAAAATGAGAAAATGAAAGTTAAGGGAGAAGGTAGGAATACTGGTTAGTGATGGGATTGATTGTTACCAGAAAATAATAGGAAAGGGACAGAGTATTGTGAATGTCATATTGTACTGAGGAAACTTAAAAGTGCAAGGAAGCTCAATTACAGACCAAACTTAAAGGCTTTGTCTCTTAATGCATGACCCATTCAGAATAGTGTAGACAAGTTGGTACCATACAAACCAAGGTAAATCAAGCTTCTGAGGAATTTAAACTAATTAAAGAAGGTAGGGACTCAGGACACTTTATTAAAGCATCCAGACCAAGTAATAGGATAGAGAGTATGGAAAGAATCTGGAATCGAACTTGAGGCACCACAGGGTGGAATGGTAGATCAGTGGTTAGCACTGCTGACTCACAGCTCCGGAGACACAGACTCAATTCCAACTGACTGTCTGTGTGGAGTTTACACATTCTCCCCGTGTCTACTTGGGTTTCCTCCCATTGTCACAAAGAAGTGTAGGTTAGGAGGATTATCCATGGGAATTGTAGGGTGGGTGGGATGCCTTTTGCAGGTCAGTATGAGCTGAATGGCCTGCCTCCACACTGTAGGGTTTCTATGAATTCTAAAGGAGATAACTATGAGAAGGAGGCAGTCAGTGCATGACTGAGGGTGTTGTACTTCGATGCATCGAGTATATGAAACAAGGTAAATGAGCCTGTAGCGCAGGGACGTGGCTGCAAGGGGATCAGGACTGGGAACTAAATATCCAGGGATGCACATCCTATTGAAAGGAAATGTGAGGGGGATAGAGTGTCAAGTGTGAAGGAGGAACTGAAGGTAATCCTTGTTAGACAGGAAATGGTCTTGGAGAAGCTGATGCTATCAAAACTTAATATGTCCCCACGGCCTGATGCTCTGCAACTCAGAGTCCTTAAGAAAGTGGGTGTAGAAATAGTGGGCACATTGGTGATCATTTTCTGGCATTCTGTCGACTCTGACAGAGTTCCAATGGACTAGACAGTATCTAATATAACCCCACTTTTTAATAAAAGGAGGGAGAGTGAAAATGAGGAATTATACATGAGGAAAACACTGGAGTCAGTTATTAACGATACAATAACCGAGCATTTGGAAAGCAGTGACAGGATCAGTCCAAGTCAGCATGGATTTACGAAAGGAAAATCAGGCCTGACACATCTTCTGGAAGGTTTTGAGGATGTGTTCAGTTGCGAGTGGACAAGGTTGAATCAGTGGACAACAAAAACAAAAATTGATGAAAAATTTTGGCAGATCTGGCAGTATCTGTGGAGAACAATCAAAGTTAGAGTTTCAGATTGAGTGACCCTCCCTCAGAACCCAGTGGATATTGTGTATCTGGAATTTCAAAAGGCTTTTGACAAGGTCCCATACAAGAGATTAGTGAGTTACATTAAGCCTCATGGTATTGGAGGTAATGTATTGATATGGAGAGAGAACCCGTTGGCAGATAGAAAGCAGAGAGTTGGAATAAATGGGTCCTTCTCAGAGTGGCAGGCAGTGATGAGTGGGGTACCACAGGATTCAGTGCTGGGACCCCAGCTGTTCACAATATTGATAAACGATATGGACAAAGGAATTGAATGCAATCCCTGCAAACTTGCAGATGACACGAAGCTGGGTGACAGTATGTGGTATGAGGAGGATGCTAAGAGGCTGCAGGGTTACTTGGACAGGCTGGCTAAGTGGACAAGTGCTTGGCAAATGCAATATAATGTGGGTAAATGTGAGATTATCCACTTTGGTGGTAAACAGGAAGTCAGATTATTAATGAATGGTGGAAGTTTAGGAAAAGGTGAGGTGCAATGAGAGCTGGGTGTCATGGTGGAACAGTCACTGAAAGGGGGCATGCAGGTGCAGCAGGCAGTGAGGAAAGCTAATGGCATGTTGGCCTTCACAGTGAGAGGATTTGTGTATTGGAGTAAGGATGTCTTGCAGAATTAAACAGGGCCTTGGTGAGGCCTCACCTTGAGTATTGTGTGCAGTTTTGATCTCCTAGGATCTGAGGAAGGACATTCTTGCTATTGAGGGAGTCCAGCGAAGGTCCATGAGACTGATTCCTGGGACAGCAGGACTGACATATGATCGACTGGGCTTGTACTCTCTGGGATTTAGAAGAATGAGGGGAATCTCACAGAAACATGTAAAATCCTGATGGGATTTGACAGGCTTGATGCTGGAAGAATGTTCCCGATATTAGAGAAATCCAAAACTCAGGGTCAAAGATCACAAATAAGGGCTAGGTTATTCAGATGTTGTGACCCTGTGGAATTCTCTACCACAGAAAGCTCGTGGGGCCAGTTTGTTAGACATATATCAAGAGGGATGTGACACTTGCAACTAAAAGGATCAAGGGATATGGGGGAGAGTGGGAATAGGATACGGAGATTGCATAATCAGTCATGATCATATTGAATGGTGGTGCAGGCTCTCAGGGCTAAATAGCCTAGTCCTGCAGCAATTTTCTATGTTTCTACGTTTCTAATAATCGGTAGATGGGCAGGTTGGGGTGTTGGGGAGGGGGTTTACTCTGTCAGTTAGAATTGAAATTACATCGACAGCAAGAGGAAATATAATGTTAGAATGCATAGAATCTGTGTGAGTCAACTTAAGAAACCACAAAGGAACAAAGACCCTGATGGGAGTTATGTACAAACCTCCTCGCAGTAATCGGGATGTGGGTCAGAAAATAAATCAGGAGATAGAAAACGCATGTAAGAAAGGGATTATTACAATAGTCATGGAGACTGCAATATGCAGGTGGTCTGGGAAAGTCAGGGTGGGAATTGATCTCAAGGAAAGGAATTCATGGAATGTCTACGAGAGGCTTTTTTGGAACAGTTTGTGGTAGAGCCCCTAGGAAACAGGTAATTTCGGATTCGTTGATGTGTAATGAGACAGCCCTGATTGGGGAGCTGAAGGTGAATGAACCCTGAGGGGGCAGTGACCATAATGTGTTAGAATTCACCCTGCAGTTCGAGAGGGAGAAGCTGTAATTCGATGTAGTAATAGGAATTAATGAGCAAGTTAGACAAAGGAGAGCCAATGGACATGATCTATTTGGATTTCTAGAAGGCCTTTGACAAGTTGCTACACAGGAGGCTGCTAAATAACATAAAAGCCCATGGGGTTTGGGGCCCGGTACTGGCATGGATAGAGAGTGGAAATAAATGGGTCTTTTGCAGGATGGCAGCTGGTGCCTTGTGCAGTTCAGCAGGGGGCAGTGTTGGGACCTCAGCTATTCATGTAACAATTAATTATATATTAACGATCTGGAAAAAGGGACTGAGGGCATTGTTAGTAAATTTGCTGATAACACAAAGATGAGGGGAGGGACAGGCAGAGTTGAGGAAGCAGGGAGGCTGCAGAAGGACTTGGAAAGGCTCAGAGAGTGGGCAAAGAAGTGGCTGATGTAATACAATGTGGGAAAGTGTGAGGTTATGCACTTTGGTTGGAAGAATAGAAGCTCAAAGTGTTTTCTAAATGGGGAAATTCAGAATTCTCAAGTACAAAGGGACTTGGAAATCCTCTTTCAGGTTACTCTGAAGGTGAACATTTGGTTCAGTTAGCAATGAGGAAGACAAATGCAATGTTAGCATTCATTTCAACTGAGTTAGAATATAAGAGCAGGTATGTCCTGCTGAGGCTGTATGAGACTCTGGTCAGACTGCATTTGGAATATTGTGAACAGTTTTGGGACCTGTATCTAAGGAGGGATGTGTTTGTATTGGGGGAGGTCCAGAGGAGGTTTATAAGAATGACCTTGGGAGTGACAGCCTGGTCTGATGAGGAGCGGTTGAGGACTCTGGCTGTGGACTTGATGGAGTTCAGAAGGACATGGGGAGTTCACATTGAAACTAACAGAATACTGAGAGGCCTGGATAGAGTGGACGTGGAGAAGATGTTTCCACAAGGAAGAGAAAATTGGGCCAGAGGGCATAGCCGCAGAGTTAAAGGAGAACCCATTACTGTGGTGGTGAAGTCATTGAGTGTATTTAGGACAGACATTGATAGGTTCTTGACTGGCAAGGCAATCAAACATAATGGGAAGAAGGCAAGACAATGGTCTTGAGAAACACATCAGCCATGACCAAATGGCACAGCAGACTTGATGGAGTGAATGGCCTAATTCTGATATTTTTGAAGAGACTTAGCAAAACCCAAGAACACTGAAAGCACTGGATTGTGAGCCCTGCTGGAGCTGTTTGTCATCAGAACTTTGTCAAGACGTAATCAGGGAATGGAGAGAGGTTCATCTTGTTCCATGTGGGAACTTCAGGATACTTCCCAGCTCCTGAAATACCATGAGTACAGGAAGTGTGGTCAGTGACATCAATTGGAGCTCCAGGTTTCGGAGCTTGGAGCAGCAGCTGGTGTCAGTGCGGAGTGTCCGTGAGGCTGAGAGCTCCGTGGAGAGCACGTTTCCAGATGTTGTCACTCTGCAGTTTCAGAGAATGCAGGGAGAGAGGGAATGGGGAGCAGCAGACAGTCCAAAAGGATCAGGCAGCTAGTACAGGAATCCCCTGAGTGCATCCCTCTCTCCAATCGGGATTCAGTTCAGAATCCTGATGAGAATGATGGTTCATCTGGGGAATGCAGCTGGAGTCAAGTCTATGGCACCACGGTGGTGGTGGGGGGCTCAGCTGTACAGGGGGGGGCACATGGAAGACTGGAAGAGCGATAGTGAGAAGAGATTCGAGAGTGAGGATAATCGATAGGTGTTTGTGCAGCTGCAGATGGGAATCCAGGATGGTGTGTTGTCTCCCTGGTGCCAGGGTCAAGGATGTCACTGAGCTGCTGTAGAGCACCCTGAGGGGAGAGGGGGAACAGGCAGCAGTCGTGGTCCACATCAGTCCCAGTGACAGAGGGAGGAAAGGGATGTAGTCCTGCAGTCAGAATTTAGGGAGCTCGGTAGGAAATTAGCAGCATGAGCTCAAAAGTAGGGAATCTCTGGATTACTCCCAGCGACCAATGCAAGTGAGAATAGGAATAAGAGGATAAGACAGGTGAATGTGAGGCTGAAAAGATGGTCCAGGAGGGATGGTTTGAGATATTGGACATTGGGAATGATTCCAGGGGAGATGCGACCTCTATAGACTGGATGGGTTGCTGCTGAACAGAGCAGGAATTGAGCTTCTTGTGGTGTCACTTGCTTGTGCTGTTGGAGAGGGATTAAACCAATTTGGCAGGTCTGAGGGAACCAGGAGGTAATAGCAAGGAGGAACACCAAGGAAGACAGAATCCTGGGAGATAGATACACGAGAATGAGGAATAGTAACTTCTTGGGCAAGGTCAAAGTGAGGCAGAGAGTAATAAATTCTAAATCCGGTTGACTGTATGGGACTGCATACATGGACAACTGGTTAGTAAGGTTAGATCAAATGGGATCCAGGGAGAGCCAGCCAATTGGTACAAAATTGATTTGATGGTTGGAGACAGAGAGTGGTGGTAGAATGTTATTATTCAGACAGGAAGCCTGTGACCGCGATGTGGCAAAAGGATTGGTTCTGGGTTCATCATTGTTCATCATTTATAGAAACAAATAAGATTGGGGAGTTACAGACACAGATTGCTAAGCGGAAATCTGATGTTGTTGCTGTAACAAATGAGGCTGAAATGAGGACAGGACTGGGTGTTCAATATTCCTGGACACAAAGCATTCAGGAAAGATAGGAAAGAGGGGAAAGAGTGAGAGGTGTGGGATTGGTTAAGGAGATCAGTGCAGAGCTCAAGAAAGAGGATGTCCCAGAGGGGTCAAGGACAGAGTTGATTTGGTTCAAGATAAGGAACAAAAAGGTGCAATCAGTTTTTTCAGTGCAGTCTGTAGGTCACCAACTAATGGGAAGGATGGAGAGGAACAAACCTGGAAGGAGTTTACAGTGAAGTGCAAACATTAGGGGGACTTTAATTATCAGAATAGAGAGCGGGCAAGGAGCAGTGTGAAGGGCAAAGAGGGCCAGAGTTGTGAGAGTATGCTCAGGTGATTTTTCTCTAGCCGTATGTTTCCAGTCCAATGGGAATGGAGGCTCTGCTAGACCTGGATCTTGGGAATGAGGAGGCTCAAGTAGATCCAGTATCAGTGAGAGGACATTTAGAGAAGAGTGATCATTGTATCACATGGTTTAGGGAGACAGTGGAAAAGGACAAAGGACAATTCAGAGTAAAGTCAGGACCATGGATCGTATCCCGTGTATCACCTCCAAATGTCTCACACTTAGAAATTTCCATTTCTTTTTCAAACAAAATATGGATGAGTCAGAAATCTAATATTTTACTGCAGTATTTCCAGTTGAGAAAGACATGGAAGTGAAGAAATTTGGGAAATAACTGTTGATGTCTTGAGAAGAGTCCTCATTACAGAAGAAGAGGTGCTGTAATCTGTTCTTAAAACTCATTAAAGTAGATAAATCCCCAGAACCGGATTAAGTCTATCCCAGCACTTTCTGGGAAACTTGGGAAGAGACAGCGATGCCCCTTGGTGAATTGTTTGTATCATCAACAGCCACGGGTGATGTGCTGGAAGACTGGAGCTTGAATGATGTTGTGCTGTTTGTTAATAAGATGTGCAAGGTGAGTCTGATACCAGTGGTGAGTAAGTTCTTGAAGGGATTTTGAAAGATAGGATCTACACACATTTGAAAGACAAGGATTGATTAGGGATAATCCACATGGCTTTGTAAGTGTGAAATTGTGTCACAAATTTGATTGAGTTTTTTGAAGACATGACCAAGTTGATAACTGAAGGCTGAGTGGTAGACATTGTCTACATGGACTTTAGCAAGGCCTATGACAAGTTCCTACATGGACAACTGGTTAGTAAGGGTAGATCAAATGGAATCCAGGGAGAGCAAGCCAATTGGTAAAAAAACTGGTTTGATGGTTGGAGACAGTGTGGTGGAAGAAGGTTATTGTTCAGACTGGAAGCCTGTGACCGCGATGTGGCAAAAGGATTGGTTCTGGGTTCATCATTGTTTGTCATTTATAGAAACAAATTGAATGAGACTATAGGGGGCATGGTTTGTGAGTTTGCAGATTACACCAAAATTGGTGGCATAGTGGGCAGTGATGAAGGCTATTTGAGAGTACATTTACATTCCATATTGAGATAATAGGGAGGTGTTACATTTTGGTACAAAAACCAGGCCAGGGTATATACAGTTAATTATGGGGCAATGGAGAGTGTTGTCAAAGAGGGAGATCAAGGGATGGAGGCATATAGAGCCTTGAAACTGGAGTCACATGTGGGCAGGGTGGTGAGGAAAGCATTTGGTTACACTTGCCAGTCAGAGAATTGGGTATAGGAGTTGGTCAGGCCACATTCCTGGGAACGCTGCTATTGAAAGGATGTCATTAAACTGGAGAGGGTGTAAAAAGGATGACAAGGATGTCACCGAGACTGGAGGGTTTGAGTATAAGGAGTGGCTGGTTAGGCCTGTGCTATTTTCTTGGAAGGTCAGAAGCTACGGGGTGACATTTTAAAGGTTTATAAAATCATAATGGGCATAGATAAGGTGACTAGTCAAGATCTTTTCCCCAGGGTAGGCGTGTCCAAAACTAGAGGGCAGAGGTTTAAGGTGAGAGGGGAAAGATTCAAAAGGGACCTGAGGTGCATCTCTTTCACATAGAGGGCAGTGTGTGTATTGAATGAACTGTGAAAGGAAGTCGTAGAGGCGAATCTGATTATAACATGGATAGGAAAGGTCGACAGAAATTTTAGCCACATGCAGACAAATAGGAATACAGGGAATAGATAAGGTGAATATTTCACGAAGGATGTGAATATTTTGCAGGTATGTTAAAAAAGAAACCGTGGAAGTTTCAAGGATGAGTAATGCCTGTTATGAAAATGCAACAGAGAAATTTGGACTGTCTTCCTTGGAGAAGAGAAGGCTGAGAGGAGATGTGTTTGAGGAATTCAACATCAGGAGGGGTCTGGACAGAGTAAACAGGGAGAAAATGTTCCCAATTGAGAAAGGATTGAGAGGAGAGACCACAGATTGAAAGTAATTGGTAAAAGAAACAAAAGTGAGATGAAGAAAAACATTTTCAGTGAATGGTTAAGGTGTGGAATGCACTGCCTGAGATTGTGGTGGAGGCAGCTTCAATGAAACATTCTGAAGGGAATGAGACTATTATCTGAAAAGGAACAATGTGCAGGGTGACAGGGAGAAGGCAGGAGAATGACACTCAGTCAATTGCTCATTCAGAGAGCCAGTACAGACAGGATGGGGGGAATGGCCTCCTTGTGCATTGTAGCAATTCTGTGATTGTGTGGTTGAGCAGAGTTAAAGTTGGGGGAGGTGGGAGCTCGGTGTCTCACTGTGCTGCTGCTGCTGTTGACGTCAGTGAGAGCAGAGACTGGGACAGGGAGCCAGAGTTCACATCAAACTCTGCCCGTGTCCATCACACTGAGACTGGCAGGATGCTACTCACTGATTTCACTCCATGTTGCAGGAATGGGACCACAGGCTGCAAATGGACAGAGCTCCTCCACACGGTGAGTAAAACTGACTGACTTATATCTTGCTGCTTAAAGGGAGCAATGGAACTAAAGAAATACAACTGGGCTCTGCTTTATAAAGCTGCAGCCTGTGAGAGTCTGACTGGGCGTTCCTCAGTATATAAATGGCATCAGGCAGAGAGAGCCACGTCAGCCCCCCACACTTTCTCTTCTCTCTCTCTCTCTCTCTTGCTCATCCTTCCAAACTTCCTCCATCTCTTTTCCCTTTTTTCTCTTTCTCCCCTTTCTCTTGTATATGTTCCTGTCATTCATTGACTTACTCCCTCTTTTTCTATTTCCATTTCCGACTCTGTCCTCTCCCAATTATATAACCACTTCTATCTTTCCCTTTTTCCATGTATGTTTGACACTCTGTTGATCTCCCTTTCCTTCTGTGTTGGTTGATCTCTCTCTCTTATCATCCATTGCTCTCCTTCACTTATCTACCTACCTGTTTCCTCACTTGTTCTCTCCGCATACCCTCAGTCTTTCATTCTCTCACTCTCTCTTTGTCTCTGTCCCTCCCTCCTGTCACTCTCTAATTGATCTCTATAGCAGGCGCTATTCCGGGACATTGGAACACTGAAACCTGGGGTAGCAGTTAAATGCCTTGCCCTCTCACTCAATGTCACAATGTGAACCTTTCTTTCTCTCTCTCTCTCTCTTTCTCTCTGTGTGTTTTCTGTCCCTCTCTCAATCAGAAGCTCAATGACATGAACAGCATTTAACAAATCTATCCAGGTCATCAATGATCTAACAATACTCATCCCAGCTTGGCATTGAGGGAGAGGATCAGCCATGATCATATTGAATGATAGAGCAGCCTCACAGGGCGAAACCCTAACCCTAACCCTAACCCTACTCCTGCTCCCTGTTTCTATCTTTGTATGTCTGTGTTATCTTCAATCTGCCCCTGGGTATTGATTCCTCTACTTATGGAAAAATTGCCTTCAACCTTACCATCTCTATCTCCCTCTATTTTGCTTTGTCTCTCCCTTTACTCATTTTACATTGCCTCAGACTCTCTCTGTCCCTTTCTCTCTTTCACACCCTGTCCATCTATCTCTATCTCTCTGACTGTCTCTCTCTCTCTCTCTCTCTCTCACACACACACTCCCTGCCTCTCTCTTTCTCAGAATGTCCCAGTTGGCAACATTTAAATACAGGGTAAATCTCCCTCTGGAGAAGAAAGTGAGGTCTGCAGATGCTGGAGATCAGAGATGGAAATGTGTTGCTGGAAAAGCGCAGCAGGTCAGGCAGCATCTAGGGAACAGGAGAATCGACGTTTCGGGCATTAGCCCTTCTTCAGGAAGAAGGGCTAATGCCCGAAACGTCGATTCTCCTGTTCCCTAGATGCTGCCTGACCTGCTGCGCTTTTCCAGCAACACATTTAAATCTCCCTCTGCTCTGCCTCACTAATGGATGTTAATTCTTCACTCCAGAAGCATGTCTTTTCCTGGAGTAAGGCCCCATTTCTCACATTGACTAGGCATCAGCCTGTCTCAGGAAGATGGACAGATTCTTGTCAAATGAAAGGCAGTTCTGTGCTGTTGGCCTATTCTCACTGGGGACTGGTTTGGATACAAACCTCATTCCATGAAAGCCCAGCAGAGAGAGGAGATCCTCAGGCCAACAGTGTGAGCTTGAGGGACAAGACAGGCTCTGACCCACTGACCCATCCACAACATTGTCCAATCCCTTCCCTTCTCCTTCCCCTTTCACAGTCCGGTTCTGGGATGAAGCCAGGACCATCACACAATTACAACAGAAAAGAACTGAGGCCCACACCTACCATGGTGTCCATGACCCATTGGGACCCTCCAATAGCGAACAGGAAACATGGAATTCATTCCAACTGGTCCATCAAATACAGACCATTAAACATGGGCCTCTTTGCCACTGAACTCTCTCATGGAGATGAGTAAATATGGGCCTTCTTCCCACTGAACACTCCAACAGAGATGAGCAAACATGGACCTTATTCCTGTTGGGTGTTTCAATAGAAACCAGGAAAGAAAGGCTTCCATTTCATTGAACTCTCCAGTAAATATGAACCAGTTTTAAACTGGACCCTCCAACAGAGACCAGTAAACATGCGACTTGTTGCAACTGGATCCTCCTGTAGAGACCAGTTAACATGGATCACATTGCAGGAGCAAGATTAGAACTTCGGAATGAGGAGCCGGAATAGGTAATTCAGCCCTTCAAGCC
Organism: Chiloscyllium plagiosum; assembly: GCF_037043375.1. Lineage (NCBI taxonomy): Eukaryota > Metazoa > Chordata > Chondrichthyes > Orectolobiformes > Hemiscylliidae > Chiloscyllium > Chiloscyllium plagiosum. Next base: position 110,098,591 of record NW_028270147.1, on the reverse strand, counting down.
CATTTGCCGTTTAACATGACAATGGCTGATCTTATCCTCATTTCCACTTTCCAGACTGCTCCCTATTGCCCTCTATCCTGCTTTTAATCAGAAAGATATCTGTTTCTTTCTTCAATCTGTTGACTGATTCTGCCTTCACTGCACTCTGGGGGCAGTGACTTCTACAGATTCACAACACTCTGAGAGAAGGAGTTACAATAGAACAGAATCCCTACAGTATGGAAACAGGCCATTTGGCCCAACATGTCTACAACGACCCTTGAAAGAGCATTCCACCCAGACCCATTCCCCCTACCCTTTCCCTGTAACCCTACATTTGCCATGCCTAATGAACCGAACCTACACATCCCTGGACACTATGGGTAATTTAGCATGGCCAGTCCTCCTAGGTTGTACATCTTTAGATTATGGGAGGAAGCCGGAGCCCCCAAGTGAAACCCATGCAGACAGGGGGAGAATGTGCAAACTCCATATATTTGCCTGAGAGTGGAATCAAACCTGGGTCCCTAGCACTGTGAGGCAGCAGTGCTCACCACTGTACCATTGTGCCACCTGTAGTTTCTCTTCATCTCACTTTTGAACCTACCTCCTCTCACTCTATATCTATGACCTATTGTTCGAGACTGGCCCACAAGAGGGAACATCTGTTCCATGCCTGCCCTATCAGTCCCCTTTAGCATCTTATATAACTCACTCAGATCTCCCGTCATGCGACTGAATTCCAGTGAGTATAAGCCCAAGCTATTCAGCCATTCCTGTACGACAGCCCTTTCATCCCGGGAATCAGTCTGGTGAACATCCTCTGAACTGCATCCAGTGCCACCATATCCTTCATCAAGTAAGGAGACCACAATTGGACACAATGCTTCAGATGTGGTCTCACCAATGCCTCACAGAATTGTAATAATATTTCTTTATTTCTGTAATCCAGTCCTTTTATAATAAATACCAAGATTCCAATTGCTGCAAGAAATACCAACATTCCAATTCCATGGGACTCAATTGGAACCTCCAACAGAGATCAGTAAACATGGGCCTCCATCCCACTGGAATGTCCAATGAACAGCAGTAAGCATGGGCCTCTTTCCCACTGGAGCCTCCAGTATTGGAGCTTGAAACCCTGCATCCTCTCCATCACATAGGTCTCTTATTTCAAACTCTACAACATTGTTTGCCTCTGCACTACATCATCCCCTTGACCACAGAAATCCTTATTCCTGCTCATCCCACCTTGAAACTCCATGATTCTGATGTCCTTTCTCAGCTTACTCCATTTGTGTTCCATAAATTCCAAATTGTCAGAAATGGAGTGGCCCCTTCCCTGCCTCACACGTATGAGGAGATGGACAGATTTTATATAAGTAACGAGTTGAAACATTCTGGAAAGTGAATGTTGTCAGAATTGATCAAACTGATGATGGCTCCTGCAGTTGAATGTCCTGCTGGCAAGCTCCAGCCTTTTACACACAGAATGGGGAAGTGTGTATGGTAGGGTATATATTGTAGCGCTCTATGGAACTATCCCTCAGCATCAAGTGTCCCTCAGGAGGGGAGAGGGAATGTTCAGGGTCCTGAGCTCCATTTCCCAGCCCAGGCAGTTTGTCTCCCAATGAATGAATGAGACGCCAATTTTGAGCCCAGGTTAGGGAAAAGACCCTGCTGTGGACCCAGGTTTCCAACAGGCAACTAGAGATTGAGCTGAAAAGGAAAGATTTGCTGGGTTATGGAGAGAGAGGGGCAGTGGGATTAATTGGATCACTCACAGACATGATGGGCTGAATGGTCTCTTCCTGTGCTAGGGGGAGCAGATTTTGGATTGGATTGAGAAGGAACTTCTTCACCCAGAGGGTTGTGAATCTATGGAATTACCTGCCCAGCAGAGTTGTTGAGGTTTTCTCAGTAAATGTTTTTGAAGCTAAGGTGGATATTTTTTGAACAGTAAAAGAATTAAGGTGAGGGGGCGGGTAGGGGGAGCTGAGGCCAGGAAAAGATCAGCCATGATCTTACTGAATGGCGGAGCGGGCTTGAGGGGCCAGATAGCCTACTCCTGCTCCTAGTTTTAATATCCTTATGTACTGTCAGATTCCAGGGAGTGCAGACAGTTCAGTTTTCTCCTGTCTCAGTAACAAATGTTCAGCTGCTCCGAGCTCCTTCTTTCACTTCCTCTCTTGGTGAAGTTTCAACCTTGCACTCTGACAGTCTTTGCAGTTATTTTTTACACTGGGGCTTTCTGCTGTGGTCAGAATCTCTAATAATAAGTGTCCAATCAGTGATAATCACAGCAGCTAAGAGCAGTCAGGACTGAGGAGCCAGGCTCACTGGGAAACTCATTGGGAAGATCAAATCCATCCTTTGCAGATCCCACTAAAAACTTCATTCCTCTCGCTGAGCACTGTCTGCTGCTCAACCAGACTCTTTACAAAAACGGAATAGTTCTAAAAAAGGTTCACTTGACCAAAATGTTAACTCTGCTTTCTCTCCTCAGATGATGTCAGACCTGCTGAGCTTTTCCAGCAATTTCTGTTTCTGTTTCTCATTTACAGCAACCACAGCTTTTTCAGCTTTTATTTAGTATCAGACTCCTTGCTATCTTGGCCTTATCTTTGAGGCTGATCTGAGCCCCAAATCCTCCATGTCACAAAGATCACCCACTGAAAATCTCTTTGCTTTGGGACTCCAAACATGATCAATCCAATGTTGTTCTGGCCCACATCACAGCCACTGCCCTCTGTAAACTTCAGCTCATCCCAAACTCTGCTGCGCGTATCCAAACTCGCACCAAGTCCCATCCCCATCCCCCATCATCCTCGCTAACCGACATTGGCTCCCAGTCCAACAACATCTCGATTTACAAATTCTCATCCTTATTCTCAAACCCTACCTGTCCTTCAACCCTCCCTATCTCTGTAACCTCCTCCGAGCAGCCTCATTCAGTGTGGTTAGCAATCTTGCATATATGGCTGTCTAATCCTTTATGCACATCATTGAGAGATATTGTGAAACACTGAGGTCCCAGCACAGATCCCTGGGGACACCACTATTCACATCTTGCTCATTGGAGAGCACACACATTATCCTTCCTCTCTGTCTCCTGCCTCCAAACTAATTCCTGACCCAAGGCAAATGTGTTTTCTCAATCAATATGTTTCCATGTTGATGAATAGTCTCTCAAACAGTGAAACTAGGAGCAGGAGTAGCCCTTGGAGCTTGTTCCGCCATTCAATGTGACAATGACTGATCATCCAACACAATCGCCTGTTCCCACTTTGTCCCCGTAACCTTTGAACCATTCCACCCTGAGAACTATATCGTGCCCTTTCTCGAAAGCATTCAGCGGTTTGAGCTCAATTTCTTTCAGTGACAGAAACTTCCACAGGCTTCCCATTCACTGAATGAAAACATTTCTCTCCATCTCAGCCCTACATGGCCTTTCCCGTATCCTTAAATTGTAATCTTTGGTTCTGGACTCCCCAGTTATCAGGAACATCCTGCCTTATCCTGTTAGGATTTTTGAGTTTTCAATGTGACCCCCCCCTCAATCTTCTAAACTCCAGTGAATATAATCATAACCGATCCAATTTTTCCTCAGATCTAAGTGCTGTCATCCCAGGAATCAGTCTGGTAAACCCTCGCTGCCCTTCCTCCACAGCCAGAACATCCTTCCACAGATAAGGAGAACAAAACTGCAGGCAATAGAATCATAAAGTTACACAGTACAGAAGAGGCCCTTCAGCCCATTAACTGTGTACCAGCCAAACGACACTAAACTTACACCATTCCCACTTTCCAACACGTGGCCCATAGCTTTAAATGTTACGAAATTTCAAGTGTTCATCCAAGTAGTTTTTAAAGGTTGAGAGATTTGCCACCTCACCTACCATCCCAGGCAGTGCAAACCAGATCCCCACGACCCTCTGAATGAAAACCTGCTCTTCAAATCCCCTCTAAACCTTCTGTCTTTCACATTGAATGTGTGCCAACTCTGAGTAAGGGGAAAAGCTGCTTTCTATTCATTTTGCCCATTCCCTTCATACCCTTATACACCTCTATCAGGTCCCCCTTCCACCTTCTCTGCTTCAAAGAAAACAATCCGAGCTTATCCGGCCTCTCTTCATCACTGAAATGCTTCATCCCAACCAACATCCTGGTGAATATCCTCTGCATTCCCTCCAGTACAATCCCATCCTTCCGATCGCGTGGTGACCAGAACTGCACACGGTACCCCAGCTGTGGCCTAACCAAAGTTCTGTATAGCTCCAACATATCTTCCCTGGTCTTCTCATCTATACCTGAAATGATAAAGGCAAGTGTTCTGTCTACCTTCATAAATACCTTATTCACCTGCTATATCTTCCAAAGTTCATCACCTCACATTTATCAGGGGTAAGTTCCATCTGACGCTGATCTGCCCATCTGACCAATCCAGTTAGATCCTCCTGTAACCTAAGACCTTCTTCCTCACTGTCAACCATCTGCCAAACCTTGTGTCATCTACAAACTCAGTCACCATCCACTCACCCCCACCCCTCACCTCTCACATTCTCATCTTCATTGTTTCAATACATCCTGAACAATAAGGGACCCAGCAGTGATCCCTGTGGTATCCCACTGCACACTGGGCCCAGTCACACAAATAACTTCTTGCCTCCACCTTCTGTCTCCTGTCACTGAACCATTTTTGGTTTGAATATTCCAGGTGTGGTCTCACTACATCCCCATACAATTACAGCAAGACATCCCTGCACCTGTATTCAAATCCTCTCACTATGAAGGTAACGTATCATTTACCTTCTTCACTGCCTACTGCACCTGCACACTGACTTTCAGTGACGGGTATACACAGACACCCAGGTCTTATTGCACCACCCCATTCCCAACCTATCACCATTCAGATAATAATCTGCATTCCACTTTTTGCTACTGAACCGGGTAACCTCACATTTAACTTCATTGTATTTCATCTGCCATCACTCAACATCTCCAAATCAGACTGAGGTATCTCTGCATCCTCCTCACAGCTCCCCCTCCCACCCAGCTTTGTGTCATCTGCAAACTTGGAGATATTACTCTTAAGTTCCCTCATCTAAACCATGAACAAATATTGTGAATAGCTGGATCCAGGCCTGTGGTACCCTTTCAGAAAAATTCCAGTTTATTTTTACTCTTTGTTTCCTGCCTGCCAACCAGTTCTCTATCCATGTCAGTACACTGCCCCCAGTCCCAGGAATCTTAATTTTTTATGCTCTCTTCTGTGGTACTTATTAAAAACCTTGTAAAAGTTCCAAATATACCACGTCAATTGCCTCCTTCTTGTCAAATTCGCTCTTTGCATACACAAGCAATTCCAGTCAATTTGTTAAGCATGATTTCCCTTTCCACAAACCATGCTGACCCTGTCTAATCCTGTCACTGTCTTCCACGTGCGCAGTGATTAAATCTTTCATAATAGACTTGAGTATTTTCAGGCTGATTAGTCTAAGATGTCCAGTTTCTCTCCCTCTCCCATTTTAAATAGTGATGTTACATGAGCAACTCTCCAGTCAGTGGGAATTATTCCAGAATGTATAGAATCTTGAACATCAATGTTTCCAAACGTTTTGGGCATTTTCTGAAGTAATCTGAGGTGTAGATTATTGGATCCTGTGGATTTATCAGAATTTAATCCCATAAATTTTCCAAAACCATTTCCCTAATAAAGCTAGTTTTCTTCAGTTCTGCTGTCAGTCTATACCCTGTCATCCCAAAATGTTGAGAATGTATTTGAGTTTTCCATTGTACACAAAGATCCAGAATGCAGCAAATGCAGAAACTTCCTTTGCTCTTGTTGTCAGTGGTACTTTTAACAAATCAATTTTGGATAAGAATGACACATTACCTATCCTATCAATGCAATCTCCTGACCTGGGAATAGGGTACAAATCCATCTTTGTGACTCCATTCACTTTCCAACTGTCTACACAGAATCTAATTGAAACATTTGGTTTCAGAACCAGCACTACAAGAGAACTCCAATTACTCTTACAGTTCAATCAGGGTACCCTGTCTAGTTTATGATCAGTAATTTGCTGATTTTTAGATGGTTTGAATCAACCCCAGGTCCCTGGTTCTGCCACTGGATTTATTTAAAAATGTCAAATGAAGAAGGCAGTAGATGGGTGTTTCAGGGCAAAAGAATTTCTGCGTTTATTCAATACAAAAGGTAAGTATAATACAGGAGCAAATGCAAATGTAATAATCAGTGAAATTAACAGTATCCATTATACAGAGAACAGCAATTAAATGCACTAACAAATTAAACACTGGTTAAACACTATTAGAAGTTAGAGTGGAAAAGTGTGGCACTGGAAAAGCACAGCAGCATCTGAGGGACAGGAGAATCGACGATTCAGGCATAAGCTCTTCATCAGGAAGGATGGGGGAGTGGAAGAGGGCTGAGAGATAAATAGGAGGGTGGGGCGGGGGCTGGAGGAAAGTTGCTGGGAAGGGGATAGGTTGGGGTGGAGGTGGTAGTGATAGTTCAGAAGGGATGGTGGAGCAAATAAGTGGGATGGATTATGGATAGATAGGAAAATTCAAGAGGGTGGTGTCTAGTTGGAGGATTGGATATTCGTTGGTGAGCGGGGGGAGGGGAGATAACGAAACTAGTGAAAACAACATTGATGCCGTGTGGTTGGGGGGTCCCAAGGTGGAAAATGAGGCATTCTTCCTCCAGACATGGTGGCTCAGTGGTTAGCACTGCTGCCTCACAGCACGAGGGACCCAGGTTCGATTCCAGCCTTGGGCGACTGTCTGTGTGGAGGTTGCACGTTCTCCCCATGTGCGGGTTTCCTCCGGGTGCTCCGGTTTCCTCCCACAGTCCAAAAGATGTGCAGGTCATGTGAATAGGCCATTCTAAATTGCCCGCAGTGTTAGGTACATTAGTCAGAGGGAAATGGGTCTGGGTGGGTTACTCTTCGGAGAGTCGGTGCCTGGTTGGGTCGAAGGGCCTGTTTCCAACTTCTAGGGAACCTAATCTAATCAAAATGTGTAGGTTAGCTGAACTGGCCATACTAAATTGCTCATAGTGTCATGTGCATTAGTCAGGGGTAAATATAGGGTCAGGGCATGAGTCTGGGTGGGTTACTCTTCAGAGGGTTGGAATGGACATGTTGGGACGAAGGGCCTGTTTCCATACTGTAGGGAATCTAATCTAATCCAATCAGACGTCGAATGGATTGGAGTTGGCAGTGGAGGAGGCCCAGGACTTGAATGTCCTTGGCAGAGTTGGAGGGGGATTTGAAGTGTCCGGCCACAGGGTGGTGGGGTTGTTTGGTGCATGTGTCCCAGAAATGTTCTGCAAGTTTGTCCTTCCCAACATTCCTGATGAAGGGCTTCTGCCGAAAACATCGATTCTCCTGCTCCCCGGATGCTGCCTGACCTGCTGCGCTTTTCCAGCACCTCACTTTCCGACTCTGATCTCCAGCATCTGCAGTCGTCACTTTCTACTATTAGAAGCAAAACAGTTTGAATCACACAAACTTTAATCAGGCTCCCTACCCTTGGGGACCCAATGCACTGTCACCAGCCGCCATCCCCTCCCTGCGAGCTCAGAGGGAAACTTTGTGGTCTCAGGATTTTCAGCTCAGCACCGAGGAAAATACAGGTTTAAAATGTGTCCTGTTGGTGAGGTTCTCACTGTCGGTTCTCTTGGCTCAGGACAGGTCTGTGAGAAAGTGAGGACTGCAGATGCTGGAGATCAGGGTTGAGAGTGCTGTGCTGGAAAAGCGCAGCAGGTCAGGCAGCATCCAAGGAGCAGGAGAATCAACGTTTCGAGCATAAGCCCTTCATCAGGAATAAGACCTGTGGGCCGGGGGCTGAGAGATAAATGGAATGGGGGTAGGGATGGGGTGAAAGTATCTGGGAATGTGATTGGAACAGGCCTCTCTCTGGAAGCTCTTGTTCAGATCGCGTTTGGTTGGTGTTCCCGCTCTCGGGTGTCCTTTGTTGCGATGATGCTCTTGGTTTGGTTTCTGGATGCAGCTTCTCTGTTCAGCCTCTGTGGTTCTTGGTTCTGAAGCTGCTTGTTGGGACTTGCTGAAGCTGTTCCTGCAGAAACTTGTTGTTGAAAAGGCTCGCCCTCAGATTAGGGCTGGCTGTTATACCGACTGTGTGCCCCGTTATCGCCCCTCAGATCGGTGTTGGCCAATGTGTTTCTGGTGTTCCCTTTGGGGTCAGTTGGCTTCCTGACAGTTAAGAGTGTGTGTGAATGTATCTTGATTGATGTTGAATGCTCAATATCCCTGTGAATAAATATTGATTGTGTTGAATGTCCAGTATCTGTACAGGTTCCAAAATGTCTGTGTTAGTAGGCCGAGGTGTAAAAGTGAGGTTCAGTCTGGAGAATGAGGTCTGGTTGGTGTCTCTTTAAGGGTTGAGGTGTGAACTGGAATTCCAGGCAGAACAATGGTTCCAGGCAGCCATCTCCGTGTCTCTGTGTTTCCCCCGAGCTCAGCCCAGCTGCCTCTTTATTTTTAAAAGATTTTTAAAAATCCAGGGGTTTAAATAATAGGGAATTTTGCTCAATCCGACACAGGAGAACTCCAATTACTCTGACAGTTCAATCAATTGATACTCCAACAAATATTGAGCTTCCTTTGTTACTTTGGCTTGTTTCTCTGGGTTTAACCAAAATGGGTTTTGTTTTATTGGGTCTGAATTACCTCCATCCACGTCATGTTTGATTAATGTGGAACATCCAAGTGTATCTTTTAAAGACCATGTATTAGTGCGGAATGTGGCCATTCAGCCCATCAAGTCTGCTCTGCAATTCCATCACAGTTGATTTGTTTGTCAATCCCATTCTCCTGCCTTCTCTCCGTTACCTTTGATCACCTTACTAATCAAGAACATATCTATCTCTGTCTTAAATACACTCAAGGACGTGGCCTCCTCAGCATTATGCGGCAATGATTAATCCACAGATTAACCACTCTCTGGATGAAGAATCTCCTCCTCATCTCACTTCCAAAGGATGGCCCCTTCTGAGGCAGTGCCATCAGGTCCCAGTCTCTCTGCCAAGTGGAAACATCTTCTCCATGTCTACTCTATCCAGGCCTCTCTGTATACTGTATGTTTCACTGAGGTTCTCCCTCATCCTTCTAAACTCCATCGAGTACAGACCGAGTACAGGTCTCAACCACTCCTCATACAAACTTCTTTGTATTCTCTGAGCAATCTCTCTCTGTCCCTCTGTTAATCTTTCTCCAGATACAAAAATACAGTGTCTGAATTCTCTAATGTCTTTGAATTTGTTCACCTCACAGGAGAGAGTTCACTTTGGGAATTGTCCAATTCTCTTTGGCTCTCACAGTTTTTCTCATCCCTCTCTGCCCCCTCACTGCTTGACACACCTGTACACAACTGAATGGTTTCTCAAACACGAGGAGAGGAATTAAAGATCCTGCTTTCATCCCGTGTTTACCTACAACTCGACAAGTTATTTTTATTTATTCATTTTGTGGAATGTGGGCAGTGCTGGATGGCCAGCGTTTATTGCTCACTCCTAGTTGCTCCTTGAGAAGGTGGTGGGGAGCTGCCTTCTTGAACTGCTGCAGTCCACCTGTTGTGGGCTGACTGTCAATGCCATTATGGAGGGAATTCCAGGATTTGGAGCCAGCAACAGTGAAGGAAAGCAATATATTCCAAGTCAAGATGGTGAGTGGCTTGGAGGGGAACTTGAAAGTGGTGCTTGGAACTTGAAAATATATTGGCTGCCTTTGTCCTTCCAGATGGAACTAGTCGTGTGTCTTGAAGGTGCTGTCTGAGGATCTTTGGCAAATTTCTGTAGTGCATCTTGTAGATGGTACACACTGCTGCTACTGAGTATTGGTGGCAGATGGCATGGTTGCATGTGGATGCAGTGCCAATCAAGTGGGCTGCTTTGTCCTGGATGGTGTTAAGCTTCTTGGGTGATATTGGGGGCTGCACACATCCACCACACACTCCCAACTTGTGCCTTGTAGATTGTGGACAGGCTTTCAGGAGTCAGGAGGTGAGGTACTTGCCGCAGTATTCTTAGCCTCTGACCTGCTTTTATAACCACAGTGTTTATTTGGTGAGTCCAGTTGAGTTTCTGATCAATGGTAACTCCCGGGATGTTGATAGTGGGGGATTCAGTGATGGTCACACCACTGAATGTCAAGGGGCGCTGGTTAGATTGTCCCTTATTGGTGATGGTCATAGATTGGCACTTGTGTGACATGAATGTTACTTGCCACTTGTCAGCCCAAGCCTGGATATTGTCCAGATCTTATTGCATTTGGACACAGACTGTTTTAGTATCTGAGGAGTCAAAAATGATGCTGAACATTGTGCAATCATCAGTGAACATTTCCATTTCTGACCTTATGGAGGGAAGTTCATTGATGAAGCAACTGAAGGACACGACCCTGAGGAGGTCCTCCAGAGATGACCTGGAGCTGACATGACTGACCTCTAACAACCATGATCATCTTCCGATGTGTCAGGTCTGATGCTAACCACTGGAGAGTTTGCCCCCAATACCCACTGATTCCAGTTTTGTTCGGGCCTCCAACCATTTCTTGACATCATGTGGAGTGAATCGAATTGGCTGAAGACTGGTATCTGGATTAGTGATGCTGGAAGAGCACAGCAGTTCAGGCAGCATCCGAGGGGCAGTAAAATTGACGTTTCTGGCAAAAGCCCTTCATCAGGAATAAAGGCAGAGAGCCCAGAGCGTGGAGAGATAAGCTGGAGGAGGGTGGGGGTGGGAGAAAGTAGCATAGAGTACAATAGATGAGTGGGGGAGGGGATGAAGGTGATAGGTCGGGGGTGGAGGGGGGATGGAGTGGATAGGTGTAAAAGAAGATAGGCAGGTAGGACAAGTCAGGACAAATCACGGGGACAGTGGTGAGCTGAAAGTTTGGAACTGGGGTGAGGTGGGGGAAGGGGAAATGAGGAAACGGTTGAAGTCCACATTGATACCCTGGGGTTGAAGTGTTCCGAGGCAGAAGATGAAAGCGTTCTTCCTCCAGGCGTCTGGTGTGAGGGAGCGGCGGTGAAGGAGGCCCAGGACCCCCGTGTCCTCGGCAGAGTGGGAGGGAGAGTTGAAATATTGGGACACAGGGCGGTGGGGTTGATTGGTGCGGGTGGCCCAGAGATGTTCCCTTAAGCGCTCTGCTAGGAGGCGTCCAGTCTCCCCAATGTAGAGGAGACGGCATCGGGAGCAACGGATACAGTAAATGATATATCCCCTCCCCCACTCACCTATTGTACTCTATGCTACTTTCTCCTCACCCCCACCCTCCTCTAGCTTATTTCTCCACGCTTTAGGCTCTCTGCCTATATTCCTGATGAAGGGCTTTTGCCCAAAACGTCGATTTTACTGCTCCTCAGATGCTGCCTGAACTGCTGTGCTCTTCTCGCACCACTAATCCAGAATCTGGTTTCCAGCATCTGCAGTCATCGTTTTTACCACCTTGAAGACTGGTATCTGTAATGCTGGGCACTACTGGAGGAGGCCAAGATGGATATCCACTCGGCACTTCTGGTTGAAGATTACTGCGAAAGATTCAGCCTTATCTTTTGCACTGTTGTGTTGGGCTCTTCCATCATTGAGGATGGAGATATTTGTGGAGACTCTTCCTCCAGTGAGATCCACTCACAACTGGATGTGACAGGACTGCAATGCTTAGACCTGATCCATTGGTTGTGGGATTGTTTCATTCTGTCTATCACTTTCTGCTTATGCTGTTTGGCCTGCAAGGAGTCCTGCTTGGTGGCTTCACCAGGTTGACACCTCATCTTGACGTATGGCTGGTGCTGCTCCAGGCATGCCCTCCTCAATTCTCCATTGAACCAGGGTTGATCCCCTGCTTAGATGGCAATGGTTGAGTGGGGGATACACTGGGCCATGAAGTTTCAGATAGTGCTGGAGCACAATTCTGCTGCTGTTGATGGCCCACAGTGCCTCATGGATGCCCAGTCATGAGTTGAGCGATTGGTTGTAAGTCTGTCCCAGTTAGCACGGTGATAGTGCCACACAAAACAATAGAGATTATTCTCAGTGTGAATGCAGGAGTTGATCTTCGCAAGGATTATGTGGTGGTCACTCTTATTGATACTGTCATGGGCAAATGCATCTGTAACTGACAGATTTCTAAGGATGAGGTCAAGTATGACACGTTTTATAAAACTGAACCACATCTTTACATACTTTTGGCTCAGTACAAGTGATTCTGGATGCCTGTTTTATCCAAATCCCCATGGTCCTGTCATAGGAATCTGATGTGCTCCCCACAATATCTCCCTATGATAGCTGGGTGGGATCACTAGCCAATGTCGAACCAACCATTCTTCATCTGGGGGTCAATAAGGAGGGGGGGTTTCCACTTCCTCATCAGCGCTCCATTCTGAAGGTAATAACACTCTGAAACCCCTCCAGCCTCGACCTCAGTATGAGCTGACTGTGCTCATTTATTTCATTCAGGATCTGCTTTTTGGATCTGCTGTAATTAGTGACATCATACCAAACACTCCACCCGGATTATCTTCACCCTTTCGGAAAGTTTCAGCGATCCTTTCACTTGCTGTGGTGTCACATCAACCCTTATTGATGGATTTTGTTTAACCATTGCCCTGGTTACCTCACACGAAGGAGAGAGACCAGGAACCTGTTCCTGTCATTGTTCTGTTTCTTGGCCCTTCTTTGGACATTCTGTAATTATTGGGGAAGTTACTGCCTTGAGTCCTGACAAATCATTCCCCAGAAGGAAATCGACTCCCTCAACAGGGAATGTTTTCCCCACTCTGACAATTACTTCTCCTGATAACAAATCACATTCCAGTTGCACTTTATACAATTGAAGTGGAATATATTCCCCACCAATCCCATTGATTAATACCTTAGCTCCCATCGAGCTCTCTGGAGGGAAAATCAATTCTTTCTCCAGTAAAAATGATTGTGTTGTCCCTGTATCTCTCAGTTTGGTTCTGGGTTTAGCTGAAGAAAAAGTGGTCACCGTTCCTTTTGATAAAAGTCCTGTCCACCTCTCATCTACCTTCCAACTTCCTTTACTAATGACAGAATTCACCTCCAGCCTTTTTGTTATAGTTACAGCTACAACCTGCTCCGTGGGATTATCTGTTTGTGTTCCCTTCTCTGACTCATTTTTACTAACTCCTGTAAGTCCCATGGGTCTACCTCAGAACTTCCAACATTCCAAAGACACATGGCCCACCTTATTCCCAGAGAAACGTTTTAGCTTCTGACCATCACTTCCACCCTCAGCAATTTCCTTCTTAATCTGAGGAGGAGTTCTCGGCCTGGTCCCTACTGTCCATTCTCTCCCCTGGCTACCTGCCTTCCTCACACTCTCTCTCAATTTTTATTTTATTCCCACTTCTGGGCCTGATGGGAATAAGGTTTCTGGAGCAGTCTCCCATCAGGTGACTTCTCCACCTCCTGATGCTGCTTGGCTTGTTGTGCTCTTCCAGCCTCCTGTTTGTATACTTTGGATTCCAGCATCTGCAGGGTTTTGGCTTTATTGAAGTCTATAATCATTAGCCATTTAGCTGCTTGTCTTACTGTCGTTCCCCTTTGGTCTTCTACATGAATTCCGATTCATGGGAAGGAAGTTTTGAATTCTTCTCAAAGAATAATTTCTCTGAGAGCATTGTAAGTATTCTCAGCTGTTTTGTGGAGGCTGCTTCTGTAAGTTCTGAAACCTCTGTCTGTTTGTTTCCAAGACCAACTCATCTGCACTTTTCACCTTTTCACATCGTTGTGATCCTGAGAACGTTCCTCTGACAGGGATGTAGTAACCTTGTGTGCTTCCCAAGTTCATATTTGCATGGGCAAGTTCTATTGTTTTTCTCTACCTCACTTGTTTAACTATCTTCTCAAACAACATGAAAAATGTTTCCACATCCTTCTCTTCATAGTTATAGAGTCATACAGCAAACAAACAGGCCCTTCTGCCCACCATGTCGACGCCGATCAGTAAACATCAAACTGCACTAACCCCATTTACTTGCACTTGGTCTATAGCCTTCCATGCCCTGGCATTTTATGTGCACGTCTGGATGTTTTTTAGAGGACCTGCCTCCACCAACATCTCAGGCAGCACATTTCATATTTCTACCACCCTCTGGGAGAAAAAAAAAGCTTCATCAAATCCCCTCTAAAACACATTTTCTTCACCTTAAGCTTATTCCCTCCGATCTCAGACATGCCTGTCATGGGGAAAAGATGATCACGATTGACTTTGTCTATGTGTCTCAACATTTTGTATCCCTTCTTCAGACTCCTCCCATGTTTCCTCTGCTCCAGAGAAAACAAACCCAGTCTAACCAATCTTTCCTCATAGGAAAGACTTTCAATCCCAGGAACATTCTGGTAAATCTCCTCTACACCTGCTCCACTCCAATCACATCCTTCTGACGGTGTCATGACCAGAACTGTACACAGTATTTCAGATATGACCTAACCAATACTCTGTAAATTAACAACAAGACTTCCTTGCTCCGATATTCTACACCCTGGCTCGTGATGGCAAGCATCCCATATGCCTTCTTCACCACCCTGTCTAGCTGTGCTGATATCTCCTGGGATTGATGGAGTTGTACACCAAGGTCCCTTTGTTCCTCAGTACTCCCACATAACAACATAAGAACTAGGAGCAGGAGTCGGCCTTCTGGCCCTTCAAGCCTGCTCCGCCATTCAATAAGGTCATGGCTCATCTTTTCATGGACTCAGCTCCCCTTATCCACGCTCTCACTGTATCTCTTAATTCCTTTACTGTTCAAAAAAAAATCTTAGCTTTGAAAACGTTTACTGAAGTAGCATCGACTTCTTCATTGGGCAAGGAATTCCAGAGATTTATGATCTTTTGGGTGAAGAAGTTCCTTCTCAATTTGGTCCTAAAACTGCTCCCCCTAATTTTGAGGCTCTGCCCTCTTGTTTTAGTCTCACCTACCAGTGGAAACGTCCTATGTCTTATCTGTACTCTTCAATATTTCATATGTTTCTGTAGGATCCTCAACCCCCCTCATTCTTCTACATTCCAATGAATATATCCCAGTCTACTCAGCCTCCCCTCATAAGGCAACACTCTCAACTCCGGAATCAACCTAGTGAACCTCCTCTGCACCCCTTTGTGTGCCAGTACATCCTTTCTCAAATAAGGACACCAAAACTGCACGCAGTACTCCAGGTGTGGCCTCTTCGCACCTTGTACAGCTGCAACATAACCTCCCTGCTTTTTAAACTCAATCCCTTCAGCAATGAAGGACAAAATTCCATTTGCCTTCCTAATTCCTTGTTGTACCTGCAGACCAACCTTCTGTGATTCCTGCACAAGGACACCCAAGGCACATATCTTTCATTGTGTATATCCCTCCCTTATTAGACCTCCCAAATTGGATCATCTTACACTTACCAGGATTAAATTCCATCTGCCATTGCTCTGCCCAATTACCAGCTGATCAATATCAGACTGTAGCCTGAAACCCGGTGATCCAAGATGGCAGCAGAGTAGGACACTTCAGACCAAGTTCATCTGCTCCGTCTGTTTCCTTTTCTTCTTTCTATTCCACCTTTTTTGTTTTTCTTTTGTCCTTCTCTCTTTTCTTTCCCAACTCAGATGCCTGGCATCCAACCCAGTGCAGACCCAGTGATGTGTCCTATCAGCTTGGTATGGCAGTGTCCTGGCCTGTCAGGGCGACTTCCCAGCCTGGTGAGTCAGACTCTTGGTCAGACATGATGGTCTCTCAGTTCAATGTGGTGACCTCTTGGCCCAGCATGCTGGTCTCTGAGACCAGCGTGATTGACTCTCGGCTGAGTGTGGTGATCTCTCAGTGGCCCAGTTTGGTTGTCTCTAGGCCCACAAGGTGGTCTTTTGCTGTATATGGTGGTCTCTCGGCCCAGCACGGCCTCAGCGTGGACTTCCACTCTCGAGGTGATGACTCAAAGTAAATGATCCCAAGGTAGCTAAGCGCTTCAAAAATACTGTAATGTTTGAACTTACAGATTTATTTTTTTATTTTCTTCTTAAAACTAAAAAGGTCTGAAAAGTGTAACTTTTAACTTTAATCTTTCTTGCTAAATTGCTCTTGAGATTCTGTACCTAGGTCCTTGGACCTAAGATGGCACCTTGTGAGGCGACATGACATACCATTCACTGTAATCCCATACGTTTGTATGTGAGTACACGTGACAATAAACTAAAATAAAAATCAAATCAATATCAAAAACACCACCAATTTATGTGGCATCTAAAAGCTTTCTAATTATACAATCACATCCAATTTGTTACAAACAGAAAGGGTCCAAGCCCCAATGCCTGTAATGCACCACTGGTCACAGACTTCCAATCACAATACAACCCTCCACCATCACTGCTTGCCTCATTTTTGGAAGCCATGTTTGGATCCAATTTGCCAACTTGCCTTTGATCCCATGGGCTCTTACCATCTGGACCAGCCTTCCATGTGGGGCCTTGGTCAATCAAATCAATTCTGGCATCCCTACCTCTCCAAGTATTGGTTAATCCTGTACTTCAGGATTTTTTCAAATAATTTCCCTCACACTGACATCAGACTAACTGGTCTGGAATTGCCTGGCCTATCCCTGCTGCCCTCTTGAACAAAGGACCACATTGACAATCCTCCAGTCTGGCACTTCACCTGTGGCCAGCGAAGTATTAATCAAGGAAAAGGCAATCAAACTTTCAAGACAATGAAATGAAAAATACAGTTAAGTTAAACCTAAAGGTGTGATAGAGAAATGAACCCCTTTTCCCCGTTATTTGAGAACTATAAATCAATAACATTCAAACAGAAAGGATTTTATTTTGCTGTGTGTTTTGAAATCTTTTGAATTTGTGTTTTCTGTTAGTATGTTTTATTTTATCTTCATTTGGATTGTGTAAGGAGGTCTTATTACTAAATCTAAATCATCAGCATTGTGCGCTTATGCTCCATAGATGCTGCAGACCAACTGCATTTCTTCAGCAGTTTCTGTTTGGGTTGCAGTCTGAGATCTTGTTGTCCAATAATACCAGCAGTTGGGATGGGAATAGTTGGCTAGCATCATGATTGTCACTCTAATTAGAAATTGGTACTTTGCCTTTGATCCAACAAATCCTTATGCTGTCTTTCACATCTGTCAGGGGAATGGGAACAAAATGAGGAGGTTAGTGGGCAGTAAGGAGGTAGTAATTAAAGCCTGTAAGGAACTAGATAATGAAGTCAGTGTGATTAAGAGGAAGAAGAGGCAGGGAGCAGATGAGGAACGCAAAGGAACAGGTGGTCTGAGGTGCATTTGTTTTAATGCAAGAAGTGTAGTAGGTAAGGCAGAGGAATTTAGGACTTGGATTAGTATCTGGGAGTATAATGTTATTGCTATGACTGAGACTTGGTTGAGGGAAGGGCAAGATTGGCAACTAAATATCCCAGGATATAGATGCTTCAGGTGGGATAGAGAGGGAGGTAAAAGGGGTGGAGGAGTTGCATTACTGGTCAGAGAGGGTACCACAGCTGTACTGAAGGAGGGCACTATGGAGGACTCGAGCAGTGAGACAATATGGGCAGAGCTCAGAAATAGGAAGGATGTGATAACAATATTGGGACTGTACTCCAGGCCTCCCAACAGCGAGTGCGGAATAGAGGTCCAAATTTGTAACCAGATTATGGAAAGATGTAGGAGCAACAGAGTGGTGGTGATGGGAGATTTTACCTTTCTCAACATTGACTGGGATTCATTGGGAGTTAGAGGTTCAGATGGAGCAGAATTTGTAAGGAGCATCCAGGAAGATTTTATACAGCCATATGTAAATAGTCCAACTCAGGAAGGGGTCATACTGGACTCTTGTACTAGAATGAGCCCAGCCAGGTGGTTGAAATCTCAGTTGGGGATTACTTTGGGAACAGTGATCACAATTTCATAAGTATTAGAATGTTCATGGACAAAGACAAGAGTGGTCCTAAAGGAAGAGGGCTAAACTGGGGGAAGGCCAACTATAGCAAAATTCGGCAGGAAATGGGGAATGTAGATTGGGAGCCGCAGTCTGAAGGTAAATCCACATTTGATATGTGGGAGGCTCTTAAAAAGAGGTTGATGACAGTGCAGGACAGACATGTCCCTGTGAAAATGAGGGATTGAAATGGCAAGATTAGAGAACCCTGGATAACATGTGAAATTGTGGAACCGGCTAAGTGGAAAAAGGATGCATACATAAGGTCTAGGTGGCTGACAACAGATGAATCTTTGGAAAACTATCAGGAAAGTAGGACCAATCTGAAATGGAAAATCAAAAGGACTAAAAGGGATCATGAAATATCATTCCCAAACAGGGTGAAAGAAAATCCCAAAGGCTTTTATTCGTATATAAGGAGCAAGGTGGTGACGAGAGAAAGGGTTGACCCACTCAAGGACAAAGGAGGAAAGTTAGGTATGGAGTCAGAGAAAATGGGTGAGATTCTTAATGAGTACTTTGTGTTGGTATTCACCAAGGAGAGGGAAATGATGATTGTTGTGGTTAGGGATTGATGTTTGATTACTCTCGGTCAAGTCAGCACAGGGAGGGAAGAACTTTTAGGTATTCAAAAAGGCATTAAGGTGGACAAGTCCCCAGGCCCAGATGGGAGCTATCCCAGTTTACTGAGGGAATTGAGAGAGGAAATAGCTGGGGTCTTATCGCAAACTTGAACACGGGTGAGGTCCAGAGAACTGGAGATTTTCTTATATTGTCCCCTTGTTTAAGAAGGTTATCCAGGATAATCCAGGTAATTATAGACCAGTGAGCCTGACGTCAGTGGTAGGGAAGCTGCTGGAGAAGATACTGAGGGATAGGATAAATGTACATTTGGAAGAAAATAGACTTATCAGTGATAGGCAGTATGATTTTGTGCAGGTAATGTCATGTCTCAGCAACTCAATAAAATTCTTTGAAGAAATGACAAAACTGATTGATGAGGGAAGGGCTGTAGATGTCATATACATGGACTTCAGTAAGGTGTTTGATCAGGTTCCCCATGGTAGCCTGATGAAAAAATTGAAGTCACATGGGGTCCAGGGTGTTCTTGCTATATGGATAGAGAACAGGCTGGGCAACAGGAGACAGAGAGTAATAGTGGAAGGGAGTTGCTCAAAATAGAGAACTGTGACCAGTGGTGTTCCACAGGGATCCGTGCTGGGACCACTCTTATTTGTGACATGCACAAATGATCTGGAGGAAAGCATAGTTGACTGATTATTAAGTTTGCAGATGATACTAAGATTGGTGAAATAGCAGGTAATGGAGGGGTTTGTCAGAGAATACAGCAGAACATAGATAGATTGGAGAATTGGGCAGAGAAACAGACAGATGGAGTTCAATCTGGTCAAATGTGAGGTGATGAATTTTGGAAAATGCAATTCCAGAGTGAACTATATGGTAAATGGAAAGCCCTGGGGAAAATTGATGTACAGAGAGGTCTGGGTGTTAAGGTCCATTGTTCCCTGAAGGTGGCAATGCAAGTCAATAGAGTGGTTAAAAAGGTAGATGGCATGCTTTCCTTCATCAGACAGGGTACTGAGTACAAGAGTTGGCAGGTCATGTTAAAATTGTATCGGGCTTTGGTTCAGCCACATTTGGAAAACTGTGTAGAATCCTGGTCACCACATTATCAGAAGATTGTGGATACTTGGGAGAGTGTGCAAAGGAGGTTCATCAGAATTGAGGTATGGAGGGCATTAGTTATAAAGAGAGGTTTAGTAGATTAGGATTATTTTCATTGGAAAGATGAAGGTTGAGTGGGGGCCAGATTGAGGTTGACAAAACTGTGAGAGGTGTAGACAGGGTGGATAGCAAGAAGCTTTTCCCCGGGATGCGGGACTCAATTACCAGGGATCATGAGTTCAAGGTGAGAGGGGAAACATTTAAGGGAGATATGCATGGAAAGAGGGTGGTAGGTGCCTGGACTTTGCTGCCAGTGGAGATGATATAGTTAGGCATGACAACCTCATTTAAGATGTACCTGGACAGATACATGAATGCGCAGGGAGCAAAGGGATACAGATCCTTGGGAAATAGGTCTCAGGTTTAGATAGAGGATCTGGATTGGCGCAGGCGTGGAGGGCCGAAGGGCCTGTTGCTATGCTGTAATTTTCTTTGTTCTTTGTTCTTTGAACTGAGGAAGCTCAGATGAACAGAGCGATCTTTGTGTACTTGTCAGCTGATTCCTGAATGTGGCAAGACAGGTTAACAGAGCAGTTATGAAGGCATATGGGACACTTGCCTTTGTCATTTCAGGTATTGGTTATAAAAGCAGGAGGATATGTTGCAGTTAAGCAGAACATTGGTTAGGCCACAGCTGGAGTACTGTGTGCTGTTCCGGTCACCAGATTGTAGGAAGGATGTGATTGCACTGGACGGGGTGCAGAGGGGAATCACCAGGATGTTGTGTGCGATGGAACCTTTCAGTGATGAAGAGAAATTGGATCAGCTCGGGTTGTTTTCTTCAGAGCAGAGAAGGTGGAGGGGGGACCTGATCGAGGTGTATAAGGTTATGAGGGGAATGGACAGGGTGGAGAGAAAGCAGCTGTTCTCCTTCGTGGGAGGTTCAATAACAAGTTGGCTCCATTCAATGTGAAAGATAGGAGGTTTCAAGATGTTTTTCATCCAGAGGGCGGTGTGGGTCTGGAATGCAGAGCCTGGGAGTGTAGTTGAATTGGGAAGCCTCACAAAATTTAAAAAGTACTTGGATGAGCAGTTGAAATGTCATAACATTCAAACTATGGGCCTCATGTTGGAAAGTGGGACTGGTGTAGGTTTAGTGTAGTTTGGCTGGTACACAGTTAATGGGCTGAAGGGTCTCTTCTATACTGTGTGATTTTATGATTGTATTGTGTGCAGTTTTGGTCTCCTTATCTGAGGAAGGATGTTTTGGCTGTGGGGGGACGGCAGCGAAGGTTTACCAGACTGATTCCAGGGATGACAGCACTTAGATCTGAGGAGAAACTGGATTGGTTAGGACTATAATCACTGGAGGTTAGAAGATTGAGAGGAATCACTTTGAAACCTGTAAAGTACGAACAGGACAAGACGGAAAAACACAGGAAGGATGTTCCTGATGACTGGGGAATCCAGAACCAGGAATTACAGTTTACAGAAAAGGGAAAGGCCATTTCAGACTGAGATGAGGAGACATTTCTTTAGCCAGAGCCTGGGAAGCTAGAGGAATATTCTGTCACAGAAAGCAGTTGAGACCAAAACATTAAATAGTTTCATGAAGGAGATAGGTATTGTTCTTAGGACTAAAGGGACCAAAGGTTATGGGGAGAAAGTGGGAACAGGGGACTAAGTTGGATGATCAGCCATGGTCATATTGAATGGCAGAGCCCATTTGAAGGGCTGAATGGCCTCCTCCTGCTCATAGTTCCTTTGTTTCTATGTTTGAGAGACTGTTCATAAACATGAAAACATATGGAATTATAGAGTCATAGAGTTATCGAGTCCTCCAGCACAGAGACAGGCCCTTTGGCCCAAACTGGACCATGCTGACCAAAATGTCCATCCACATTAACCCTATTTCCCTTCACTTGGTCCATATCCTTCAAACGTTTACCTATGTATTTGTCCAAGTGCCTTTTAAATGTTGTTAATGCACCCGCCTCAATCACTTCGACTAGCAGCTCACTCCATATGTGTACCACCCTCTGTGTAAAAATGTAGCCACTCAGGTTCCCTTTTTCTCTTTCCCCTCTGACCTTAAACTGTTGCCCTATAGCTCTCAATTCCCCAACCCTGGGAAAAAGACTGGGTGCATTCACCCTATCCATGTCTCTCATGGTCTTATACACTTCTAAAGGATTCCCCTTCAGTCTTCTACACTCTAAGAAAAGTGTCCCAGCCTGTCCAACCTTTCCCAAAAACTCAGACATTGAAACTTGACAACATCCTTGTAAATTTCTTCTGCACTTTTTCCAGTTGAATAATATCCTTCTTATAACAAGGTGACCAAAACTGAACATAATAGTCCAAGTTCGGCCTCACCAATGTCCTGTACAACTGCAACATAACTTCTCAATTCCCGTACCCAGTGCCCCGACTGATAATGGCCAGAGCACCAAAAGCCTTCTTCACTGCCCTGTCTAACTGTCACTCAACTTTCAGAGAACCGTGTACCTGAACTGCAAGGTCCCACTGTTCCACTACACAATGAAACCCCAACCTTGATTTAATTTTCTAAAATTCAAGACCTCACACTAATCTACATAAATTTATGTAGATTATGCAGAATTTGGAATGAGCTCAAGATTATGGAGGGCTGTGACTGTGACGAGTGCAAGTACAGCATTGGAATGGTCATGTTTGGAGTCCCAGACATGGCTAAGATTTTCAGTGGCTGATCTTTGCGATATGGAGCTCAGATCATTTACATTGATGTGGCCAAGTATGTAACGAGTCTGATTGAGCAGCAGACAGTGCTCAGGGAGAGGGATGGAGTTTGTACCAGGAGCTGAAGTGGATGGCTTTGATCTTCCCAACGTGTTTCACAGTGAGCCTGGCTCCTCAGTCCTGACTGCTCTGAGCTGCTGTGATTGTCACTGATTGGACACTTATTATTAGAGATTCTGACCACAGCAGAAAGCCCCAGTGTAAAAAATAACTGCAAAGACTGTCAGAGCGCAAGGTTGAAACTTCACCAAGAGAGGAAGTGAAAGAAGGAGCTCGGAGCAGCTGGACGTTTGTTACTGAGACGGGAGAAAACTACCATCTGCACTCCCTGGAACGTGATAGCACAGGAGGCTTGTTCTGGGATTTGTTTTTGCAGAAACAGCACAGTGATGGAAAAAAGGACAGTCACTCTCTCACAAACACACACGCCTGCACTCGGAGATCAGAAACACAATCCAGCAGCAGCTCTGTCTCCAAGCTTTGAAACCTGCACAGAATTGTTCCCTCATTCAGTTTTTAACTGTCAGGATAGACCAAGCAGGGGAGGCAACACAATGGTGTGTACAGTCGGAAGGGAGTTGCCCTGGGAGTCCTCACCATTAACGATGGAATCCATGAAGCCTCATGACAGCAGGTCAAACATGGGGAAGGAAACCTCCTGCTGATTACCATATAGCACCGGCCTCCCCTCCAACCTCAACTAAGCAGTCAGTCCTCCTCCATGTTGAACAACACTTGGAGGGAGCACTGAGGGTGGGAAGGATGCAGGATATACCCTGAGTAAGGGACTTCAAAGCCCACCATTAAGAGCAGCTCAGATGCATCACTACTGAGCAAATTGGTCTAGATTCAGCTGCTAGACTGGACCTGGGGCACGTGGTGAAGGAACCAACAAGAGGGAAAAACATACTCACTATCACCCTCACCAATCTGCCTGCTGCTGGTGTATCTGTCCATGACAGTATCAGTATGAGTGACCACTGCATGGTCTGTGTGGAGACAAAATCCCATCTTCACATTGAGAATACCTTACATTTTGTTCAGTAAGAGATACAGGATGTCAGGAAGAACTTTGTTTTTAGCAGCAATTGGTAATGACGTGGAAATTAGTGCCCATTCAGGTGAGGCAGTTGAAGACACTCAGTGATTGCAATGGCAGATTGGATGGGCTCTTGATGGAAATAAACCTACAAGGCTCTGGGGGTCGAGTAGGGGAGGGGGTGGGACTGACTGGATTGCTCCATGAAATGACAGCATTTACCTGACAGGCTGAATGTTCTCCCCCTGTGCTGGAAATAGGTCTCACTCAATGAAGGGTTCACAATTAGAGAGTTTGGATGCAGTAAATACAGGGCAAATTGTTTCTCCAGGCAGGAGGGTCAGTAACCAGAGGGCACACATTTCAGAAAAGGTCTGAAGAACAAGAGAGAAGATGGAACATTTTTATCCAGCGAGTTCATGATGACTGTCTGCAAGGTGAGTGGAAGTGGATTCAACAGCAACTTTCAAAAGGGCATTTGGAGAAATAGCTGAAAAGGAAACAATTGCAGGGTTATACAGGAAGGGCTGGGTAAATGGGACTCATTGGACTCATTTTACTGTCACAATCGGCCCAGTGACTTCTGCCTGTGTTGTATAAGAGCTTACACACACTTAGTCTCACCTTTACACAAAGACTGGGAGAAACAGACAACTCAGTTTACAGAAGAGTGTTTTCTCAAGCAAAACACTCTTAAACCAACTCAGGGAACAGACCAGACTAGATGTACCAGAATAAGTCAGCAAATCAATGGCAAAGCTACAGTGAAACTAAAGTGATGGAAGTGAACAGTTTATTCAACAGCACAGCCATCGAGAGGGGGAGGGATGAAGGGCAGGAGGTGAGAGAGCACGCAGTAGGGGTCTGAAGGCTCTGCTGTCAATGGTGGGATGGAGGAAGCAGCTATGGGCAGGAGACCAGAGACAGAAGAAGGAAGGGGGAGTGAGGGAATGTGAGTCTGCAGCAGGACACAGAGTGAGGGAGGAGGGAGGCCATGGAGGCAATTGGCTGGCAGTGAGGTCGGGGGTCATTCTGGAACAACACATGGTAAGACAGGGAAGAGACCACTACATACCGGACAAGCTGGCATTTATGGAATGTGGTTCAGGAAGCTGGGAGAGGATATTGGAATCAGAGAGTTAGGAGGTGGGACAAGCAGAAATTAGCGTTTCTGTGCAGAGACAGACAATGTGATTGAGATTGAAAGAAGAGACATATGTGGTGGACACAATGTCGGTTTTACAGCTCAGATACTGGACAATCCAATGGGAAGGAGGCCCATGTTGACTGGTCCTATGGGAAGGTGGCCCATGTATACAGCATGGCATCAGGCCCTTCAACTCTACTCATCCACGCTGACCAAGTTTCCAAAACTGAACTAGTCCCATTTGCCTGTGTTTGGCCCAATCCTCTCCAAATCCTTCCTATCCATGTTCCTTTAAAATGTCCTTGAAATGTAGTAATTGTACTCGCCTCTACCACTTCCTCTGGCAGCTCATTACACATACACACCATCCTCTGTGTGAAAAGGTTGTCTCTCCGGCCCCTTCTAATTCTTTCCTCTCTCGACTTAAACCTATTTCTTCTAGTACTGGACTCTCCTACACTGAGGAAAAGACTTTAGTATTCACCTTATCTATGACCCTCATGATTATATAAACCTCATGATTATTAAGGTCACCCCTCAATCTCCTGCATTCCCTGGAAAACATCTCAGCCTATCCATCCTTGCCTTATGATTCAAACCTTCCAATTAATCTTTATTTTACCCAAACCAGTGTAATAACTTCCTTCCTATAGCAGGGTGAGCAGAAATGTACATAATGTCCAAATGTGGCCTTCCCAATGCCTTGTACAGCTGTAACATGATGTCCCAGCTCCTGTACTCCCTGATTTGACCAGTGAAGGTGAGCGTGCCAAATACCCTCTTCACCACCCTGTCTATCTGTGACACCACTTCCAAGGAACTATGTACCTGTACCCCTCAGTCTCTCTGTTCAACAACACTCCCCATGGCTCTACCATTAATTGTGTAATTCCTGCCCTGGTTTGTCTTACCAAAATGCAACTCCTTCCATTTATCGAAATTAAACTCCATCTGGATTTGTTGACCCACTGGCCCAGTTGATCAAGATGACATTGCACTCTTGGATAACCTTCTCCCCTGTCCAAGATGCCAACAATTTTAATGTCAGCCACAAACTTCCTGACCGTTCCTGCTATTTTCTCATCCAAATTGTTCATATAAATGATGAACAACAGTGGATCCAGGATCAATTCTTGTCGCAGATGGCTGGTCACTGGCCTCCAGTCTGAAGAACAACCCTCTCTCACCAGCCTCTGCCTCCTACCATTAGGCCAATTTTCTATCCAATTGGCGAGCTCTCCCTGGATCCTATGTGATATAATCTTACTAAGCAGTCTACCAGGGGAACCTTGTCTCAGGCCTTGCTAAAGTCCATGTGGACAGACTGTACTGCTCCATCTTTATCTATCTCCGTGATTATTTCTTCAAAAACTCAGTCATCTACTCGTCTCCATCGGAAACTCCAGTGAATAGGAGGCCCATGTTTACTGGTCTCTGTTGGAGGATCCAGTTAGAAGGAGATCAATGTTTACTGGTCTCTGTTGGAGGTTCCAGCAGGAAGGAGGCCCATGTTTACTGGTCGTTATTGGGTGTGAGGTCAGTTCCTTTCTTTTGTAACTGTGTGATAGTCCAACCCTCATCCCAGTGAAACAGCCTGACTCAGAGACTCATCATGGAAGTGGAAGGAAAGGGAAAGGGTTTGGAACATGTTGTGAATGGACAGGATGGGTCAGTGGGTCAGAGTCTGTCCTGTCCCTCCAGCTCACACTGATGGCCTGAGGATATCTTCTCTCTGCTGGGCCTTCATGGAATGAGGTTTGTGTCCAAACTAGTCCCCAGTGAGAATAGGCCAACAGCACAGAATTGCCTTTCTTTTGACAAGAATCTATCCGTCTTCCTGAGTGAGGCCAAACCCTGGTCAATGTGGGAAATGGGGAGTTACTCCAGGAAAATACATCCTTCTGGGGTAAAGGGTTAATGTCCATTAGTGGTGCAGAGCAGAGGGAGATTTATCCTGCATTCAACTGTCACCACCCAGGACACTGTCAGAAAGAGAGAGAAGCGAGACAGAGAGAGAGGGAGTTTGTGTGTGTGTGTGTGCGCATGTGTGCGCGCGTGTGCAAGAGAGAGAGAGAGAGATCGGGGATAGAGGGAGGAGCATCTGAGACAGTGTGAGATATGTGAGGGGACCAAGAGAGAGGTAGAGGGTGGTAGAAATGGTGAGGTTGAGGGATAGAGAGAGAAACAAGATGTGACTGAGAGGCATGGAGAGAGAGAAAGAGATAGAATGGGTGTGATACCAAGAGTGAAGGGAATCAAGAGAGAGAGGGTAGGGTTGTGTGTGTGTATGAGAGAGAGAGAGAGAGAGAGATATGAGTATGGTTAGAGACAGAATGCCAGAGAGGGAGGGAGAGAGACTGTAGATTGGGATGCAGAGAGGGAGGGAGAGAAAGAGAGGGAGGAATAGAGAGGGGCAGATAACATTTGGATGCTTTCAATTATAGCGAGAGATGGAGTGAGTGACGGAGACAGAGAAAGATGCAGAAATAGAGATTATGAGACGAAGTGAGGAACTGGGAATGAGTTGGAGGGAGTGGCTTTGAGACAGAAAGAGAATATGAAAGAGATTAACAGTGGAGGAGAGAGAGTTAGAGGTAGAGAGAAAGAAGTGTAAGTGTGAGTCAGAAAGGGAGATAGAGAGAGAGAGAGAGATAGATAGAGAAAGAGAGAGAGAGAGAGAGAAGAGGACAGGTCCTGGTCACCACATTCTGGGAAGGATGTGATTGTATTTGAGAGGGTACGGGGAGATTTCCCAGAATGCTGCTTGAATGTGAGCTTTGAAATAAGATTAGAAAGGTTGGGGTTGTTTTCCTTGGAGCAGTGAAGGCTGAGAAGGGACCTGACAGAGGGGTATAAGATTATTTGGGGCAGTGATAGTGTGGGTAGGAAGGCACTTTTTACATGAGTAAAGGACTCAGTAACCAGGGACCGAGATTGAAGGTAACACAGACATGGACACACAGAAACTCGGAGCTGGAGCAGGCCATTTCGCCCTTTGAGTCTGCTCTGTCATTCAGTGTGATCATGGCTGACCCTCTCTCTCAAACCATATTCCTGCTTTCTCCCCATTCCCTTCATGCTGTTAAAATGCAAAACAATTATCTCTCTCTTTTTCTTGAATATATTCAGTGGTAGAGAATTCTACAGGTTGACCACCCTCTGAGTGAAGAAATGTTTCCTCATCTCAGTCCTAAATGGTCTATCCTGTATCCCCCTGAGACTGGGTCCCCTGGTTCCAGACTCACCAACCAGGGGAAACCTCCTCCCTGCCCAGCCCTGTTAGAATTTTATATGTTTCAATCAGATTCCCTCTCATCCTTCTGAACTCGAGTGAGTCCAGGCCCAGTCAAGTTGGAGAGCGAGAGGAGAGTTGAGGAGAAATGTTTTCACCCAGAGGGTGGTGAGAGTCGGGAACTCACTGCCTGAAAGGCTGGTTGAGTCACAAACTCTCATGACATTGGAGCAGTGTTTAGATATTCCCTTGTGTTGCTGTAACCTCCAGGGTAATGGGCCAAGAGCTGGAGGATGGGATTAGTGTCATCAGATCGCTGTTTAACAGCACAGATACAATGGGCCATATGGCCTCATTCAGTGCTATTCACATCAATGACTCTCTGAGACAGTGAGAAAGAGAGAGAGAGAGAAGAGGAAGTGTGAGGGGCTGACGTGGCTCTCTCTGCCTGATGCCATTTACATACTGAGGAACACCCAGTCAGACTCTCACAGGCTGCAGCTTTATAAAGCAGAGCCCAGTGAAGGGAGAGTTTATCAGGGACCAGGCTCAGGGACAGGAGCACACACCATGATTTCACACATCCAGCTGATCTGGCCCCTGGCATTCTGTGTCGCAGGTACAAATCTCTCTCCTTCCACCTTGAATCTTTAGCTGCTCTCCATTTCACTCCAATTCCACTGACTTGTGATTGAAGGAAAAAAGCTGAAACCAGAGGAAAGCTCAGTGTCTCCAACAATCTCTCGTTTGACAGGCTCTTTCTGTGACAGTTCTGACTTCACTGTGTTTCTCTCTGACCCCTCAGGTATCAGTGGGGACATCACCATGACCCAGTCTCCCCCGGTGCTGTCATTGGGACTGGGCCAGACTGCAACCATCACCTGTACGGCCAGTCAAAGCATTAGCAGCTACCTTGCTTGGTACCAGCAGCGAGAAGGTCAGAAACCCTCTCTCCTGATCTATGATGCAACAAATCGATTCACAGGAGTCTCCAATCGATTCACCGGCAAGGGCTCAGGGACCAGTTTCACCCTGACAATCAACAACGTTCAGAATGAGGATGTCGCTGACTATTACTGTATGCAGTATAGCAGCTCCCCCTACACAGTGTTACAGAGCCGTACAAAAACCTCAATAGGCACAGTCCCACTGCCTGTACTGACACATCCAGTTACATATAAATGTAAATGAACAAACTAACCCATGCTGGATTGTCACTGTCCACTACACACTCCAGTGGTGTCCACCATTTACTGAAGGCCTCAAGTTTCCCTCTTATACTCCATCACCACACGTGAAGAACAACTGCAAAATTTAACATTGAAAAATACATTTGAAAAACCGCCCGAGCCCAGCTGGACACAACCCAGAGAGACAGAGACAGAAAGACACATGAATGAGGGAGAGAGAAAGAGAGTGAGAGGGAGAGTGTGAGAGTGAGTGAGAAAGGGAAGCAAAGAGCAGAGATTTTTGTACACCCTCTGCACTGGGAGCTCTCACTGTGGCTTACGTTCGGGAAAGGAACCAAGCTCCGACTGAGTAAGTAAACGTCAATCCTCCTGTCAATACTGAAACACACTTTCTAAAACACAAATGCTGAATTGTTGAAGGTATTAGTGAGAAGCTGCAGTGAATGAAATAGTTGATGAAGGAGCACTGTGTCTAACAGGGTGTCCAGCTGTATTTCTTTCGTTCCATTGTCCCTTTAAGCAGCAAGATATAAGTCAATTAGTTTAACTCACCGTGTAGAGGAGCTCTGTCCATTTGCAGCCTGTGGTCCCATTCCTGCAGCATGGAATGAAATCAGTGAGTAGCCTCCTGCCAGTCTCAGTGTGTCAGACATGGGCAGAGTTTGATGTGAGCTCTGGCTCCCTGTCCCAGTCTCTGATCTCACTGACCTCAGCAGCAGCAGCAGCAGCAGCAGCACAGTGAGACACCGAGCTCCCACCTCCCCCAGCTTTAACTCTGCTCAATCACACAATCACAGAATTGTTACAGTGCACACGGAGGCCGTTCTGCCCATCCTGTCTGGGTCGGCTCTCCGAATGAGCAATTCACTGAGTGTCATTCTCCTGCCTTCTCCCTGTCACCCTGCATATTGTTCCTTTTCGAATAACAGTCTCATTCCCTTCGGAATGTTTCAATTGAAGCTGCCTCCACCACACTCTCAGGCAGTGCATTCCACACCTTAACCACTCGCTGGCTGAGAATGTTTTTCCTCATCTCACTTTTGATTCTCTCACTAATTACTTTAAATCTGTGCCCTCTCCTTCTCAATACTTTCATGAGTGGGAACATTTTTTCCCTATTTCCTCTGGCCAGACACCTCCTGATTTTGAATTCCTCAAAAAAATTTCCTCTCAGCCTTCACTTTTCCAAGGAAGACAGTCCAAACTTCTCCAAAGTTTGTTCATAACTGACATTGCTCATCCCTGAACCTTCTATGGGAATTTTTTTACCCCATCTCCAAAATATTCACATCCTTCATGAATTATTCCCCTTATCTATTCCCGTAGTCCCATTTGCTTGCATTTCACTAATTTCCCCCATACCGTTCCTGTCCATGTACCTGTTCAAATGTCTTTTAAATGTTGTTATCATACTCACCTCTACGACTTCCTCTGGCAGCTCATTCAATACACCCACCACCCTCTATGTGAACGAGATGCACCTCAGGTCCCTTTTGAATCTTTCCCCTCTTGCTTTAAACCTCTGCTGTTTAGTTTTGGACTCCCTTACTCTGGGGAATAAACCTGAGCTAGTCATCTTATCTATGCCCATTATCATTTTATAAACCTCTAAAATGTCACCCAGCAGCCTCTGACCTTCCAGGGAAAATAGCCCAGGCCAAACCAGCCTCTTCTTATAACTCAAACCCTCCAGTCTCTGTGACATCGTTGTCATCCTTTTTACACCCTTTCCAATTTAATGACATCCTTCCAATAGCAGGGTGACTGGGAATGGGCCTGATCAATACCTTGGAGAATCGTAACAACTCCCACACGTAATGCTCTGACCGATAGAAGCAATTGTACCAAATGCTTTCTTCACCATCCTGTCTCCATGTGACACCAGTTTCAATCCTCTATGTGCCTCTACCCCTTGGTCTCCCTGTTTGACAACACTCCCCATGGCGCCACAATTAACTGTGTTAGCCCTGGCCTGGTTTTTGTCCCAAAATGTAACACCTCCTTATTATCTCAATGTGTATGTAAATGTACTCTCAAATAGCCTTCTTCACTGTCCATGAAACCACCAATGTTAGTGTCATCTGCAAACTCACAAACCATGCCTCCGATATTCTCATTCAATTTGTTTCTATAAATGATGAACAATGATGAACCCAGAACCAATCCTTTTGCCACATCGCTGGTCATAGGCTTCCAGTCTGAACAACCATTATCTACCACCACTGTCTGTCTCCAACCATTAAGCCAACTTTGTATCAGTTAGCTTCCCTGGATCCAACTTGATCTAACTTACTAACCAGTTGTCCATGCAGCACCTTGTCAAAAGTCTTGCTAAAGTCCATGTAGACAATGTCTACCACTCTGCCCTCAGCTATCGTCTTGGTCATGTCTTCAAAAAACTCAATCAAATTTGTGAGACATGTTTTCCCACTGGCAAAGTCATGTGGACTATCCTTAATCAATCCTTGTCTTCCCAAATGCATTTAGATCCTGTCTGTCAAAATCCCCTCCAACAACTTACCACTATCAGACTCACCGGTCTATAATTCCCAGGGTATTCCTTGCAGACCTTCCTAAATATCAGCACAAAATTAGCCATGCTCCAGTCTTCCAGCACATCACCCGTGGCTGTTGATAATACAAACGTCTCACCAAGGGGTGTCAAAGTCTCTTCCCAAGCTTCCCACAAAGTACTGGGATGGAGCTGATCAGCTCCTGGGGATTTATCTACCTTTATGAGTTTAAAGAACAGATTACAGCATCTCTTCTTCTGTAATATGGATTCTTCTCAAGACATCAACATTTATTTCCTGAATTTCCTTCACTTCGATGTCCTTCTCAACCATAAATACTGCGGCAAAATATTAGATTGGTAACTCATTCATATTCTGTTTTAAAATAAAATATGAAAATTCTAAGAGTGAGACATTTGGAGGTGATCCATGGGATATGATCCATGGTCATGACTTTACTCTGGATTGTCCTTTGTCCTTTTCCACTGTCTCCCTAATCCTTGTGATACAATTCCCTAAATGTCCTCCCACTGATACTTGATCTACATGGGCCTCCTCATTCCCAAGATCCAGGTCTGGCAGAGTTTCCTTTCTGATTGGAATGGGAACACACGGTTGGAGAAAATTCACCCAAGCACACTCTCACAACTCTGGCCCCTTTCTGCCCTTCACACTGTTCCGATTTCATTCTATATTCTGATAATTAAAGTTACCCAAATGTGTGCTGTGAATTTCTTGCAGATTTCTTCCTCTACATCCTTCCCTCTAGTTGGTGACCGACAGACTGCACACTACAACCTGATTGCACCTTTTTTGTTCCTTATCTCAAACCAAATCCATTCTGCCCTTGACCCCTCTGGGATATCCTCTTTCTCCAGCTCTGCACCGATCTTAACCAATCCCACACCTTCTTCCCCTTTTCCTATCTTTATTGGACACCTTGTATCCAGGAATATTTAACACCCACTCCTGTCCTCATTTGAGCCTCATCTGTAAGAGCAACAACACCAGATTTCCACTTGGTAATATGCGTCTGTAACTCCCCAATCTTACTCCCCATACTCCACGCAGGCCCATACATGCACACAGTCAGTTGGATTTAGAAATTATTACTCTCTCCCTCACTGTGACCCGGCCAAGAAAGTTACTATTCCTTACTTAAGAGTATCTATCTCTTGCATGATTCTGTTTTCCTTGGTGTTCCTCCCTGATATTTCCTCCTGGTTCCCACAGCCCCCCCTTCCATGTTCATTTAAACCCTCTCCAACAGCACCAGCAAATCACCCCACAAGGAGCTCAGTTCTGTTCAGGAGCAACCCATCTGGTCTATAGAGGTCACATCTCCCACAAACTCATTCCCAATGTCCCAAGAATCTCAAACGCTCCCACCTGGACCACCTTTCCAGCCTCAGATACACCCTGCCTTATCCTTCTGTTCCCATCCTCACTTGCATTGGTCACTGGGAGTAGTCCAGAGATTCACAATTTTGAGCTGCTGTTGCTAATTGCCTCCAGAGCTCCCTAAGTTCTGACTGCAGGACCACATCCCCTTTCTCCCTCTGTCACTGGGACCACAACTGCTGCCTGTTCCCCCTCACCCTCAGGGTGGGAGACAACACACCATCCTGGAATCACATCTGCAGCTGCAGAAACACCTACCGATTGCCCTCACTCTCGAATCTCCTCTCACTATTGCTCTTCCAGTCTTCCTTGTGCCTCCCTGTACAGCTGAGTCCCCATGGTGCCATGGACTTGGCTCTGGCTGCACTCCCCAGATGAACCATCATTCTGATCAGGATTCCAAACTGAATCCTGGTTGGAGAGTGGGATGCACTCAGGGGATTCCTGTACTAGCGGCATAGTCCTGTTGGACTGTCTGCTGCTCCCCCATTCCCTCTCTCCCTGCATACTCTGAAGCTGCAGAGTGACCACATCTAGAAACGTGCTCTCCACGGAGCTCTCAGCCTCACGGATGCTCCACACTGACACCAGCTGCTGCTCAAGCTCCGAAACCCAGAGCTCCAACTGCTGTCACTGACCACACTTCCTGTATTCATGGTATTCCAGGAGCTGGGAAGCATCCTGAAGTTCCCACATAGAACAGGGTGCACACTCTCATCACTCCCTGGTTATCCCTTGATAAAGTTCTGATGACAAACAGCTCCAGCTGGGCTCAAATCCAGGCCTTTCAGTGTTCCAGGGTTTGGCAGAGTCTGTTCAAAAGATAATATGATAACAGAGCAGAATTAGGCCATTCGGCCCATCAAGACTGCTGCGCCGTTTGGGCATGGCTGACGTGTTTCTCACGAACATTCTCCTGCCTTCTTCCCATTATCTTTGATCGCCTTCCCAATCAGGAACCTATCAATGTCCGTCCGAAACACACTCAATGCCTTCACCTCCACAGCATGAGTTCCACAGATTAACCACCTCTGGCAGAAGAAATTCATCCTCATCTCAGTCCTAATGGATTATCCCTAAATTCTGTGGCTGTGCCCTCTGGTCCATGTTTCTCTTACTGGTGGAAACATCTCATCCCCGCCCACTCTATCCAGGCCTCTCAGTATTCTGTAAGTTTCAATATGATCTCCGCATGTCCTTAAGATCTCTATCAAATACACGTCCACAGTCCTCAATCTCTCCTCAACAGACCAGGCTGTCACCCCCAGGGTCATTCTCATAAACCTCCTCTGGATCTCCCCCAATGCAAGCACATCCCTCCTTAGATACAGGTCCCAAAACTGTTCACAATATTCCAAATGCAGTCTGACCAGAGTCTCATACAGCCTCAGCAGGACATACCTGCTCTTGTATTCTAACTCAGTTGAAATGAATGCTAACATTGCATTTGTCTTCCTAATTGCCAACTGAACTGACATATTAATCTTAAGTGAAATCTGAAAGAGGACTCCTAAGTCCCTTTATGTTTCAGAATTCCAAATTTTCCCATTTAGAAAACAGTTTGAGTCTCTACTCTTCCAACCTAAGGGCATAACCTCATACTTTCCCAATTTGTATTCCATCTGTCATTTCTTTGCCCGCTCTCTGAGTCTTTCCAGTCCTTCTGCAGCCTCCCTGCTTCCTCAACTCTCCCTGTCCCTCCCCTCATCTTTGTGCTATCAGCAAATTTAGGAACAATGCCCTCAGTTCCTTTTCCCAGATCGTTAATATATAATTAATTGTTACATGAATAGCTGAGGTCCCAACACTGCCCTCTGCTGAACTGCACAAGGCACCAGCTGCCATCCTGCAAAAGACCCATTTATTTCCACTCTCTAT
The DNA here is from genome assembly GCF_037043375.1 of Chiloscyllium plagiosum. Taxonomy (NCBI): domain Eukaryota; kingdom Metazoa; phylum Chordata; class Chondrichthyes; order Orectolobiformes; family Hemiscylliidae; genus Chiloscyllium; species Chiloscyllium plagiosum. Next base: position 110,063,752 of record NW_028270147.1, on the reverse strand, counting down.
CCATGTCAGTACTGGGTTCCAAACCCCATGGGCTCTTATGTTATTTAGCAGCCTCCTGTGTGGCAACTTGTCAAAGGCCTTCTGGAAACCCAAACAGATCATGTCCATTGGCTCTCCTTTGTCTAACTTGCTCATTGATATTATTGCATATAATTCCCAGCTTCTCCCTCTCGAACTGCAGGGTGAATTGTATCACATTATGGTCACTGCCCCCTCAGGGTTCACTCACCTTCAGCTCCCCAATCAGGGCTGCCTCATTACACATCACTGAATCCGGAATTACCTGTTTCCTAGTGGCTCTACCTCAAGCTTTTCCAAAAAAAGTATCTCTCAGACATTCCATGAATTCCTTTCCTTGAGATCCATTCCCAACCTGACTTTCCCAGTCCACCTGCATATTGCAGTCCCCATGATTATTGTAATAATCCCTTTCTTACATGCGTTTTCTATCTCCTGATTTATTTTCTGCCCCACATCCCGACTACTGAGAGGAGACATGTACATAATTCCCATCAAGCCCTTTGCTATTTTGTGGGACCTAAGGTTGACTCACACAGATTCTATGCTTTCCAACTCCATATTTCCTCTTGCTGTCGATGTAATTTCAGTTCTTCTTGACAGGGTAAACCTGCTCCTCCCTCACCCTACTCCCACCCCCTTCACATGTACCTATCATTAGAAACATAGAAACATAGAAAATGGCTGCAGGAATCGGCCACTCAGCCCTTTGAGTCTGCACCACCGTTCAATATGATCATGGCTGATTACGCAATCTATTATCCCATTCCCACTCCACCCCCATATCGCTTGATTCCATAGGTTCACAACATCGGAATAACTTAACCCTTAATCTTCGACTGTGACCCCTAGTTTTGGAATTTCCTAATATCAAGAACATTCTTCCAGCATCAAGCCTGTCAAATCCCATCAGGATTTTATATGTTTCTGTGAGATTCCTCTCATTCTTCTAAATCCCAGTGAGTACAAGCCCAGTTGATCTAGTCTTTCCTCATATGTCAGTCCTGCCGTTCTGGGAATCAGTCTGGAGAACCTTCGCTGGACTCCCTCAATAGCAAGAATGTCCTTCCTCAGACTAGGAGACCAAACCTGCACATAATACTCAAGATGAGGCCTTAATTCCGCAAGACATCCTTACTCCAGTCCACAAATCCTCTCACTGTGAAGGCCAGCATGCCATTAGCTTTCCTCACTGCCTGCTGCACCTGCAGGCCCCCTTTCAGTTACTGTTCCACCATGACACCCAACTCTCATTGCACCTCACCTTTTCCTAAACTTTCATCATTCACTAATAATCTGACTTCCTGTTTTTCCACCAAAGTGGATAATCTCACATTTACCCAAATTATATTGCATTTGCCAAGTATTTGTCCACTCAGCCAGCCTGTCCAAGTCACTCTGCAGCCTCTTAGCATCCTCCTCACAGCACACATTGCCACCCAGCTGAGTGTCATCTGCACATTTGGAGGGATTGCATTCAACTCCTTTGTCCATATCATTTATGTATATTGTGAACAGCTGGGGTCCCAGCACTGAACCCTGCGGTACCCCACTCATCACTGCCTGCCACTCTGAAAGGGACCCATTTATTCCAACTCTCTGCTTTCTATCTGCCAACGAGTTCTCTCTCCATGTCAATACATTACCTCCAATACCATGAGGTTTAATTTTGCTCACTAATCTCTTGTAAGGGATCTTGTCAAAAACCTTTTGAAAGTCCAGAACACAACATCCACTGGGTCCTGAGGGAGGGTCACTCAATCTGAAATGTTAACTTCGATTGCTGTCCACAGATGCTGCCAGACCTGCTGAACTTTTTCATCAATTTTTGTTGTCCATTGATTCAGCCTTGTCCATTCTCCACTGATCACATCCTCAAAACCTTCCAGAAGATGTGTCAGGCCTGATTTCCCTTTCGTAAATCCATGCTGACTTGGACCAATCCTGTCACTGCTTTCCAAATACTCGGTTATTGTATCTTTAATAACTGACTCCAGCGTTTTCCTCATGTATAATTCCTCATTTTCACTCTCCCTCCTTTTATTAAAAAGTGGGATTACATTGGATAGTGTCCAGTGCATTGGAACTCTGTCAGAGTCGACAGAATGCCAGAAAATGATCAACAATGTGTCCACTATTTCTACACCCACTTTCTTAAAAACTCTGATGAGTTGCTGGCCCCTGTGGACTTACAAGTTTTGATACCATCAGTCTCCCCAAGACCATTTCCTGACTAACAAGGATTACCTTCAGTTCCTCCTTCACACTTGACCCTCTATGCCCTCGCATTTCCTTTCAATAGGATGTGCATCCCTGGATATTTGGTTCCCAGCCCTGATCCCCTTGCAGCCACGTCCCTGCACTACAGGCTCATTTACCTTGTTTCATAAACTCGATGAATCGAAGTACAACAGCCTCAGTCATGCACTGACTGCCTCCTTCACATAGTTATCTCCTTTAGAAATCACAGAATCCCTACAGTGTGGAAGCAGGCCATTCAGCCCAGACTGACCTTCCAAAAAGCATCCCACCCACCCTACAATTCCCATGGATAATCCTCCTAACCTGCACTTCTTTGTGACAATGGGAGGAAACCCAAGTAGACACGGGGAGAATGTGTAAACTCCACACAGACAGTCAGTTGGAATTGAGTCTGTGTCTCCGAAGCTGTGAGACAGCAGTGCTACCCACTGATCCACCATTCCACCCTACGGTGCCTCAAGTTCGATTCCTGATCCTTTCCATACTCTCGATCCTATTACTTGGTCTGGATACTTTAATAACTTCTCCTGAGCTCCTACCTTCTTTAATTAGTTTAAACTCCTCGCAAACTTGATTTCCCTTGGTTTGTGTGGTACCACTTTGTCTACATTATTCCGAATGGGACATGTGTTAAGAGACAAAACCTTTAAGCTTGTTCTAAATTGTTCTTCCCTGCACTTTTAAGTTTCCTCAGTACAATATGACATTCACAATACTCTGTCCCTTTCCTTTTATTTTCTGGTAACAATCAAGTCCATCACTAACCAGTAATCCTACTTTCTCCTTTAACTTTCATTTCCTCATTTTCCATCCAACTGTTCGAGTTACTTTCTCTTTGAAACATATTCAGGCTGATACTTATTCCTGAACAAACATCACTCAAAAATGTTCATTGGTTCATTGTTGCTTGTGGGATCTTGCTGTGTACAATCTGGCTTCCACATTTCCTTCATTACAACAGTGACCTCATTTCAAACAAGTCCCACACTGTCTGGAAATGTCTTTGGGACAGCATGGATCTTTCTTTTCATTGGATGAACTGGGAGTCTTTCAGATGTGAAAGATGCCGTTCCAATAGTGCACAGTTCTCCTGAACTACAGTTACTGCTATATATGTCCCTCTCTTTTGTGAAAACAAACCAAACGTTTTCACGAGGAACCATTGCTCCATCTCCCACCACTGCACACAAGTTCCCTTCTTGCTCTCGAATGGCCCTCATACATTCCTTCATTCACTTGTTCTTTCTGTGATTATAAAACATCACTGGGATTTCCCTGACTTCATTTGGACACATTTCATCCTGTCAGCTCTTTGCTTTCCTCAGGTCCTGGTAAATTTCACCCTTGCATTTTGTCTTTCAGCCCACTTTTACCCAATCCCTGCCCAGTTCAGTAAAATGGTTTTGTTCCCAAATGAAAACTTTTACACTTGCTCCATGGTTCTCCATTTCCATCCTTCCTCTCAATCTCACTGAGTTCTGATCACTGTCACTGAAATGCTCCCCCAATGATAGCCCTTCCAGCTGCCCACATTCATTCCCTAAAGAATGATCCAAAACTGCCCCTTCTTTTTCATCATCACCCTCTCAGGGGCAATTAGGGATGGGCAATAAATGCTGGCCCTGCCAGTGACACTCACATCCCAAGAAGCAATTTTAAAAGGCCCTGTCCTTTTATGGGGTTTGTTAGGTATTGAATACAAATGTTCAAATGGATTGTTTTGCCAGTGAATGTTCAGAGTTGAAATCCCTTTGAATGGCAGGGATTAAAATTGTTTGTCTTGTCTTTCAGGCCGTGAAAACTCTCAGCCCAAGCTGACCCTGCTGCCCCCCTCCCCAGAGCAGGTCAATGCCAAGGGCACTGCCACCCTGGTGTGCCTTGCCAATCACTTCTATCCCGATGAGCTGGAGGTGCAGTGGAAGAAGGATGGTGCAGTCATTTCGGACGGGGTTCAGACCAGCAACTACCTGCGAGCTTCGGACAGCACCTACAGTGTCAGCAGCCTGCTGACCCTCTCTGGGTCTGACTGGGAGTCCAACGCTCGCTTCTCCTGTGCCCTCACCCACGTGACCCTCCCCTCTCCCCTCAGCAAGAGCATCAGGAGATCAGAATGTGTGTAGAGTGTTCAAGACAGTCCACAGAGGAGACACAACTTTAAATAGAACAGGGCTGAGCTGGCAGGACAAAGGTCATGGTCAGCACTGAATTTCAACTCTCTTCCTTCTTGGGATTGGCTCGGTGACATTTCTGAGGTTCAAGGGTTCATTGGGATCATCAAAAGGAAGCTTTACTCTGTATGAAACCCCGTGCTGACCCTGTCCTGGGAGTGTTTTATGGGGACAGTGATGACTTGTGATGCCAAGTAAAACCTCTCGAAGATGCTGAAAACTGTCAGCTGTACAAAACAATGTGAACCTCTGAAATCTCTGCTTCAGTAAACCAGATCTCCTTCCTGCTCAGCCGCCAGTTCGAATTTAAGCTTCTGTCACTACTTAAAGGGACAGGATTCTTATGTCATTGAGAAAATCTCCACAAGTGTTTTCCTCAAGCTCCATTTTGGCTGTGAATTTGTGCAGCTTCCTCTGTCTGGGCTGTTAATTGAAGTCTGTTTTCTGTCAATGTAAATCTGCAAAAAGGAATAAAGATCAAGAAGATTCAGTCTCTGTCTCGTGTGTGCTTTGGAAATGGCCAGAGCTACTGGGAACCCTGCATTGATGAATATGATCAGCAGCATCTTGTTACTCAGAATAACAATTTCACAGGTTTTGGGAAATAAATATTACTTAAATTAGACTTGGGTTTTCTTTACTCTTAAAGTGCGATGGAATGGTCCCGTGTGTCCCTGGAGTCAGATTGAGAATGTTAAATCTGGGGAGTCTGGGAGTCACGGCTGGGGAAGGCAGTCAATGATAAACTGGTTCCACCTTCTGCTGTCATATTCTGTAACCCCTGGGCCATCTCAGTGAGAGACATCCAGGGCTCAGGATGGATTCCAGAGCAGCTCATTGACCTGACTGTTGTGTTCCTTAGTCCACATGTGACTCCAATAATCTCACTCGAGGACTTTAGTATCAGTGGGAATCAATGGGGCTGAAATCTTATCCAAACAGACTCTCACACAACGGGGAGGCTGCTGGTGGCTCAGAAACCCCTTGGATTCAGTCCCAGATTCCACTGTGGCTCTTTCATTCAAACACTGCATTAGCACACTGACACCACATTCAGAGGGCAATCCTGAGATGGGGCAAGATTGGTTCTTGATTGTGGGGAAATGGGGGCTGGGTGTGAAATGTCCAGTCTGAAGCTGGTGGGGGTACTTTATAATGAAGAATAGAAACTGATGTCAGGATAAAGTCAGGTGTTGATGGGAGTGAGGAATATCTCAGTGATCTGTCTCCAGAATCCACACACGACACACATCCTTCTGTCAGACCCTGAAGGCGGAGAAACTGCTCCTTGTCACCCTATATTTCTCTATCTTTCCCAGAAAAGGTGAAGTATTCTCTGCCTCAGTGATTCCCTGGGACAGGACATTTTAAAAAGGCCTGTGGGAAGGGAAATGTTGCCTCTCAATGACAAAGCCAATGGAAGGATGTGGAGCTGGCTCTGTGAAATGTTCAGACACAGAGGATGACACCAGAAGCAATTCAATGTGGTCATTCTCTCCTTTGCAATTGCTAAACTGGTAACAATTACTTTTTGCTCACAATTTGCTCTCTCGAATTTGATCCACTTGCCTTTCTTACTTTGCTTTTTTTGACTTCAGTCTGTGGGTAGTTCCATCAAAACCCAATCTCCTCACACTCATCCTGGCCCCTGAAGAGATTAGAGACAAACTGCAAATGCTGGAATCCAAGGTTGACAAGCAGGAGGCTGGGAGAACACAGCAAGCCCAGGCAGCATCAGGAGGTGGAGAAATCGACGTTTTGGCTGTAAACCTTCTTCAGGAAGTGGGGTGGGTGGGAGCTGCAGATAAAGGGAGTGGCCGGGGCAGGGTGGTTAGGTGGGGATAGGTGGAGACAGGTCGAGGTTAGGACATGGTTGGTCGAAGGGAGGGATAATTCTGGATTCATCTCTCCCATCGACCAATCAGGTCATACTCTCTATCTTTCTCAACCTATCCCCACCTCACCACCTCGCTCCCACCCACCCCTTTATCTGCAACTCCCCTGACACCTACCCTCCCCCTTCCTGAAGAAGGGTTACACCTGAAACGTCGACCCCTGAAGAGATGAGACGAGGTTATTTCATTGAATCAACTCATTAAGCCCATCAATCCTGAAAACAGATTCCAGCATTGAAGTCCCATTTGCTGGTTGCACATGTAAAGTCTCTTTCAGGCTGAAAGAAGGAAGCTTTCGATTGAGAAATGAGTAAGCTTAACTCAGGTCCTGAACAACAGCACTTCAGAATGGAGTGATATAAATCAGAAGCAATATAAATACAGGGCAGCTTATATACTGCAGCTCGCACTGAGTGCAGCCAGCACAGAGGGGAATGCTGGGAGGTTTGGTCAGTGTGGGAGTTTGGTGAACTCGGGGAAGGAGTCCACCTTTGCTTTTCCAAAGTGATTTGGGACTGTCACTTCAGCTGCTGGGAGCCTGCACGTGCACTTGGTTTGAATGAAACAAAATGGTAAACAAGAAAATAGGAATCTGGAAATTGTTTCGTATGAGGGAATGTGTAAATAGACTGCTTCAGGACATGTCCATTAGGGAAGGTTAATAAATGCAAAGTACTGAAACTTCAAAACAGAGACTGAAGACAATTACTGCTCTAATGAAGGAATGGATATTTTTCAGTTGTAAGTAAGATCAACATTTCTTTATTGCATTGAAATGATTCAGGGTAAATACATCTGCAGTGAATGTAAAAAACTGCAGGAACTCCCACTCAGGGGGTTTGGAATGAAGGCTGAATTGAAAAAGCAGTGATATATCAGGGAGTGCCGGAGATACCTGGAGACTTCGCTCCAGAAGGAAGTTATAGGCCTCAGGACTGCACAGTTCAATTCCATGTGTAGTCAGGAGCAGGATGGTACGACACACGAGGGAGGCAGATAGGGATTTGGAGGATACAGTGGGACAGGAAAACCCCTCACTCTTCTCAACTCCAGTGAGAACAAGGCCAGCCTTTCCAATCCTTCCTCATCTCACAGCCCCCTCATTCCAGGGATCAATCGGGTAAAACTCCTCTGAAACACCTCTAATGCATTTATATTCTTCCTTCAATAAGGAGACCAAAACTACACACAATACAGTATTTGAGATGTGATCACATCAATATCCAGGAATAACTGAGACAACACAGTCTCACTTTCTGGTCCCGAATCATGCCTACTCTTAATTTTCCCAGCGTTTTTACTGTCCATCTTTAATTGTCCTGGACAAGATGGTGCTGAGCTGCCTTCTTCAACCGCTGCAGTCTGTGTGCTGTAGGTAGACTCATAATGTCCTTAGGAAGGGAATTCCAGGATTCTGACCCAGTGACGATGTTTCCAAGTCAAACTGGTGAAGGCTTGGAGAGGAACTTGCTGGGGTGATGCTGCCCTTGTCCTTCTTGATTCAAGTAATCATGGGTTTAGAAGGTGTTGTCTCAGGACCTTTGGTGAATTTCTGCAATGCATCTTGTAGAGAGTACACACAAATGTTACTGAATGTTGGTGTGGAGGGAATGGATATGTGTGGAAGTGGTGCCAATCAAGCGGGCTAAAATTTGATAAACAAAATTTAAATAAAATAATATAAAACAACCTAAAATGAAATAAAATAAAATGTTGCTGCTTTTTTGATAAAACAGCACTGAACCCCAAATATTAACTCCTCCCTTTTACATGATAATGAGGAAAGAACTCTTGTTGGTGCAGTTTTTTTTTAATCATCTCAGAATAGTCAAAGCTGTGAGCACAGAGCAGTCACGTTCCCGGACAAGATGGTGAGGTCCCGCAGACAGTAAACGAATGACGAGACATGTCTGTTTTGTTGGCACTCGTTGAATAGCGAGCAGGATACCCGAGGGAATCTTTTCAGAATGGGATCTTGTCGAGCCCGCTGAGGTGGGGTGGGGGTGGTCGGGGTGTGGTGGTGGTGGAGCGTCAAATGGTGGAGCCAGAGACTGTGCAACTTTCAGCAGTGCACCTCGGTCTCAGCCTGGATTCTGTGCTCTCATTTCTGAGGTGGCTTTCAATCCAATGACCATTTTGACGATGAGGCAGGAGCATTGCCCATGAAGCCACGGTCAGTAACAATGTAAACTGTGTGGCTCTGAAAGCCTGAGTCTGCATCTCAGCTCAGACGATATCAGCTCATTCATCAAATCTGTTTCTGCCTCTCTGCAGGCTGACCAGGCTGTCGGTGCCTTTCCAACACTCCCACGTTTCCTCCTGTGTCACAGCTCATTCTCCTGAGGGATAGATGTGCTTGGAGTCGAGAAGTGTGGGGCTGGGAAAGCACAGCTGGTCAGGCAGTTGTGCTCAGGCCGAGGACATCACCTTGTCCCTCTGTCAGATCCTCTTCAAGAAACTCATGGCTCACCACCACCGCTCAACAGTTAGGGAAGGGCAACGAGCAAGGATGGAGATGTGGACGCGATGCCTCAAGTGCTGTTCTCTGCAGTTTGGGGCACGCTTTGACAGCTGTTTGTTAGATCTTTGAGTGTAATTCATTTTTTGCTGATGCCAGTGATAATCCAAAGGACACTCCACCTTTCAGTCTGACAAACCAGGGTCACCCATGTCATGGCTCTGTTTCTGGCCGAGGCTCCAGTCTTTCAAAGAGATGAATTCAAGCCTCACCAGTTTGATCATTTGAATTGTATGCCATTTATTTTGATTTCTCCTGGGATGGGGTGGGGGTGGGCGTTGACGTGTCGGTTATTTGTTGCCCTTCCCGAATTGTCCTGGAGATGGCGGTGGTGAGCCATGTAATATCTGGGAAGCAACTGATAGATCATTCTCACTGGAATCGACTGGAATGAATGTAGGTTTATTCATGGCTAATGGAAAGAGTCATTACCCATAATCCTCAGCTGATGTGCAAGTACTCTATAGTTACTAGAAGGCAGTTGTTTCTCTCTGCCCGAACAATACAAAGTCAGAAGTCACACAAAAGCAGGTTCTAGCCAACAGGTTCATTTTAAATCACAAGCTTCCGAAACGCTGCTCCTTCATCAGGTGTACCCCAGTCCACCATCGACATCCCCACATTACTGAACAGTACAAATAAACTGGGGCTTTGAGAGGATCTAACCGGCTCCATCTGGAGAATCGTGGGGAGAGAGAGAGAAAAAAAAGAGAACAGCTTTCGGACCAGGATACTTATCGCATCACAGTGAAAATGCCCTGCATGCTATGATATATCAAAACGGAGTACTTTGGTGTGATTTTTGATTGTCTCCAGATTGTGCTTTTTTTCATTCTATGATACACGTGGACTATGTCAGTATTGGGTATCACAAAGCATGTTTGGTATCACAAAGTATGTTTCCTCCATTGAACACTTTCCAACACACTCTCTCCATCTTGCTTTAATCCTTATTGACTCTTGGACATTCCCCCTACACTCTCATTCTGTCCTGGTCCCAGAGGAATTGATGCCCGGAGTTCATGACCCCGCACTGTGTGAAGGTTGGTGTGAAGTGAGGCCAGTGTGTTGGAGCTTGGGCCCCTGCCTCAGGCCCAGGTGCAGGGGCCTGTTCAACAATCTGCACATTGTCCTTTTTCTCTTTCTGAATGAACTGGATCAAGTTGCAGTAACGAGCTGGCAACAAGGTGTCTTGTCTAAAATGTTCCCCGCATTAAATACAGAACTGGCTTAGTTACAGGAAACAGAGGACAGTGATGGAAGGATAGTTTTCAGAATAGAGGGTGGAGACTCATGATGTTCCACAGGGTTCAGTGGTGGTCTACATAAATGAATTGGAGGAGGGCATAGCTGGTCTATTTAGTAAGTTTACGGTTAATACAAAGATTGGTAGAGTTGTGGAAAATGAGAAGGTTTGTCACAGGATACCGCAGGATATAGATCAGTTGGCTGCTTGGATAGAAAAATGGCAGATGGAGCTTAATCCAGACAAATGTGAGGTGATGCATTTTGAAAGGTGATGTACAGGTGGGAATTATACAGTGAATGGCAGAATCCTCTGGAGTATTGATATGCAGAGAGATCTGGGTGTGCATGTTCACGGATCACTGAAGGTGGCAGCACAGAGAGGTAAAGCAGTAAAAAAGGCTTCTGGCCTGCTTGCCTTCATTGGAAGGGACACTGAGTATAAGGATTGACAAGTTATTCTGTAGCTTTATCAAACAATAGTTAGGCCACACTTGGAATATCGCATGCAGTTCCGGTCAGCACACTACCAGAAGGATGTGGATGTTTTGAAGATGGTGCAGAAAATGTTTACCAGGGTATTGTCTGGTATGGGGGATTGTAGTTCTGAAGAAAGGTTGGATAGACTGGCTTTGTTTTCATTGTAATACGGGAAAATGAGGTGTGTCCTGATAGAAGATTACAGAGTTGTGAACGGCATAGGTAGCGTGGAAAATATGAGGCTTTTTTTCAGGGTGTATGCATCGCTTACTCAGGGACAGAGGTTCAAGGTGCGGGGGAATTTAAAACAGATGTGTGAGATAAGTATTTTACACAAAGGGAGTTGAGTATCTGGAACACACTGCCAGAGGAGGGGGTGGAAGCAGACAGATTAGAATTATTCAATAAATAAATAATGCATGAATAGGAAGGGAATAGAGGGCTATGAATCCTGCAGGTGAAGACAGTTTCTGTGAGGAAGGCCAAACTGTGTCAGCACAGGCTTGTAGGGCCGAAGGGCCTGTTCCTGTGCTGTATTGTTCCTTGTTCTTTGGTCCCTGCTGTTGACTTGGATTCTCGGGAGCCAGCTCCGTATGAAGAGCCTGTTCTCATTCTTTTGTTGGAGTTCATGGGGCAGCGCTGCTTCCTTGTTGCGTCACTGATCAAACCAACAATGCGGAAAGCCTCTTGATATTTTAAATACACTGTCTGCAGGAAAATGTTTGGCCGAGGTTTTAATATTGTTTAATAAGATAATGACATCAATACACCAGTGTTGTTTACGGCTCGGAACGTTTACATCATGGTCCAAGATTTAAATGCACCATCTCTCATTTGTGATAATACAGTTTTCAATGTTTCTCTCCCCTTATGTGTTATGAAGAGGTTTGCAAACATGTTTTGATGAGGACAATGCATCTTCAACATCGTATGACGGAGTGGGTGTCTGTTTGAATTCGCACTTGTGATAATACAGTTTTAAATGTGTCAGTGTTACTTTCCCCACTCTCTAGGGGATGTCGCTGCCACTATCCCCATTCCACCCTTCACTCTCGGGGTGATACCATTTTTAGCATCCTTTCTGTCTGAGAATGTCATTGTTCTTGTCCCTCCCTCTCTCAGGGACTGGGTGGGTGTTTCACATGCACCTGGTCTGTTAGGTCCATTCTTGTGAAATGGGTAATCCCTGTTTTACTCTGGTAACAGTGAGTTAAAGCCCGGCACAGTTCACCCTTCATCTCCATCATATCTCAGGGCCTAAGGTTGGTCAGTACTGTCTGGCACCAGATCAATCCCACCACTTCCCACAGTTTTCCCTCTTTCCTATCTTTACTGGACACCTTATATCCAGGAATCCCCAATCCCGGATCTCTGTTAGAACCACAACATCAGATTTCCACTTGACAATCTGCATGTGTAACCCCCCCAATACTGTATTATTAACCCATTTCAGTCTGTATCCCATCAATCAGGGACCCTAATAGGCAAAGGCTGTATTTAAATAATCTCAGTGACTGTGGAGACCTGGTGAGGTTGGGAACAATCAGCAGGATCAGTCACACCATTTGCATTCTGCACAGGGCTCGGGATTCCAGGGGGCCCATTGTGCTTGGGTCTGGGACTGAGGAGCAAGAGCAAGGCCTGTAATCTCTGGTCTCTGTCCCTGATTTGTGGGTCCGCTCTGATGGAGACCATTGTGAAAGCCATAGTCAACATCGCCACCTGCTGACCTGGAGAAGCAAGAACATGCAGTGCTTGTGGGAATAACCTGAATGTGATCAGAGGACAAGGTCAAACATCATACGACACCAGGTTATAGTCCAACAGGTGTATTAGAAAATACAATCTTTCGGAGCCTTGCCCCTTCTTTCAGGTGCTCAGAGGAGCAAACAAGGTGAATTTAATCAACAGAGAAAACAAACTCTGCTGTTCATTTCCTTCTCGGTTGTCTCTGTTCTCCTCAATGACATGAACAAGAGAAAAGGCAAGAATAAAGAATATAAGGACACCACACCAGTGACCTCCGAGTATGTGAACAATACTTGGTGAGAATATTTTCCTGCTTTTTCAATGTTTGGTATCAATTCAAAGCAGAAAGAGTCTTTCTCTCTCCTTCCCTCCTTGAAACGTTTACTGAGATGATCAAACACAGCAACAGTTCATGTGATGGGTTGAGGGGATTGTCTAATGATCGAGGGAGGGGACTGGGTCAGGATTCCCTGGAATTTAGAAGGTTGGGAGGAGATTTCACTGAAACATTTTAAATTCTCCAGGGCCCTGACAGGGTAGATTTTGGAAGAATGTGCCCCTACCTGGGTTTGGAGATGCCGGGGTTGGACTGGGGTGTACAAATTTACAAATCACACAACACCAGGTTATAGTCCAACAGGTTTAATTGGAAGCACTAGCTTTCGGAGCGACGCTCCTTCCTCAGGTGAAGGTTGATGAAGGAGCAGCGCTCCAAAAGCTAGTGCTTCCAATTAAACCTGTTGGACTATAACCTGGTGTTGTGTGATTTTTAACTTTGTCCCCCCTACCTGGGGATTCTAAAGCAGAGTCGCAGTCTGGGAATAAGGGATTAGGCATTTAGATCAAAGATGAGGAATGGGTGGCACAGTGACTAGCACCACTGTCTTACAGCACCAGGGAGCTGGCTTCCATTCCACCCTGAGGTGATTTTCTTTGTGGAGTTTGCTTGTTCTCCCCATGTCTGAGTAGGTTGCCTCCGGGTGCGTTAGTCTCCATTCTCAGTCCAAGAATGTGCAGGTTAGGTGAACTGGCCATGGGAAGTGTAGGGTTACAGCAATAGGAGAGGGGTGTGGTTCTGGGTGGAATGCTGCTTGGACTTGATGGCCTTCTTCCACACAGTAGGAATTCTATTTATCCTATCCATGCCCCTCATACTTTTGTAAACATCTATAAGGCCTCCTCTCAGGCTCTGATGCTCCAGAGAAAACAGCCCCAGCCTGCTCAGTCTCTCCCTATAGTGCAAATCCTCCAACCCTGGCAACATCCTTGTAAATCTTTTCTGAACCCTTTCAAGTTTCCCAATTCCAGTACTCAATACTCTGACCGATAAATGAAAGCATACCAAACACCTTCTCTTTCCTTTCTCCCTGCGACTCTACTTTCAAGGAGCTATGGACCTGCCCTCCAAGGTCTCTTTGTTCTGCAACATTCCCTAGGGCCTTACCATTAAGTGTATAAGTCCTGCTAAGATTTGCTTTCCCAAAATGCAGCACCTCACATTTATCTGAATTAAACTCCATCTGCCACTTCTCAGCCCATTGGCCCATCTGATCAAGATCCTGTTGTAATCTGAGGTAACCTTCTTCATTGTCCACCACACCTCCAATTTTGGTGTCGTCTGCAAACTTACTAACTGTACCTCTTATGCTCATATCCAAATCATTTATAGAAATTACGAAAAGTAGTGGACCCAGCACTGATCCTTGTGACACTCCACTGGTCACAGACTTCCACTCTGAAAAGCATACCTTCACCACCACCCTCTGTCTTCTAGCGTTGAGCCAGTTCTGTATCCAAATGGCTAGTTGTCCATGTGAAATCTAACTTTGCTAACCAGTCTCCCATGGGGAACCTTGTTGAATGCCTTACTGAAGTCCATATAGGTCACATCTACTGCTCTGCCCTCATCAATCCTCTTTGTTACTTCTTCAAAAAACTAAATCGTGTTTGTGAGACATGATTTCCCATGCACAAAGCCATGTTGACTATCGCTAATCAGTCCTTGCCTTTCAAATACATATACCTCCTGTCCCTCAGGATTTCCTCCAACAACTTGCCCACCATCGACGTCAGGCTCACTGGTCTATAGTTCCCTGGTTTATCCTTACCAGCTTTCTTAAAAAGTGACACCACGTTAGCCAGTCTCCAGTCTTCCAGCACCTCACCTGTGACTATCGATGATACAAATATCTCAGCAAGAGGCCCAGCAATTACTTCCTTAGCTTCCCACAAAGTTCTAGGGTACACCTGATCAGGTCCTGGGAATCTATTCACCTCTATGCGTTTCAAGACATCCAGCACTTCCTCCTCTGTAACATGGACATTTCACAAGATGTCACCATTTGTTTCCCTACATTCTATTCCTTCCATATCCTTTTCCACAGTAAATACTGATGCAAAATAGTTTCTCCCCCATCTCCTGCGGCTCCACACAAAGGCTGCCTTGCTGATCTTTGAAGGGCCCTATTCTCTCCCTAGTTACATTTTTGTCCTTGATGTATTTGTAAAATTTCTTTGGATTCTCCTTAATTCTATTTGCCAAAGCTATCTCATGCCCCCTTTTTACCCTCCTGATTTCCCTCGTAAGTATATTCCTACTGCCTTTATACTCTTCTCATGATTCCCTCGATCTATCCTCTCTATATCTGACATATGCTTCCTTCTTTTCCTTAATCAAACACTCAATATCTTTAGTCATCCAGCATTTCCTATACTTACCAGCCTTTCCTTTCACCCTCACAGGAATATGATTTCTCTGAATTCTTGTTACTCATTTCTGAAGGCTTCCCATTTTCCAGTTGTTCCTTTACCTGCGAACATCTGTACCCAATCAGCTTTTGAAAGTTCTTGCCTAATACCGTCAAAATTGGCCTTTCTGCAGTACAGAACTTCATCTTTTAGATCTGGTCTATCCTTTTCCATCACTATTTTAAAACTAATAGAATTATGGTTGCTGGCCCAAAATGCTCCCCCATTGACATCTCAGTCACCTGCCTTGCCTTATTTCCCAAGAGTACGTCAAGGTTTTCACCTTCTCTACTGGGTACATCCACGTACTGAATCAGAAAGTTTTCTTGTACACACTTAACAACTTCCTCTCCATCTAAACCCTTAACATGATGGCAGTCCCAGTCTATGTTGGAAAGTTAAAATCCCCTACATAACCACCCTATTATTCTTACAGATAGCTGAAATCTCCTTACAAATTTGATTCTCAATTACCCTTTGACTATCAGAGGGTATTGTTTGCAATACAATCCGAAAAAAGTCATAATCCCTTTCTTATTTCTCAGTTCCACTCAAATAACTTCCCTGGATGTATTTCCAAGAATATCCTCCCTCAGTACAGCTGTAATGCTATCCCTTATCAAATATGCCACTCCTCCTACTCTCTTGCCTCCCTTTCTATCCTTCCTGCAGCATTTGTATCCTGTTAAGGCCTCATCACAGAATCCTTGTGGAACATCATTCAAAATGTGTTTTTTTTCCCTGTCGTCTGTCATCAGTCTCCTAACCAAGTCAAACATTCATCTTCAATCCCATGGGTTTTAACTTTGGTCAGCAGATTGTTTTGTGGAAAATTATTGCTTATTTCTGAAAGTTGCTAAGATTAGACGTCCTATCAACTATTTTAGTAATGCATTTGGTTTGTTAGTTAGAAATTACCCATCACAAATCTTTGTGGACAGTTTCCAATTCTCTATATGAGAAGGTGCAGCATGGTAGCACAGTGGCACAGTGGTTAGTGCTGCTGCCTCAAAGCGCCAGAGACCTGGGTTCAATTCCCACCTCAGGTAACTTTCTATGTGGAGTTTGCACATTCTCCCCGTGTCTGTGTGGGTTTCCTCCCACAGTCCAAAAATGTGCTGGTTAGGTGAATTGGCCATGCTAAATTGCCCATAGTGTTAGGGGAATGGGCTGGGTGGGTTGGTCTTCGGAGGGTCGGTGTGGACTTGTTGGGCCAAAGGGCCTGTTTCCACATCATAAGTAATCTAATCTTCATTCTATCTGCTGTTAATTATAGATTCCAATGAAACCCTCAAAAGAGATGTTAGATTGACCAGTATATAATTGTGTTTCCAGATCAGTAGCTGTGTGGAATCACACAGCGAGCAGCCAGTGAACTTGACACAATCAGGGACACCCCCTGGTGCTGAAGGTCATGCTGCTGCTGGTAAAGGTCGCATTTCAACTGAAACTGCACTCCCTCCCTACACACTCCCCTCTTGTCCCCACATGCCTCACTACAACCCCTGGAGATGCCATCCAGCACCTTGTGCCCTCGCTCAGTCTCCATTGACCTTGTCTCCATTAGCCTTGAACCTCCTTCCAAGCACTGAAGCTTGAGCCATTTCCTCTGACCCTTGATCATGTGTCTGCCATCTTGGAACTGACTAACCTGGTCACCATTAACCTGCACTGCCCTCTCTGCAGGGTGCATAGATTGATTCAGCACAGAGAAGGCCCTATGGCCCATTGAGTCGGCACCGGCATAACTATCACTAAAGGCACTGTAATCCCAATTTCCTGCACTTGTCCCAAATCTGTGAATGTTATGATATTTAAAAGTTGTAAGCTTTCCACCCTCCACTACCTTCCCTGACAGAGGGTTCATGTTTATTGCTTATATCATGTCAGGCTCAAGGAGGTTAACAAAAGCTCAACTCTTTGGGTTTTTGCTGTGGGTGGGTTGGTGGCTCGGTGGTTAGCACTGCTGCCTGACAGCACCAGCGACCTGGGTTTGATTCCAGTCTCACGTGACTGACTGTGGCATTTGCACATTCTCCTCGTGTCTGTGTGGGGTACCTCTGGGTGCTCTGGTTTCCTCCTACAATCCAAACATATTCAGGGTATGTGGTTTGGCCATGCTAAAATTGCCCATAGTGTTCAGTTAGGCACATTAGTCAGGGGAAATACAGGGGAGGGGAATGGTTCTGGGTGGGTTAGTCCTTGGGTCTGGTGATACGTGTAGGCCAGACCAGGTAAGGACAGCAGTCCTCCTTCCCTCAAGGACAGTAGTGAACCAGATGATTTTTGTTTCTGACAATCACCAATGGCTTCATGGTCATCTGATTTCCAGATTGATAGTGAATTAAAATTCCTCCACCTGCAGGTGGGATTCAAACACAGGTCCCCAGAACTTTACTTGGTTCTTCAGGTTTACAGTCCAGCAATGATACCACTCGGCCTTCTCCTATCCCAGTAGTATCCTCACCTCTGAGCCTGACACTGCTGTGGAATGCAGCTCTCTCCATAGAGTGGTTCACATGACAGTGTGATAAAGGCAAAAGAAAAAAAAAGGGGAAGAAAAGAAAAAGAAATAAAAAGGGGAGTGTCAGAAGAACTGATACTCGGGGACCTGACTCTGAATAACAACCTGCCGACCAACCCCCTCCTTCTGTCACCCTCAATCTCCCCATGCTTACTCTTGATGCCCCTTCGATCCAGCTTGTGCTGCCTTTGGGAGAGGTTGACCTTCGCTCCATCACCCTGTAATGTGGTCATCATCCCAGAGAAGCATAGTCCCACTTGCCCATTTGAGACATAGACGAATGGTGGTAGGTTTAACCTGAGGGTCACCACAGCTGAGGCGGGGGAGAGAAGTTGACATCTTCATTAATCCATTGTAACCCCTCTTGGGGCTGCAAAAATTCAACCTCACTCACTCAGACAGCTCCCCTCCATGTAAGGTAATATTGCTGCACCTCGTTGAGGGCTAATTGACCACTAAAATATGACTATGGCTCGCCAGCATTGGCTGAGCAGGCAATCACTGCGACCATGACCCTGGCTCCAGAAAGTCCCCTTGTAATTGGGGAGCACATTAGGGAGCACAGTGCACACTGCCTCTGAAATGCCTCCCTTACTGAGAATATACTCTCAGCATTCACCTTTCTCAGCTGCCATCTCAATTTATTGTCAATTCTATGTCCTATAATCCTGCCCCAGTAGCTACCTGATGAAGGAGGAGAGCTCTGAAAGCTTGTACTTCCAAATAAACCTGTTTGAATCTAACCTGGTGTTGTGTAATTTTTAACTATGGCCATCTCAATGAGGTGCCATCTCAGACTGAATCAGCTGAATTGTTGTTCGTTCATGATTTGAGAAGCTTAAAGCCTAATCTTCAACCCCCAGCACAAAGCCCATTCTCTCTGCATCGTTATGAGACAAGTACCTCAGAGAGATACTGACAGGCTGCACTAAGTAACACACACAGGTAGCACTGAGTCACTGAGTAACATGCTCACACTCCATGCTGCCTGTAGGTGTCTCAGTGTGAGCATGTCACTCAGTGCTGCCTGTCGGTGTCTCTCTGAATGTGGGTGTGTTACTCAGTACTGCCTGTAGGTGTCTCTCTGAATGTGGGTGTGTTACTCAGTACTGCCTGTAGGTATCTCTCTGAATGTGGGTGTGTTACTCAGTACTGCCTGTAGGTATCTCTCTGCGTGTGAGCATTTTACTCAGTGCTGTCTGAAGGTGTCTCTCCAAATATGGGAGTGTTACTTCGTGCTACCTGCAAATGTCTCTCCGAATGTGGGTGTGTTTGTCAGTGCTGCCTGCAGGTGTCTCTCTGAATAACACACACACTCATACTCAAACTCAAACCTCAGAGAGACACCAGCAGACACATTAAGTAATACACTCACACTTAGACAGACACACAGCCTACACAGTGTCTGTGAAAGGCCGAACATCATTTTCAGGTGCTACCCAGCATGCAGCAGAGAGTGCACAGTGCAATCCCACCAGCTGGGTTTGGACCACAGAGTGACGAGTGAATGCCTCAGATTGTAATTATTGAGTCGCAACAGCTTTCAGTTTCTGTTCTGTTTGGAATCATTTAACCTCCACAGATTCCGGATCAAAGGGATCATTTGAAAGTGATTGGTGAAAGACTGTCAGTATCATCTACAATTGATGTGTCATTGATTGACAGGCCAATAGCTAATTGTGACAATGACTTGCTGAAATGCAGCCAATCAGCTAAGGGCAGTTGTCCATTTCCAAAGTATACAGACAGCATTGCCCTTTGATGTGAAGGGCAGTGTTTGTCACTGGCCACCCGGGTGTTTTCCTATCTTCCTGGTGGTGGAAATTGAATAAAGAAAAGATAAAAAAAAAATTAAAAAAGTAAATAAATAAACAGGAGTAGTGGAGTGCATTATTTCCCCCTCCAACTCTATTTTGATTTAGTCCCTACCCTCCCCTTCACTGGTTTGATCACACAGCACTGCCCTTTGATGTGAAGGGCAGTGTTTGTCACTGGCCACCCGGGTGTTTTCCTATCTTCCTGGTGGTGGAAATTGAATAAAGAAAAGATAAAAAAAAAATTAAAAAAGTAAATAAATAAACAGGAGTAGTGGAGTGCATTATTTCCCCCTCCAACTCTATTTTGATTTAGTCCCTACCCTCCCCTTCACTGGTTTGATCACACAGCACTGCCCTTTGATGTGAAGGGCAGTGCTTGTCACTGGCCACCCGGGTGTTTTCCTATCTTCCTGGTGGTGGAAATTGAATAAAGAAAAGATAAAAAAAAAATAAAAAAAATAAAGAAATAAACAGGAGTAGTGGAGTGCATTATTTCCCCCTCCAACTCTATTTTGATTTAGTCCCTACCCTCCCCTTCACTGGTTTGATCACACAGCACTGCCCTTTGATGTGAAGGGCAGTGCTTGTCACTGGCCACCCGGGTGTTTTCCTATCTTCCTGGTGGTGGAAATTGAATAAAGAAAAGATAAAAAAAATAATAAAAAAAATAAATAAATAAACAGGAGTAGTGGAGTGCATTATTTCCCCCTCCAACTCTATTTTGATTTAGTCCCTCCCCTCCCCTTCACTGGTTTGATCACACAGCACTGCCCTTTGATGTGAAGGGCAGTGCTTGTCACTGGCCACCCGGGTGTTTTCCTATCTTCCTGGTGGTGGAAATTGAATAAAGAAAAGATAAAAAAAAAAAAAAAATCCAAAGTACACAGACAGCATTGCCCTTTGATGTGAAGGGCAGTGTTTGTCACTGGCCACCCGGGTGTTTTCCTATCTTCCTGGTGGTGGAAATTGAATAAAGATTGGTGCACTTTGTGTCTTTCACTGTGTCTCACACCTGCACACACACACCATGGGTGCTGGGGAAAAAAAAATAAGCACTACCACACTTAGGTGGTAGTGTGGGGGTTAAAGGAAAAAAATAAATAAATAAACAGGAGATTTAAACAGAAAAAAAATATATAAACAGGAGAGGGAAGGATGTGAACAGGAGAAGAGGGATATATAAACAGGAGAAAATATATATATATATTTAATTCCAAGTACACAGACAGCATTGCCCTTTGATGTGAAGGGCACAGCTTGTCACTGGCCACTCGGGTGTTTACTTTCTTCCTGGTGGTGGAAACTGAATAAAGTTTCGTGCACCTTGTGTCTCTCACTGTGTCTCACACCTGCACACACACAACATGGGGGCTGGGGACAAAATAAATCCAAAGCACACAGAGACAGAGACCCAATATTCTTCATCTTTATTCCCTTTTCCAGATTGACATTGACAGAAAACAGACTGCAATTAACAGCCCAGACAGAGGAAGCTGCACAAATTCACAGCCACAATGGATCTTGAGGAAAACACTTGAGGAGATTTTCTCAATAACATGAGAATCCTGTCCCTTTAAACAGTGACAAGACCTTAAATTGGAACTGATGGCTGAGCAGGAAGGAGATCTGGTTTACTGAAGCAGAGACTTCTGAGGTTCACATTGTTTTTGTACAGCTGACAGTCTTCAGCATCTTTGAGAGGTTTGACTTGGCATCACAAGTCAACCCTGTCCCTATCACACACTCCCAGAACAGGGACAGCATACTGTTTGACACAGCATAAAGGTCTCTCTATACTATCGCAACAATCTGTCTTCACTACTGAACCTCTGAATTTGCCCCGAGCAGTCCTGAGATGAAATTCAGTGCTGACAATGACCTGTGTCCTGCCAGTTCAGCCCTGTTCTGTTTAAAGTTGTGTCTCCTCTGTGGACTGTCTAAAACACTCTACACACATTCTGATCTCCTGATGCTCTTGCTGAGGGGAGAGGGGAATGTCATGTGGGTGAGGGCACAGGAGAAGCGAGCGTTGGACTCCCAGTCAGACCCAGAGAGGGTCAGCAGGCTGCTGACACTGTAGGTGCTGTCCGAAGCTCGCAGGTAGTTGCTGGTCTGAACCCCATCCAAAATGACTGCACCCTCCTTCTTCCACTGCACCTCCAGCTCATTGGGATAGAAGTGATTGGCAAGGCACACCAGGGTGGCAGTGCCCTTGGCATTGACCTGGTCCCGGGAGGGGGGAGCAGCAGGGTGAGCTTTGGCTGAGGGTTCTCACGGCCTGAAAGCCAAGAGAAGCAATTATAATCCCTGCTAAACAAATGGATTCTGACACTCAGCATATTCACTGGCAATACAATCTTATTGAACATTTGTAGTCAATACAGAATAAACCAGACAAAAGAACAGACATTGTTCAAATTGCTTCTTGGGATTTGAGTGTCACTGGCAGGGCCAGCATTTATTGCCCATCCCTAATTGCCCCTGAGAGTGTGATGGTGAAAGTGAAGGGACAGTTTTGGACCATCATTTATGGAATGAATGGGGGCAGCTGGAAGGGCTATCAATGGGGGAGCATTTCAGTGACAGTGATCAGAACTCAGTGAGATTGAGAGGAGGGATGGAAATGGAGAACAATGGAGCAAGTGTAAAAGTTTTCATTGGTGAATGTACTATTTTATTAAACTGTGTGGTGACTTAGCAAAAGTGGACTGGCATCAGCGACATGATGGGAAATCAGTATCAGGGCAGTGGAAGCCCTCGAAGGATGAGACAGAGATCATTCAGAATCTGTTCCCACAAGGAGTAAGGGTGGGACTCCCAAATCTAGACCCTCAGCCTGGGATGACAAAAGGCAGCCAGAGTAGGGAAGACCAAACAGGGAAGGTGATGTTGGTTATCTGGAGTTCAAACCTGCAGTAAGCTGAGAGGAGAATAGAGGATGCAGGGATGAAATTAAACAGAATCTGAGTAAAGCAAAGAGCTGACAGGATGAAGTATGTCCAAGTGAATCAGGGTAATCCCAACGAACAAGAGGATTGGGGTCATGTACTGACATAGATTGGGAACTGGTTGGCAGACAGGACAGAAACGACAAGTCTGTTTCTGAATGGCAGGTAGTTACCAGTTGTCGTACCACAGGGATCAGTCCTTGGTATCTAGTTATTCATAATATATAATAATACAGTCATAGAGTCAGAGACCCAAAAGGCCCATCAGACCATTGTGTCCATATTGGTCAAAAAACAATAACCCAATAATTCTCATCCATTTTTCCGGCATGAGGAAATTAGATGTGGTATGTTTTCAAGAAGGAATCAGATTTGGTTCTTAGGATTAAATGGATTAAAGAATGTGGGGAGAAAGCAGGAACAGGGGACTGTGTTGGATGATCAGCCATGATCATATTAAATGGTGGAGCAGGCTTGAGAGGCTGAATGGCCTATTCCTGCTGCGATTTTTGATGTTTCTCCCTATTGCTCAGATAATGAAGGAATGTCTCTCATCAGTTTGAAGCTGGAAGTCACATGTGTGTGGAAGTGGAAGATGTGGTCATGGTGATTAATGAATGCGGGTCAGTAAGGTGGTTAGGAAGACACATGGGGTACATTTTATATATTTTTTCCCTGATGGAATGAGGGCATTGCTGGATCGGCAGCATTTATTGCCCATCCCTAATCACCCAGACGGCAGTTTAAAGTCAACCACATTGCTGTGGGTCTGGAGTCACATGGTAAGGATGGCAGTTTCCTTCCCTAAAGGACATTAAGGAATCAGATGGCTTTTTCCTGACAATCAACAATTGTTTCATGATCATCATTAGACTCTTAATTGCAGATTTCTTTTATTGAATTCAAATTCCTCTATCTGCTGTGGCAGGATTCTAACCCTGGTCCCCAGAACATTAATCTGGATCTGTGGATTAACAGCTCAGCAATAACACCATTAGACCATCACCTCCCTCATCTCATTTTTGTTTGAGAGTGAAATCAAGGAGTTTGTTGATTCTGGAACTGTTTGAAACCCCAGTTAGAGCACAGTGAGAGAACAGTGTACGCTTCTGGTCACCACATTACAGGAAGGATGTGATCCCACTTGAGACGGGGACAGAGGAGGATTTTATCAGGAATGGGGAGTTTGAGGAATGATTAGTTTGGCTGGGACTGTTTTCTTTGGAACAGAGGAGGCTGAGGCGAGATTGATTGAGATGTGTAAAATGATGAGGGGCCTGGATAGAGTGGATAGGGAGGACTGATTTCCATCAGCAGAGAGGGCAATAACCATGGAGAGAGATTGAAATGATTTGGGGGCAGGATTAGAGGGAGTTGTGGATGTTTGTTTTCACCCAGAGGCTGTTGGGATCTGAGACTCTCTGTCTGAAAGGATGGGAGAGGCAGAAACCCTCATCACATTGAAAAAACACTTGGATATTCACTTGAAACATCGAAACCTCCAGAGCTATGGAGCAAGAACTGGAAAGTGGGATGGAGCTCGATACATCATTAACGAAACTCCGATCACCCACAGATCAGAAGAACTTTATCCGATACCTTCGCATTTTCCAGTGCGAGCAGCAGCGTAGGTAAGACCGTTTGGTTTTAAAAGTACTTACCGGTAGCGGGCAGTGGTGTTTTTTTTTCTCTTTCACTCTCTCTTCACAGAAAGAGCGGGAGCACCAGGGGGAAGTGACGACGACCAGAGGGGCAGCCGAGACCCGGAAGCAGTTAGTGTAAGCTTACCTGGGTAGGTTTTTTCCCCCTTTAAAAGCGCGAAGTGCTGAATTTTGCTTGTTGTATCCTTTAGACCCAGTTTTTTTTAAAAATAAAAGTTAGCTTTAGAGGGATGGCAGTGAAGGCAGTGCAATGTTCCTCCTGCAACATGTATGAGGTGAGGGATTGCAGGAAGTGCACCCATCTCCAGCTCCTCCAAGACCGTGTTAGGGAACTGGAGCTGGAGTTGGATGAACTTTGGATCATTCGGGAGGCAGAGGGGGTCATAGATCAGAGTTATAGGGAAGTAGTAACTCCAAAGATGGCAGATAGATGGGTGACAGTGAGGGGGACTGGGAGGAAGCAGCCGTTCCCCTCAAGAACAAGTATACCGTTTTGGATACTTGTGGGGGGGTTGACTTACCAGGGGTAAGCAACGGGGCTCAGGTCTCTGGCACGGAGCCTGTCCCCGTTACTCAGAAGGGAAGGGTGAAGAAGAGCAGAGCAGTAGTAATTGGGGACTCGATAGTTCGGGGCACAGATAGGCGGTTTTGTGGGAACGAGAGAGACTCACGTTTGGTATGTTGCCTCCCAGGTGCAAGGGTACGTGATGTCTCTGATCGTGTTTTCCGGGTCCTGGAGGGGGAGGGGGAGCAGCCTGAAGTCGTGGTCCATATTGGCACCAACGACATAGGTAGGAGGAGTGCCGAGGATGTTAGACAGGCTTTCAGGGAGCTAGGTTGGAAGCTCAGAGTTAGAACGAACAGAGTTGTTGTCTCTGGTTTGTTACCCGTGCCACATGATAGAGATTCGAGGAATAGGGAAAGAGAACACTTAAATGCGTGGCTACAGGGATGGTGCAGGAGGGAGGGATTCCGGTTTTTGGATAACTGGGGTTCTTTCTGGGGACGGTGGGACCTCTATAAACAGGATGGTCTACACCTGAACCTGAGGGGCACCAGTATCCTTGGGGGGAGGTTTGCTAGTGCTCTTGGGGGGGGTTTAAACTAACTCTGCAGGGGCATGGGAACCCAGATTGTAGCTTCAGGGTGCAGGGCCTGGAGTGTAGGGAGGTTAGGAACATGGCATCAATTTCAAAGGAGGGTGCCTGTAAACAGGAAAGTGGCTTGAAGTGTGTATACTTCAATGCAAGAAGTATACGAAATAAGGTAGGTGAACTTGCAGCGTGGGTTGGTACCTGGGATTTCGATGTTGTGGCTATTACGGAGACATGGCTAGAACAGGGGCAGGATTGGCTGTTGCAGGTTCCAGGATTTAAATGTTTTAGTAGGGTCAGAGGTGGGGGTAAAAGAGGGGGAGGTGTGGCATTGCTTGTCAAAGATAGTATTACAGTGGTGGAAAGGACGATGGATGAGGACTTGCCATCTGAGGTAGTTTGGGCTGAGGTTAGGAATAGGAAAGGTGAGGTCACCCTGTTAGGAGTCTTTTACAGGCCTCCTAATAGTCCTAGAATCATTGAAGAAAGGATAGGGAAGGTGATTCAGGAGATGAGTGACAGTAATAGGGTGGTTGTTATGGGGGACTTTAACTTTCCTGATATTGATTGGGAAAGCTATAGCTCAAGTTCGTTAGATGGGTCAGTGTTTGTTCAATGTGTGCAGGAGAGTTTCCTGACACAATATGTAGACAGGCCAACAAGAGGTGAGGCCATACTGGATTTGGTTCTGGGTAACGAACCAGGCCAGGTGTTAGAATTAGAGGTAGGTGAGCACTTTGGGGATAGTGACCATAATTCGGTGATTTTTACTCTCGTGATGGAGAGGGATAAGTGTGTACTACAGGGCAAGAGTTATAGCTGGGGTCAGGGAAATTATGATGCGGTGAGGCATGACTTAGGATGTGTGGCTTGGAAAAGTAGACTCCAAGGCAAGAGTGTAAATGATATGTGGAGCTTGTTCAAGGAGCAACTATTGAGTGTCCTTGATAATTATGTACCTGTCAGGCAGGGAGGAAAGGGTCGTGTGAGGGAGCCGAGGTTTAATAAGGAATTGGAATCCCTTGTTAAATGGAAGAGGGCGGCCTATCTCCAGATGAGACGTGAAGGTTCAATTGGGGCGATTGAGAGTTATAGGGTAGCCAGGAAGGACCTGAAGAGAGAGCTAAGAGCAGCAAGGAGGGGACATGAAAGGTCCTTAGTCGGTAGGATTAGGGAAAACCCTAAGGCTTTCTATAGGTATGTTAGGAATAAAAGAATGACTAGGGTAGGAATAGGTCCAGTCAAGGATAGTAGTGGGAAGTTGCGTGTGGAGGCGGAAGAGATTGGGGAGACACTGAATGAATACTTTTCTTCAGTATTTACTCAGGAACAGGGCATTGTCGTCGATGTGAATACTGAGTCACAAATAAGTAAAATGGATGGCTTTGAGGTATGTAGAGAAGAGGTGTTGGAAATCCTGGAAAAGGTGAAAATAGATAAGTCCCCTGGGCCTGATGGCATTTATCCTAGGACTCTCTGGGAAGCAAGGGAGGAGATTGCAGAGCCATTGGCCTTGATTTTTATGTCCTCTTTGTCTACAGGAGTAGTGCCAGAAGATTGGAGGATAGCAAATGTGGTTCCCTTGTTCAAAAAGGGGAGTAGGGATAACCCTAGTAACGATAGGCCGGTGAGTCTCACTTCTGTTGTGGGCAAAGTCTCAGAGAGAATTGTAAGGGATAGGATTTATGCACATCTGGATAGGAATAATGTGATCAAGGATAGTCAGCATGGTTTTGTGAAGGGCAGGTGGTGCCTCACAAACCTTAT
Organism: Chiloscyllium plagiosum; assembly: GCF_037043375.1. Classification (NCBI taxonomy): domain Eukaryota; kingdom Metazoa; phylum Chordata; class Chondrichthyes; order Orectolobiformes; family Hemiscylliidae; genus Chiloscyllium; species Chiloscyllium plagiosum. The sequence continues at coordinate 110,036,858 of NW_028270147.1, read as the reverse complement.
TGAATTCTTTGAAAAGGTGACGAAGGAGGTTGATGAGGGGAAAGCGGTAGATGTGGTATATATGGATTTTAGTAAGGCGTTTGATAAGGTTCCCCATGGTAGGCTACTGCAGAAAATACGGAGATATGGCATTGAGGGTGAGTTGGAAGTTTGGATTAAGAATTGGCTGGATGGAAGAAGACAGAGGGTAGTAGTTGATGGCAAAGTTTCTTCATGGAGTGCCGTCACTAGCGGTGTTCCGCAAGGATCTGTTTTGGGACCATTGCTGTTTGTCATTTTTATAAATGACCTGGAAGAGGGGTTAGAAGGTTGGGTGAGCAAGTTTGCGGATGATACGAAAGTCGGAGGAGTTGTTGACAGTGAGGAAGGATGTGGCAGGTTACAGCAGGATATAGAGAAGCTGCAGAGCTGGGCAGAAAGGTGGCAAATGGAATTCAATGTAGCTAAGTGTGAGGTGATTCACTTTGGGAAGAATAACAAAAAGATGGGGTACTGGGCTAATGGTCGGATACTTGGTAGTGTGGATGAGCAGAGGGATCTTGGTGTCCATGTACACAGATCTCTGAAAGTTGCCACCCAGGTAAATAGTGCGGTGAGGAAGGCATATGGCGTACTGGCTTTCATTGGTAGAGGAATTGAGTTCCGGAGTCCTGAGGTCATGATGCAGTTGTATAAGACTCTGGTGCGGCTGCATCTGGAATATTGTGTGCAGTTTTGGTCGCCATACTATAGGAAGGATGTGGAGGCACTGGAACGGGTGCAGAGGAGGTTTACCAGGATGTTGCCTGGTATGGAAGGAAGATCGTATGAGGAAAGACTGAGACACTTGGGGTTGTTTTCATTAGAGAAAAGAAGGTTTAGGGGTGACTTGATTGAGGTGTACAAGATGATTAGGGGGTTAGATAGGGTTGACAGTGTGAACCTTTTCCCACGTATGGAGTCGGGTATTACAAGGGGGCATAGCTTTAAATTAAGGGGGGGTAGATATAGGACTGAAGTTAGGGGTAGGTTCTTCACTCAGCGAGTCGTAAGTGCATGGAATGCCCTGCCAGTAGCAGTGGTGGACTCTCCCTCTTTATGGGCATTTAAGCGGGCATTGGATAGGTATATGGAGGATAGTGGGTTAGTATAGGTTAGGTGGGCTTGGATCGGTGCAACATCGAGGGCCAAAGGGCCTGTACTGCGCTGTATTCTTCTATGTTCTATGTTCTATTAACATTGGAGCAGACATGGATCCACACACTTCAGGAAAGAGTCACATTGGGTGTCCATGTGGAAGGTTCCAGATTACATTTCAAACCTTGCTGCACACCAATGGGCTGAGGTCAAGGGTGAGGCCACAAAGAATCTCAGTGTCCCAGGTTCAGCCAAGATCACTTCTCTGAATGACTCCATGACCCCTGGAATGTGAGAGTGTGCAGATAATGGGTGAGGGTCAGGATCAGGGGACTCCAAACTTAAAGACAGACTTGCATTTGTGTAGCACCTGTCACCAACTCAGGATGCCACAATGGCTCTTTCCAGCAGGCTGTGCACAGCAAGATCCCAAACACATTACGATAATTAGCAGGAAAATAGATTTTTTATTGATTTTGACTGGGGGATAAATATTGACCAGGGACACCAGGGGGAACTTCCTGCTTTTCATCCAATAGTGCCATGGAATTGCATCTTTCACAACTGAAAGACTCACAGTTCATCCAAAAAAAAGAAATAGTTCCTTGAAAGTGGAGTTGCAGGTAGTTGGGGTGGGGTGGGGGTGGGGGGTGAAGAAGTCATTTGATATGTTTCCTTTGTTGGTCAGTGAATTGCGTATTGCAGTTGGAAGCTGTTGCGGCTGTATAGGACATTGTTTAGGGCACTTTTGGAATACTGTGTGCAATTCTGGTCTTCCTGCTATAGGAAAAATGTTGTGAATCTTAAAATGGTTCAGAAAAGATTTACAACAATGTTACCAGGGCTGGAGGGTTTGAGCTATCTGGAGAGGCTGAATAGGCTGAGGCTATTTTTCCTGCAACTTTGGAGGCTGAGGGGTGACCATATTGTGGTTCATAAAATCATGAGGGGCATAGATAGGGTGAATAGAGAAGATCTTTTCTCTGGAGTGGGGAAGTTGAAAACTAGAAGGCATAGGTGAAGGTGACAGGGGAAAGATTTGAAAGGGACCTAAGGGGCAACCTTTTCATGCGGAGGGTGGTACATGTATGGAATGAGCTGCCAGAGGAAGTGGTGGAGGCTGGTAGAATTACAGCATTTAAAAGCCATCTGAATGGGTATATGAATAGGAAGAGTTTAGAGGGATATGGACCAAATGCTGGTAAATGGGACTAGATTAATTTAGGATATCTGATCAGCATGGACAAGTTGGATCGAAGGGTCTGTTTCTGTGCTGTATGTTTCCATAACTCCAATTGAAATTCAATCAAACCATTAACACCTGAGACGCTCCCAAAGACATTTACAGACAGCTTTGTTTGAAAACCTGTCACTGCTGCAATGTCAGGAATGTGGCAGCCAGTTTCTACACAGCAAGATCCCACTGGAAACAATGAGATCAAGGATCACTCTTATTGATGTTGGTTCAAGGATAACTACTGCCCTGAACTTAACCCAAAGACAAAGTAATTTGGTTCAGCTGGATGGAAAATGAGAAAATGGAAGGTAAAGGAGAAGGTAGAATTGTTGGTTTGTGATGGGATTGATTGTTACCAGAAAATAAAAGGAAGGGATGGAAGGGACATAATGGGACAGAGAGTGTGGAAAGGATCAGATATCGAACGTAAAGCACAGCAGATAAGGGGACAATGATGGGAAGGAGGGCAGTCAATGCAGGACTGAGGGAGTTGTACTTAAAAGCACACAGTATACACAATGAGCTTGTAGTGCAGATTGAAACTGGCAGGTACGATGTTGTGGGTATCACAGAGACATGGCTGTAAGGGGATCCGGGCTGGGAACTAAATATCCAAGAATACATGTCCCATCAAAAGGACAGGCAGATGGACAGAGGGAGAAGAGTCGCATTGTTAGTAAGAAATGAAATTAAATCAGTAGCAAGTAGGGACACAGAGTCAGAAAGGGTAGAATTTGTGAGGGTAGAGTCGAGGAACCACAAAAAATAAAGAATTTGATGCAAGTTATGTTCAGGTCTCCAAGCAGTAATCAGGGTGTGGGGAAGGAAATCAATCAGGACATTATGGCAGACTTCAATGGATAGGTGGACTGGGTAGCACGTCACAAGAAAAGGATTTCATGGAATCTCTATGAGATGATTTTTGGAGCAGTTTGTGGTTGAGCCATTATGGAACAGGCAGTTCAGGATCCAGTGATGTGTAATGAGGCAAACTTGATTAGTGAGCTAAGGTGAAAGTATCCCTATGGATATGTGACCATAATATGATAGATTTTCTGCTGTAGTTTGAGAGGGAGAATGAGTAAAGTTAACTCCAAATATATGAGGAAGGAGCTGACCAGAGTTGATTGGAAGGGGAGCCGAGCAGGTAAGATGGTGGGGCAGCAAACAGCAGAGTTTCTGGGGGTAATTCAGGAAGCAGAGTAGGAAGTGATCCCAAAAAAGAAGAAACATACTAAGGGGAGGACAAGACAACCATGGCTGATGAGGGAGGTCAAGGACAGCATAAAAGCAAAAGAAAATTCACACAATGTGATGAAGAATTCGTGGGAAGCCAAAGGATTTGGAAATATTTCAAAGCTTGGAGAGGAGAATGAGAAAAGCATTAATGGTAGAGAAGGTGAAATGTGGGGGTAAGCTAGCCAGTAATACAAAAGAAGATTGCAAGAGTTTCTTTAGATATATAAAAAGGAAAAGAGAGGCAAAAATAGACATTGGATCACTGGAAAATGAGGCTGGAGAAAGAATAATAGGAAATTAAGCAATAACCGAGGAATTGAATCAATACTATGCATCAGTCTGCACAATGGAAAACATCAGCAGCATACCAATACTTCAAGACTGTCAGGGGTGATTGTAGGTGCCATCACTAAGGAGGAAGTACTGGGGAAGCTGAAAGGTCTGAATGTGGATAACTCACCCAGACTGGATGAACTACATGAGTGTGTTCTGAAGGAGATCGCTGAGGAGATTGTGGAGGCATTGGTGATGATCTTTCAGGAATCTGTGGATTAGAGGCATGAAGGTGGGGTGGGGAGGGATTTGATAGGGGCAGGGAACTGGAAAATGGCTGATAAACATCCCTGTTTAAGAAGGGAAAGAGGGAGAAGATGAGAAATTATTGGCCAATTAGCCTGGATTCAGTTGTTGGTAAGGTTTTAGACTTCAATTTAAGGATGAAATTGCAGAAGACTTGAAGTGAAATGGGAAAATAGGGCTGAGTCAACACGGCTTCATCAAGGGGAGGTCATGCCTGGCAAATCTGTTAGTATTCTTTGAGGAGACAATGAACCAGTCAGACAAAGGAGAGTCCGAAGAAGTAATCTATTTGGATTTCCAGAAGACCTTTGACATAAGGTAAGGACCATGGTTTTGGGGGAAAGTTCCTGGTGTGGACTGGGGACTGGCAGGTTGGCATAAAGCAGTGAGTGAGGAACAATTGCAGCTGGTGACTGGTAGAGTCCTGTAGGGGTCAATGTTGGGACCATAACTATTCACGTTATACATTAACAACCTGGATGAAGGAAGTGAAGACATTGTTGCTAAGTTGGCAGATGGCATGAGATAGGTGGAGGGACAGGTCATGTTGAGGAAGTGGGAAGGCTGCAAAAGGTCCTGAATAGGCTCAGAGAGGGGGTAAAGAAGTGGCAGATAGAATACAATGTGTTAGAGTGTGTGGTTATGCACTTTGGTAGGAAGAAGAGATGCAAAGACTGTTTTCTAAATGAGGAAAACCTTTGGAAATCTAAAGCACAAACCTCGTTCAGCTTTCTCTTCAGGTTAACAGGCAGGTCCAGTTTGTGCTTGGGAAGGCAAATGAAAAGATAGCATTCATTTCAATAGAGCTAGAATACAAGAGCAGAGATGTACTGCTGAAGCTGTGTAAGGGTCTGGTCAGACTGCATTTGGAGTATTGTGAGTAGATTTGGGACACATATTCTAAGAAATGATGTGCTGGCATTGGAGGCTTTTACAAGAATGATCCTGGGGATGAAGGACTTGTCATATGAGGCGTGGTTGAGGACTTTGGGCCTGTACTCGATGGAATTTAGAAGGATGAGGATGGACCTTATTGAAATTTGAAGAATACTGACAGCCTGGATAGAGTGGATGCAGAGAAGATGTTTCCAAAAACCGGAGAGACTAGGTAACCAAGGCACAGCCTCAGAATGAAGGGCCGACCCTTTAGAGCTGAGATGAGGAGGAATTTCTTCAGCCAGAGGGTGTGGAATCTGTGGAACTCATTGTTCCAGAGGGCAGTGGAGGCCAAGTCACTGAGTGTATTTAAGACAGAGATAGATAGGTTTGTGATTGTTAAGCGGATATAGTGAGAGGAGATTCGAGAGTGAGGGCAATCAATTGGTATTTCTGCAGCTGCAGGTGGGAATCCAGGATGGTGTGTTGTCTCCCTGGTGCCAGGGTCAAGGATGTCACTGAGCAGCTGCAGAGCACCCTGAGGGGAGAGGAGTAACAGGCAGCATTCGTGGTCCACTTCGGTCCCAGTGACAGAGGGAAAAAAGGGATGTGGTCCTGCAGTCAGAATTTTGGGGGTTCAGGAGGGAATTAGCAGCAGGAACTATAATGTAGGAAACTCTGGATTACTTCCAGTGCCCCAGTGCAAGTGAAAATAGGAACAGGAGGTTAACACAGGTGACTGTGGAGCTGGAAAGAGGGTCCAGGAAGGAGGGCCTTAGATTCTTGTAACGTGGTTTACTAATGCTGTTGGAGAGGGTTTAAAGTAACTTGGCAGGACTGTGGGAGCCAGGCGGGAATATCAGAGAGGAACACCAAGGAACACCAAGGAACACCAGAAAATGGAGGAGATACTAAATAAGTATTTTGCATCAGTATTTACTAAGGAAAAGGATATGGAAGGTATAGAATGTCGGGAAATAGATGGTGACACCTTGAAAAATGTCCATATTACAGAGGAGGAAGTGCTGGATGTCTTGAAATGCATAAAGGTGGATAAATCCCCAGGACCTGATCAGGTGTACCTGAGAGCTCTGTGTGAAGCAAGAGAAGTGATTGCTGGGCCTCTTACTGAGATATTTGAATCATCGATAGGCACAGGTGAGGTGCTGAAAGACCGCAGGTTGGCTAACATGGTGCCACTGTTTAAGTAAGGTGGTAAGGACAAGCCAGGAACTATAGACCAGTGAGCCTGACTCCAGTGGTGGGCAAGTTGTTGGAGGGAACCCTGAGGGACAGGATGTACATGTATTTGAAAAGGCAAGACTGAATCGGGATAGTCAACATGGCTTTGTGTGTGAGAAATCATGTCTCACAAAGTAACAAAGAGGATTGATGAGGGCAGAGTGGTAGATGTGATCTATATGGACTTCAGTAAGGCATTCAACAAGGTTCCCCATGGGAGACTGGTGAGCAAGGTTAGATCTCACAGAGTACAGGGAGAACTAGCCATTTGGACACAGAACTGGCTCAAAGGTAGAAGACAGAGGGTGGTGGTGGAGGGTTGTTTTTCAGACTAGAGGCCTGTGACCAGTGGAGTACCACAAGGATCGATGCTGGGTCCTCTACTTTTTGTCATTTACATAAATGATGTGGATACAAGCATAAGAGGTATGGTTAGAAGAGGTATTGCAGATGACACCAAAATTGGAGATGTAGTGGACAGTGAAGAAGGTTACCTCAGAGTACAATGGGATCTTGATCAAATGGGTCAATGGGCTGAGAAGTAGCAGATGGAGTTTAATTCAGATAAATGCGAGGTGCTGCATTTTGGGAAAGCAAATCTTAGCAGGACTTATACACTTTATGGTAAGGTCTTAGGGAGTGTTGCTGAACAAAGAGGCTTGGAGTGCGGGGTCATAGGTCCTTGAAAGTGGAGTCGCAGGTAGATAGGATAGTGAGGAAAGTGTTTGGTATGCTTTCCTTTATCGGTCAGAGTATTGAGTACAGGAGTTGGGAGGTCATGTTGTGGCTGTACAGGTAATTGTTTAGGCCACTGTTAGAATATTGCGTGCAATTTTGGTCTCCTTCCTATCGGGAAGATGTTGTGAAACTTGAAAGGGTTCAGAAAAGATTTACAAGGATGTTGCCAGGGTTGGAGGATTTGTGCTACAGGGAGAGGCTAAACAGGCTGGGCCATTTTCCCTGGAGCATCGAAGGCTGAGGGGTGACCTTCTCGAGGTTTATAAAATTATGAGGGGCATGGATATGATAAATAGGCAAAGTCTTTTCCCTGGTGTCAGGGAGTCCAGAACTAGAGGGCATAGGTTTAGGGTGAGAGGGGAAAGATATAAAAGAGACTAAGGGGCAACGTTTTCACACAGAAGGTGGTACATGTATGGAATGAGCTGCCAGAGGAAGTGGTGGAGGCTGGTACAATTGCAACATTTAAAAGGCATTTGGATGGGTATATGAATAGGAAGGGTTTGGAGGGATATGAGCTGGGTGCTGGCAGGTGGGACTAGATTGGGTTGGGATATCTGGTCGCCATGGACAGGATGGACTGAAGGGTCTGTTTCCATGCTATACATCTCTATGTCTCTATGACTCTATGACCATAGAATCCTCAGTGCAGTCAATAAGTCACCACCCAGTGGGAAGGATGTGGAGGAATACAAATGCAAGGAATTTACAGAGACCTGCAAACATGATAGAGTCGTTATAAATGGGTGGGGGAGAGATTCTTGACAGATTCTTGTCAAATGAAGGACAGTTCTGTGCTGTTGGCCTACTCTCACTGGGGACTGGTTTGGACACAAACCTCATTCCATGAAGGCCCAGCAGAGAGAGGAGATCCTCAGGCAATCAGTGTGAGCTGGAGGGACAGGACATGCTCTGACCCACTGACCCATCCTGTCCATTCACAACATGTTCCAATCCTTTCACCTTTCCTTCCCCTTCTATGATCAGTCTCTGAGTCAGGGTGTTTCAATGGGATGAGGGTCAGAGCATCAGTTACAACAGAAAGGAACTGAACCCACCATGGTGTCCATGATGCACTGGAAACTCCAACAGAGTCCAGTAAACATGGAACTCAGTTCATGAGGATGTCCTTCTCACTGAAGTCCCCAATAGAGACCAGTAAACATGGGCCTCCTTCCTGCTGGAAACTCCAGTAGAGACCAGTAAACATTGGCCTACTTCCTACTGGAGTCCTTAAAGACAACCAGTAAACATGGACCTCCTTCTGACTGGATCCTCCAAGAGAGACCAGTAAACATGGGCCTCCTTCTGACTGGATCCTCCAAGAGAGACCAGTAAACATGGGCCTCCTTCTGACTGGATCATTCAAGAGAGACCAGTAAACATGGACCTCCTTCTGACTGGATCCTCCAAGAGAGACGAGTAAACATGGACCTCCTTCTGACTGGATCCTCCAAGAGAGACCAGTAAACATGGGCCTCCTTCTGAATGGATCCTCCAAGAGAGACCATTAAACATGGGCCTCCTTCTGAATGGATTCTCCAAGAGAGACCAGTAAACATGGACCTCCTTCTGAATGGATTCTCCAAGAGAGACCAGTAAACATGGACCTCCTTCTGAATGGATTCTCCAAGAGAGACCAGTAAACATGGACCTCCTTCTGAATGGATTCTCCAAGAGAGACCAGTAAACATGGGCCTCCTTCTGAATGGATTCTCCAAGAGAGACCAGTAAACATGGACCTCCTTCTGAATGGATTCTCCAAGAGAGACCAGTAAACATGGGCCTCCTTCTGACTGGATCCTTCAAGAGAGACCAGTAAACATGGACCTCCTTCTGACTGGATCCTCCAAGAGAGACCGTTAAACATAGACCTCCTTCTGACTGGATCCTCCAAGAGAGACCAGTAAACATGGAACTCCTTCTGACTGGATCCTCCCAAGACAGGCCAGTAATCATGGGCCTCCTTTTCACTGGACATTCCAACGGAGATGAGTAGATGGCTGCGTTTATGAAGACGTAATCAAGCAGATAGGTAAGGTAGAGCAGTACACACTGTCTATGTGGGCTGTAGCAAGGCCTTAGACAATGATCCCCATGGTAGACTGTTTAGTAAGATTATATCACATAGGATCCAGGGAGAGCTCGCCAATTGGATAGAAAATTAGGAGGCAGAGACTGGTGAGAGAGGGTTGTTATTCAGACTGGAGGCCAGTGACCAGCCGTCTGCCACAAGAATCAATCTTGGATCCACTGTTGTTCATCATTTATATGAACAATGTGGATGAGAAAATAGCAGGAACGGTCAGGAAGTTTGTGGCTGACATTAAAATTGTTGGCATCGTGGGCAGGGAAGAAGGTTATCCAAGAGTGCAATGTCATCTTCATCAACTGGGCCAGTGGGTCAACAAATCCAGATGGAGTTTAATGTTGATAACTGCAAGGAATTGCATTTTGGTAAGACATACCAGGACAGGAATTACACAATTAATGGTAGAGCCATGGGGAGTGTTGTTGAACAGAGAGACTGAGGGGTACAGGTACATAGTACCTTGAAAGTGGTGTCACAGGTAGACAGGGTGGTGAAGAAGGTATTTGACATGCTCACCTTCACTGGTCAAAGCAGGGAGTACAGGAGCTGGGACATCATGTTACAGCTGTACAAGGCATTGGTAAGGCCACATTTGGACACTGTGTACATTTTGCTTGAGAAAACACTTTTCTGTAAACTGGGTTGTCTGTTTCTCCCAGTCTTTGTGTAAAGGTGAGACTAAGTGTGTATAAGCTCTTATACAGCACAGATAAAGGTCACTGGGCCTATTGTAACTGTTAGTCAAATTAGTCCAATGTGTCCCATTTACCCAGCCCTTCCTGTATAACCCTGCAATTGTTTCCTTTTCAGCTATTTCTCCAAAGGCCCTTTTGAAAGTTGCTGTTGAATCCACTTCCACTCACCTTGCAGACAGTCATCATGACTCGCTGGATAAAAATGTTCCTATCTTCTCTCTAGTTCTTCAGACCCTTTCTGAAATGTGTGCCCTCTGGTTACTGACCCTCCTGCCTGGAGAAACAATTTGTCCTGTATTTACTGCATCCAAACTCTCTAATTGTGAACCCCTCATTGAGTGAGACCTATTTCCAGCACAGGGGGAGAACATTCAGCCTGTCAGGTAAATGCTGTCATTTCATGGAGCAATCCAGTCAGTCCCACCCCCTCCCCTACTTGACCCCCAGAGCTTTGCAGGTTTATTTCCATCAAGAGCCCATCCAATCTGCCATTGCAATCACTGAGTGTCTTCACCTGCCTCACCTGAATGGACATTAATTTCCACGTCATTACCAATTGCTGCTAAAACAAAGTTCTTCCTGACATCCTGTATCTCTTACCAAACCAAATGTAAGGTACTCTCATTGTGAAGATGGAATTTTGTCTCCACACGGACTGTACAGTGGTCACCATTACTGATATTGTCATGGACAGATACACAAGCAGCAGGCAGATTGGTGAGGGTGATAGTGAGTATGTTTTTCCCTCTTGTTGGTTCCCTCACCACCTGTCCCAGGTTCAGTCGAGCAGCTGAATCAGGTGGAACTTGACCACCTTGCTCAGTAGTGATGCTTCTGAGTAGCTCTTCATGGTGGACTTTGAAGTCCCTCACATTGGGTATATCCTGCATCCTTGCCACCCTCAGTGCTCCCTGTCTGTACTGTTCAACATGGAGGAGGACTGACTACTCAGTTGAGGTTGGATGGGAGGTCGGTGCTGTGTGGTAATTTCCTTCCCCATGTTTGACCTGCTGTCATGAGGCTTCATAGGTTCCATAGTTAATGGTGTGGACTTCCCCTGTGTTGCCTCCCCTGCTTGGTCTATCCTGCCAATTAAAAACTGAATGAGGGAACAATTCTGTGCAGGTTTCACAGCTTGGAGACAGAGCTGCTGCTGGATTCTGTTTCTGATCTCCGAGTGCATGCGTGTGTGTTTGTGAGAGAGTGACTGACACTTTTTCCCAAACTGTGCTGTTTCTGCAAAAAAAATCCCAGAACCAGCCTCCTGTGCTGTCAGATTCCAGGGAATGAAGAGAGTTCACAGTTTTCTCCCGTCTCAGTAACAATCGTCTAGCTGCTCCGAGCTCCTTCTTTCACTTCCTCTCTTGGTGAAGTTTCAACCTTGCGATCTGAGTCTTTGCAGTTATTTTTTACACTGGGGCTTTCTGCTGTGGTCAGAATCTCTAATAATTAGTGTCCAATCAGTGACAATCACAGCAGTTAAGAGCAGTCTGGACTGAGGAGTCAGGCTCACTGGGAAACACATTGGGAAGATCAAAGCCATCCTCTTCAGATCTTGGTCCAAACTCCATCCCTCTCCCTGAGCACTGTCTGCTGCTCAACCAGACTCGTTACAAACTGGGTCTCATCTTTGAGAATGATCTGAGCCCCATATCCTCCATATCGCAAAGACCAGCCACTGAAAATCTAAGCCATGTCTATGGGACTCCAAACATGACAATTCCAATGCTGTATTCGCACACTTCACAGCAACCACCCTCCGAACCTTCAGCTCATCTCAAATTCTGCTGCCTATATCCAAACTTGTACCAAGCCCCATTCCCCAAACCCCCTGCATCCCGAAGCCTACATTGGCTCCTGGACCAACAACACCTTGATTTTCAAATTCTCATCCTTGTTCAGAAATCCGTCCCTGTCCTCCACCCTCCTTATCTCTGTTATCTCCTCCAAGCTGCTTCAGTCAGTGTGATCAACAATCTTGGATAATTGGTTCTCTATTCCTTCATCCAAGTCATTGAGAAATATCATGAAATGCTGAGGTCCCAGCCCAGATCCCTGGGGACAACACTATTCACATCTTGTTCATTGGAAAGCACACGCATCATCCTCTTCTCTGTCTCCTACCTCCAAACTAATTCCTGAATGAAGACAAATACTTTTCTCTAATTGGCTTGATGGTAGGAAGCAGTGGGTAATAGTGGAAGGATGCTCGCCAGACTGGAGGCCTGAGACTTGTGGAGTTCCTCAGGGTTCAGTGCTGGGCCCATTACTGATTGTTATCTATATCAATGATTTGGATGAAAATCTGCAAGGCATGATCAGTAAGTTTGTGGATGACATTACAAGAGGCGGTATCACGGAGGGTATCAGATATTGCAGCAGGACCTTGATCAGCTGGAGAAGTGGGAAGAGAAATGACAAATTGAGGTTAATGTAGATAAGTGTGAGCTCTTGCATTTTAGAAAGTCAAATCAAGGTCGAAGTTTCATGGTGAATGGTAGGGTCTTAAGGACTGTAGTGGAACAAAGGGATCTTGCAGTTCAGGTACATGGTTCTCTGAAATTTGAGTCACAGTTAGACAGGGCAGTGAAGAAGGTTTTTGGTGTACTGGCCGTCATCGCTCAGGGTACTGCATCCAGAAGTTGGGAAGTTATGTTACAGTTGTACAGGACATCGATGAGGTCGCACTTGGAGTATTGTGTTCAGTTTTGGTCACCTTGTTATAGGAAGGATCTTATTAAACCAGAAAGAGTACAGAAGAAATTTACAAGAATGTTGCCTGGACTCAACGATCTGAGTTTTCAGGAGAGGTTGGACAAATTAGGACGTTTTTCTTAAAGCGTGTGAGACTGATGGTGGATCTTTTAGAAGTGTTAAAGGTCATGAGAGACATGGACAGGGTGAATGCACTCAGTCTTTTTTCCAGGGTTGGGGAATCGAGGACGAGAGGGTATCAGTTTAAGGTTGGAGGGGAAAGACTAAAAGAGAATCTGAGGGAAAACATTTTTACACAGAGGGTGGCACGCATATGGAATGAGCTGCCGGTGGAAGTGATGAGGTGGGTACATTAACACATTTAAAAGGCATTTGGATAAATACATAGAGAGGAAAACCTTTGAAGGACATGGGCCAAGGGCTAGGAAATGGGGTTAGCGTGGATGGATATTTTGGTCAGCACGGTCCAGTTTGGGCCAAAGGGCTGTCTCTGTGCTGTAGGACTTGATGACTCTATAATTCCATACGTTTCCATGTTTATGAACAGTCTCTCAAACATAGAAACAAAGGAACTAGGAGCAGGAGGAGGCCATTCAGCCCTTCGAGTCAGCTCTGCCATTCAATATGACCATGGCTGATCATTCAACTTAGTCCCTATTCCCACTTTCTCCCCCATAACTTTTAATTCCTTTCGTCCGAGGAACTATATCTATCCTCTTCTTGAAAACATTGAATGTTTTAGGCTCAGGTGCTTTCTGTGACAGAATATCCCACTAGCTTTGCACTCTTTGGCTAAAGAAATGTCTCCTCATTTCAGTCTGAAATGGCCTTTCCCTTTTCTTTAAACTGTAATTCCTGGTTCTGGATTCCCCAGTCATCAGGAACACCTTTCCTGTGTTTTTCCGGTTTTGTCTTGTTCACATTTTAAAGGTTTCAATGTGATTCATCTCAATCTTCTAACCTCCAGTGAATATAGTCCTAACTGATCCAGTTTCTCATCAGATCTAAGTGCTGTCATCCCAGGAATCAGTCTGGTAAATCTTGGCTGCCCTCCCTCCACAGCCAGAACATCCTTCCTCAGATAAGGAGACCAAAACTGCACACAACAGAATCATAAAATCACACAGTACAGAAAAGGCTCTTCAGCCCATTAACTGCATACCAGCCAAACTACACTAAACCTACACCAGTCCCACTTTCTAACACGATGATAATAGCTTGAATGTTATGATATTTCAACTGCTCACCCAAGTACTTTTTAAAGTTTGTGTTGTTTCCCACCTCAACTAGCCTCCCAGGCTGTGCCTTCCAGACCCACACCACCTCTCAGTGAAAAACATTTTCCTCAAAACATATTGAAGCCTCCTATCTTTCACATTGAATGTGAGCCAACTTGTTATTGACCCTCCCATGAAGGAGAACAGCTGCTTTCTATCCACCCTGTCCATTCCCATCATAACCTTAAACACGTCTATCAGATCCCCCCTCCACCTTCTCTGCTCTGAAGAAAACAACCCCGAGCTGATCCAATTTCTCTTCATCACTGAGAAATTCCATCCCACGCAACATCCTGGTGATTCCCCTCTGTACTCCATCTAGTGCAATCACCTCCTTCCTACAGTGTTGTGACCTGAACTGCACACAGTATTCCAGCTGTGGCCTAACCAAAGTTCTGCTTAACTGCAGCATATCCTCCTGCTTTTATAACCAATACCTGAAATGACCAAGGCAAGTGTCCCCTGTGCCTTTATACTGCTCTGTTAACCTGTCTTGTCACATTCAGGAATCAGTGGACAAGCACCCCAAGATCACTCTGTTCCTTTAAGCTTCCTCAGTTCAAAGAACAAAGAACAAAGAAAAGCACAGGAACAGGCCCTTCGGCCCTCTAAGCCTGCACCGATCCAGATCCTCTATCCAAACCTGTCACCTATTTTCCAAGGACCTGTATCCCTGTGCTCCCTGCCCATTCATGTATCTGTCTAGATACATCTTTAATTATGCTATCATGCTTCCCTCTACCACCTCCACTGGCAACACATTCCAGGCACCAACCACCCTCTGCATAAAGAACTTTCCACGCATATCTCCCTTAAACCTTTCCCCTCTCATCTTGAACTCATGACTCCTAGTAATTGAGTCCTTCACTTTGGGATAGAGCTTCTTGCTATCCTCCCTGTTTACACCTTTCATGATTTTGTAGGGCCCCCTCAATCTTCGACATTCTAATGAAAATAATCCTAATCTACTCAACCTCTCTTCATAGCTAGCACCCTCCCTACCAGGCAAACTTGGTGAACCTCCTCTGCACCCTCTCCAAAGCATCCACATCCTTCTGGTAATGTGGCAACCAGAACTGTACATAGTATTCCAAATGTGGCCAAGCCAAACTCCGATACAATTGTAATATGACCTGCCAACTCTTGTACGCAGTACCTCGTCCAATGAAGGAAAGCATGCCATATGCCTTCTTGACCACTCTATTGACCTGCGTTGCCACCATCAGGGTACAATGGACCTAAACACCCAGATCTCTCTGCACATTACTTTTCCCCAGAGCTTTCTATTCACTGTATAGTTCACTCTAGAATTGGATCTTCCAAGATTCATCAGCTCGCATTTGTCCGGATTGAACTCTATGTGTCCGTTTCTCTGCCTAACTCTCCAATCTATCTATATTCTGCTGTATTCTCTGACAGTCCCCTTCACTATCTGCTCCTCCACCAATCTTCGTGTCATCTGCAGACTCGTTAATCAGACCTATACCTTCCTCCAGGTCATTGATGTATATCACAAACAAGAGTGGTTTGTGCACGGATCCCTGTGGAACACCACTAGTCACAGTTCTCCATTTTGAGAAACTCATTTCCATTACTACTCTCTGTCTCCTGTTGCCCAGCCTGTTCTCTATCCATCTAGCTCGTACACCCTGGGCCTCATGCAACTTCACTTTCTTCATCCGGTTACCATAGGGAACCTGATCAAACACCTTACTGAAGTCCATGTATATGACAATGACAGCCTTTCCCTTATCAATCAACTTTGTCATTTCTTCAAAGAATTCTATTAGGTTAGTAAGGCATGACATTCCCTGCACAAAGCCTTGCTGCCTATCACTGATAAGCCCATTTCCTTCCAAATATAAATAGATCCTATCCCTCAGTATCTTCTCCAGCAACTTCCCTACCACTGACGTCAGGCTCTCCAGTCTAGAATTACCTGGATTATCCTTGCTGTGCTTCTTAAACAAAGGGACAACATCAGCAATTCTCCAGTCCTCTGGGACCTCACCCAGGTTCAAGATTGCGACAAAGATATCTGTTAAGGCCCCAACTATTTCCTCTGTTGCTTCCCTCAGTAACCTGGGATAGATCCCATCCATATCCTTCATGTGTTGTCCACCTTAATGCCTTTTAGAATACCCAACACTTCTCCCCTCCTTATGGCGACTTGACCCAGAGTGATCAAACATGTATCCCTCACCTCGACATCTGTCATATCCCTCTCCTTGGTGAATACTGAAACAAAGTACTCATTGAGAATCTCAGCCATTTTCTCTGACTACACACATAACTTTCCTCCTTTGTCCTTGAGTGGGCCAACCCTTTCTCTAGTCACCCTCTTGCTCCTTATATATGAATAAAAGGTTTTGGGATTTTCGTTAACCCTATTTGTTAATGAGATTTCATGACCCCTTTTAGCCCTTTTAATTCCTCATTTCAGATTGGTCCTACTTTCCCGATATTCATCCAAAGCTTTGTCTGTTTTCAGCCACCTTGACCTTATGTATGCATCCTTTTTCCTCTTAGCTAGTCTCACAATTTCACCTGTAATCCAGGGTTCCATAATCTTGATTTCAATCCCTCATTTTTACAGGGACATGTCTGTCCTGCACTCGAATCAACCTTTCTTTAAAAGCCTCCCACATATCAAATGTGGATTTACTCTCAAACAGCTGCTCCTCATCCACATTCCCCAGCTCCTGCTGAATTTTGCTATAGTTGACCTTACCCTAGTTTAGCCCTCTTCCTTTATGACCACTCTTGTGAGTATTTTAAAACTTATAGAATTGTGATCACTGTTTCCAAAGAAATCCCTGACTGAAACTTCAACCACCTGGCCGGGCTCATTCCCCAACACCAAGTCCAGTATGGCCCCTTCCTGAGTTGGACTATTTACATACTGCTCTATAAAATCCTCCCGGATACTCGTTACAAATTCTGCTCCATCTAAATCTCAAACACTAAGTGAATCCCAGTCAATGTTGGGAAAATTAAAATCTCCCATCACCACCACCTTCTTGATCCTACATCTTTCCGTGATGCGTTCACATATTTGTACCTCTATCTCACGCTCACTGTTGGGAGGCATATAATTCAGCCCCAACATTGTTCTCACTCCCTTCCTGTTTCTGAGCTCTGCCCATATTGCCTCACTGCTCGAGTCCTCCATAGTGCTCTCCTTCAGCACAGCTGTGATATCCTCTCTGACCAGTAACGCAACTCCTCCATCCCTTTTGCCCCCCTTTCTATCCCACTTGAAGTATCTGTATCCTCTGGATATTTAGTTGCCAATCTTGCCCTTCCCTTAACCAAGTCTCAGTAATAGCAATAACATCATAGCCGGGGTGGCCCGGTGTCTCACTGGTTAGCACTGCTGCCTCACAGTGCCAGGGACCGGGGTTCGATTCCAACCTTGGGTGACTGTCCATGTGGAGTTTGCACATTCTCCCCGTGTCTGCATGGGTTTCCTCCGGGTGCTCTGGTTACCGCCCACAATCCAAAGATGTGCAGGTTAAGTGAATTGGCCATGCTAAATTACCCACTTTAATAGTCAGGAGTAAATACAGAGTAGGGGAATGGGTCTGGGTGAGTTACTCTTTGGAGGGTTGGTGTGGACTTGCTGGGCCAGAGGGCTTGTTTCTGCACTGTAGGGAATCTAATCTAATCATTATACTGCCAGGTACTAATCTAAGCCCTAATTTTCTCTGCCTTATTTACTGCATTAAAACAAATGCACCTAAGATCACCTGTCCCTTTGTTCTCATCATCTGCTCCCTACCTACTCTTCCCCGTAGTCATGCTGCCTTCATTATCTAGTTTCTTACAGGCTTTAGTTACTACCTCCTAACTGTCCACTAACCTCCTTATTTTGTTCCCATCCCCCTGTAATATTAGCTTAAACCCTCCCCAACAGCGGTAACAAAAGCACCCCCAAGGACATTGGTTCCAGCCTTACTCAGGTGTAGACTGTCTGATTTGTAATAGTCCCACTTCCCCCAGAACTAGTTCCAATGTCCCAAAAATCTGAAACCCTCCCGATTGCACCATCTCTCAAACCACTCAGTAATCCAGCCTATTTTTTCGTTTCTACTCTGACTAGCACGTGGCACTGGTAGCAATCCTGAGATTACTACCTCTGAGGTTGTACTTTTTAACTTGACTCCTAACTCCCTAAATTCTGCTTGTCGGACCTCAGCCCGTTTATTACCAATATCATTGGTGCCTATGTGCACCACGACAGCTGGGTGTTCAACCTCGCCCTTCAGAATGTCCGATAGCCGATCTGAAATGTCTCTGACCCATGCATCTGGGAGGCAACATATCATTTGGGAGTCTTGTTCTCCACCACAGAACCAACTGTATACTCCCCTGACAATTGAATCCCCAATGACTATTCCCCTTCCACTCTTTTTCCCACCCTTCTGTACAGCACAGCCAGCCATGGTGCCATTAACCTGGCTCCTGCTGCTTTCCCCTGGTGAGCCATCTCCCCCAACAGTGTCCAAAACGGTATATCTCTTTTGGAGGGAGATGACCGCAGAGGACACCTGCACCGCCTTTCTGTTCTTTCTCTGCCTTTTGGTCACCCATTCCCTTTTTACCTAAGCAATCCTAATCTCTGGTGTGACCCATTCACTAAACTTGCTATCCACGCTCTCCTCAGCATCATGGATGCTCCAAAGTGAGTCCATCCACAGCTCCATAGCTGTCATGCAGGGCAGGCATGAGAAAGCCTTGGTGGGTAAGATTAAGGAAAACCCTCAGGCATTCTATACTTATGTGAGGAAAAACTTGATGGTTAGAGTGAGGGTAGGGCCGATCAGGGATAGTGGATGGAGCTTGTGCCGTGTTGTACAGTAAGTCCTTAATGAATACTTTGTTTCAATAGTCACTAGTGAGAGGGACTTTGTCATTTGTGAGGACAGCGTGATACAGGCTGATACACTCAAACAGATGTTAAGAAGGAGGATGTGCTGATAATTTTGAAAAACATGAAAATAGATAAGTCCCCTGGGCCAGACTGGATATACCCAACGTTACTACGGGAAGCGAGGGAAGAGATTGCTGTGCCTTTGGTGATGATGTTTGCATCCTGTCCACTGGAGTAGTACCAGATGATTGGAGTGTGGCAAATGTTATTCCCTTGTTAAAGAAAGGGATTTGGGATAACCCTGGGAATTACAGACCAGTCAGTCTTTCATCAGTGGTGGGCACATTATTGGAGAAGATTCTGAGATTTGTAAAAGCAAAGCTTGATTAGAAATACTCAGCATGGCTTTGTGAGGGGCAGGTAATGTCTCACAAGCCTTATTCAATTTTTTGAGGGTGTGACAAAACAACTTTATGAAGATTGGACATTGACAGGATGCAGGGTTGGGCTGAGAAGTGACAGATGGAGTTCAAACTGGAAAAGTGTGAAGTGATTCATTTTGGAAGATTGAATTTGAATGCAGATGACAAGGTTAAAGGCAGGATTCTTGGCAGTGTGGAGGAACAGAGGGATCTTGGGGTCAACATCCAGAGATCCCTTAAAGTTGCCGCCCAAGTTGATCGGGTTGTTAAGAAGGTATATGGTGTGTTTCGGTAGCTGGGGGGAATTGTGTCCAAGAGCAGCAAGGTTAGACTGCAGTCCAATAAAGCCTTGGTTAAACCACACTAGGAATATTGTGTTCAGTTCTGGTTGCCTCACTATAGGAAGAATGTGGAAGCTTTAGAGAGGGTGCAGTGGAGATTTACCAGGATGCTGCCTGGACTGGAGGGCATGTCTTATGAAGAAATGTTGAAGGAGCTAGGGTTTTTCTTGTTGAAGTGAAAAAGGATGAGAGGTAACTTGATAGAGGTAAACAAGATGATGACAGGCATAGATAGAGTGGATACCAGAGACTTTTTCCAGGGCAGAAATGGCTATCATGAGGGGGCATAATTTTAAGGTGATTGGAGGAAGGTTTAGGGGAGACGTCGGAGGTAGGTTCTTTACACAGAGTGTGGTGGGTGCATGGAATGCACTGCCAGAGTGGTAGTAGAATCAGATAGATTAGGGACATTTAAGTGACTGTTGGATAGGCACATGGATGATAGTAAAATGTAGGATATGAAGGTTAGTTTGATCTTAGAGTGGGATAAAAGGTTGGCACAACATCGAGGGCTGAAGGGCCTCTACTATACTGTACTGTTCTATGTACTATGTTCTATATTCTATGTTCGCTGTTCTACGCCCCAAGCCTAGGCAGTTTGTCTCCCAATGATCGAATAAGATGCCAAATTGGAGACCAAGTTAGGGCAGGCTCATGCTGTGAACTCAGGTCTTCAATAGGGAACTGGAGATTGAGCGGGAGAAAAAAAATTAGCTGGGTTATAGTGAGAAAGAGGGAGGTGGGACCAATTGGGGATGTGTGTTTCCTCCAATGAGCAATATGTGAATAATGGTATTCCCAGGGATCTGTGCTGGGACCTCAGCTTTTTATGATATTTCTCAATGACTTAGATGAACACATAGAGAGCCATATATCTAAGGTTGCTGACCACACTGACTGAGGGGAGGGAGGGTGGAGGACAGGGAGGGTGGAGGACAGCGAGGAGGTTGAGAACAAGATGAGAATTTTAAAATCAAATGTCGGTCAGCGAGCACAGTGTGGGATGGGAGAATGGGACTTGGTGTGAGTTCAGATAAAAGCAGCACAGTTTGGGATGAGCTGAAGTTTATGAAGGGCACTGGCTATGATACGGTTCAGGACAACATTGGAATGGTCACGTTTGGAGTCCAAAAGACATGGCTGAGATTTTCAGTGGCTGATCTTTGTGATATGGGGGATATAAGGCTCAGATCATTCTCAGAAATGAAGCCAAGGTTGTAAAGAGTCTGGTTGAGCAGCAGACAGTGCTCAGGGAGAGGGATGGAGTTTGTGCCGGGAGCTGAAGAGAATGGCTTTGATCTTCCCAATGTGATTCCCAGTAAGCCTGGCTCCTCAGTCCTGACTGCTCTTAGCTGCTGTGATTGTCACTGATTGGACACTTATTATTAGAGATTCTGACCACAGCAGAAAGCCCCAGTGTAAAAAATAACTGCAAAGACTGTCAGAGCGCAAGGTTGAAACTTCGCCGAGAGAGCAAGTGAAAGAAGGAGTTCGGAGCAGCTGGATGTTTGTTACTGAGACGGGAGAAAACTGTGAACTGTCTGCACTCCCTGGAATCTGATAGCACAAGGGGATAGCCATTCAGCCCAATGTGCCTGTGAGTGACCCAGTTAGTCTCACTCTCCATCTTTCTCCCCCTAAACCAGCAAATCTTTCCTTTTCAACTTGATCTCTAATTCCCTCTTACAGACCTGGGTCCACAGCATGAGGCTGTCCTTAATCTGTCATCTCACTCATTCATTGGTAGACAAGCTGCCTGGGCTGGGGAATGGAGTTCAGGACCTTGAACATTCCCTCTCCCCTCCTGAGGGACTCTTCATTTGTTTTCATATATTCACTCATTGGATGTGAGTGTCACTGGCTGGGTCAGCATTTGCTACCCGTCCCTAGTTGCCTTTGAGAAGGTGCTGCCTTATTGAACCGCTATAGATCACATACGGTATGTTGACCCACAATGTCCTTAGGGAGGCAATTCCAGGATTTTGACCCACTTACAGTGATGGAACAGCGATATATTTCCAAGTCAGGATGTTATGTGCCTTGGAGATGAATTTGCAGACATGCTGTTCCCATATCTCTGCTGCTCTTGTCCTTCTAACTGGAGCTGTTCATGTGTTTGGAAGGTACCAAAAGAACTGCAGCTGCTGTAAATCAGAGACAAAAACAGAAATTGCTGGAAAGCTCAGCAGATCTGGCAGCATCTGTGAAGAGAAATCAGAGTTAACGCTTTGGGGCACATGACCCTTCATACTTGAGCTTTTCTTACAATTTCTATTTTTGGGTTTGGAAGGTGTTGGGTTTGGTGAATCTCTGCAGTGTATCTTATAGATAATACACACTGCTGCGACTAAGTGTCAATGGTGGTAAGATGGCTGCTTTGTGGATGTGATGTCAATCAAGCAGGCTGCTTTGCTCTGAACATTATCAAGCTTTTTGAGTGGATAAGGGAGACATAGGATATGATTGACATGGATAGGAAAGGTTAGAGAGATATGGGCCAAACACAGGCAAATGGGACTCGTTCAGGTTTGGAAACCTGGTCGGCATGGACAAGTTTGGCTGTAGGGTCTGTGATTCTATGACACCATCACTCTATGAATGTTGTTGGAGCTGCACCCATCCAGACAATGGGGGGTATTCAATCACAATTCTGACTTGTGCCTTGTTGATGATCGACAGGCTTGGGGGAATCAGGAGGTGAGTTACTAAATGCAGTATTGCTAGCCTCGAGCCTGCTCTTGTAACCATTGTGTTTCCGTGGTAAGCCAATTGAGTTTCTGGACGTTGACAGTGGGGATTCAATGATAATAATACCATTCACTGTCAAGGGGTGATGGTTGAATTGTCTCTTCTTGGCCTGGCATTTGCATGGAACCAATGTGAAATGGCACTTTTCAGACTAAACCTGGATATTGTCCACATGTTGGTGCATCTGATCATGGACTACTTCAGTTTTTGAGGAGTTGTGAATGATGCTGAACATTATGGAATCATTGGCAATCATCACCACTTCTGAGCTTGCCTTGAGTTGCTCTATCTGTTCAAAGTCTGTCCTATTTAGCACAGTGATCGTACCACACAGCACAATGGAGGGTATTCTCAATGTGACGGTCAGACTTTGTTTCCACAAGGACTCTGTGATGGTCACTCTTACACATACAGGACAGATGCAACTACAGCCGCAAGATTGGTGAAGATGAGGGCAAGTAGATTTTTCCCTCTTGTTGTTTCCTTCACTATCAGCTGCAGGCCCAGTCTTGCAGCTTTGTCTTTTAGGACCCGACCAGCTCGATCAGTAATGCTGCTGCAGAACCACTCTCAGTGGTGGGCATTGAAATCCCCCACCCAGAGTACATTCTGTGCTGTCATCACCCTCAGTGCTTCCACCATGTGCTCTTCAACATGGAGGAGACGCTGATTCATCAGCCGAGGGAGGGTAGTATGTGATGATCAACAGGAGGTTTCCTCACCCATGTTTAACCTGGTGTCATGAGACTCCATGGGGTCTGGAGTCAGCAGAGAGGACTCCCAAGGTAACTCCCTCCTGGCTGTACACCCCTGTGCTGCCAGCTCTGCTGGGTCTGCCCTCCTGGTGGGACAGGACACATTCAGGGACAGTGATGGTGATGTCTGGGACATTGTCTGTAAGGTATGATTCTGTGAGTATGACTGTGTCAGGCTGTTGCTTGACTAGTTTGTGAGACAGCTCTCCTAAATTTGGCACTAGCTCCCAGATGTCAGTAAGGAGGATGGAGCAGGGTAGACAGGGCTATTTCTGTCATTGTCTTTTTGATGTTTAGATCGATGCTGGGTGGTCTGTCCCATCTTATTTATTGTCGAGACGTCATTACGATTTATAAAACTGAGAGCCTTGCTTGGCCAGTTCAGAGGGCAGTTCAGAGCCAACCACATTGTGGGGGAGAGTGCCATGGACCCTGACAGTATATTCTGACTCCCCCACTTCCCCATTCTGCATATGGAAGGCTGGAGCCTCTCAGCGGGATATTCACTTGCTGGAGCTATCACCTCTCCCACCCGCACAATTCTGTCCCCACATAAAATCCACACAGATCTTGAATTCACATAGCACCTTCAATGTCCAAAACATTCCAAGATGATTCACAAAGTTGCAGCAATTGGGAGGGGGTGGATGAACATAAGAACTAGGAGCAGGAGCAGGCAATTCAGCCCCTCGAGCCCGCTCCACCATTTAATACAATCATGGCTGATCCCATCTCAGCCTCAACTCCACTTTCCTGCCCACTCTCCATCATCCTTTAACCCATTACCAACTAAAAATCTGTCCATCTCCTCCTTGATGTGAGACAGGGAAGGGACCACTCCATTTCAGACAGTTGGGATTTATGGAGTATGGATGGGGGAAGCTGGGAGAGGACATCAGAAGCATGGAGTGGGAAAAACAGGAATGAAGGTTTCTGTGTTCAAGGGGCTGATGTAATGCAGAGGTGGACAATGTTGTGGGAATGGAAATCAGAGGCCTATTTGGCGTTTAATGCTGAGATACTGGAAAGTCTCATGTAAGAAGGCCCATGTTTATTGATCTCAGTTGGAGCTTCCCGCGGGAATGAGACACATATCTAGTGGTCTCTATTGGAAGGTACAGGGGGAAGGAGGCCCATGGTTCCTGTTACCTGTTGGAACATCCAGTAGGAAGGAGGCTCGTGTTTACTGGTCTCTACTGGACAGTCCAGTGGAAAGGAGGCCCATGTTTGCTGGTATTAATTGGATGATCCTATGGTATGGATGTCCATGTTTACTGGTCTCCATTGGACTGTCCATTGGGAAGGAAGTCCCAGTTTGCTGGCTTCTATTGGAGGGTCCAGTGGGAAGGATGCCCATGTTTAATAGTGTCTATTGCAGGGTGGTCCATATTTATTAGCAGACTATCCAGTGGAAGGAGTTCCATGTTTACTGGTCCCTTTTGGAGAGTCCAGTGGGTCATGGACACCATGGTGGGTATGGGGCTGAGTTCCATTCTGTTGTAACTATGTGATTATCCAGCTCTCATCGCAGTGGAACACCCTGACCTGGAGACTGATCATGGAAGGGGAAGGACAGGGGAAAGGATTGGAACATGTTGTGATTGTCAGGCTGGGTCAGTGGGTCAGAGCCTGTCCTGTCCCTCCAGCTCACACTGATGGCCTGAGGGTCTCCTCTCTCTGCTGGGCCTTCATGGAATGAGGTTTGTGTCCAAACCAGTCCCCAGTGAGAAGAGGCCAACAGCACAGAACTGCCCTTCATTTGACAAGAATCTGTCCATCTTCCTGAGAGAGGCTAAAGCCTGTTCAGTGTGGGAAATGGGGCCTTACTCCAGGAGAAGACATGCCTCTGGGGTCAATGGTTAACATGCACTCATGAGGCAAAGCAGAGGGGGATTCGCCCTGCATTTAAATATTGCCACCTGGCAGACTGTGGAAAAGAGAGAGAAGAGAGTCAGTGAGAGAGATAGAGGGAGACGGTATGCGTGAAAGGGTGAGAGATAGAGAATGAGGAGTGTCTGGGACAGTGTGAGATGTGTGAAGCGAGTGAGTGAGAGGTAGAGGGAGGTAGAGATGGTGAGGTTGAGGGATAGAGAGAGAGAAATAAGGTGTTACTGAGAGGGATGGAGAAAGAGAAAGAGAGAAAAAGACAGAGAAAGAGAAAGAGAGTGTGAGACTAAGAGTAAAGGGAATCAGGATAGAAGGGTTGGGTTGTGAGTGAGAGAGAGAGACAAGAGTAGGATTTGAGACAGAGTGCTGGAGAGAGAAAGAGAGGGAGACTGTAGAGACAAAAGAGAGGGAGGAAGAGTAAAAGAGGAAGGAATAGAGAGGGGCAGATCACAATTGGAGGGAGTGAGGGAGTGAATGAGGGAAACAGTGAGAGGTGAAGAAATGGAGATTGTGAGACAGAGTGAAGAAGCAAAAGAGAGTTAGAGAGAGTGGCTATGAGACAGAGTGGGAGAGATAGAATATGAGAGAGATTAAGAGTGGGAGAGAGATGTAGAGAGAAAGACATGACAGATGAGAGACAGAGAGACAGTGATAGAGAGAGAGCGAGACACGTTCTGGACACCACATTCTGGGAAGGATGTGATTGTACTCGAGAGGGTACAGAGGAGATTTACCAGGACGCTGCCTGGCCTGGAGGGTCTGAGCGATGAGGAAAGATTAGAAAGACTGGAATTGTTTTCCTTGGAGCAGTGAAGGTTGAGAGGGGATCTGACAGAGGGCTGTAAGATTATGAGATGCAGAGATAGGGTGGGCAGGAAGGCACCTTTTCCATGAGTAGACGGAACAATACCAAGCGGCAGAGATTGAAGGTAACACCAACATAGAGACATAGAAACTCAGAGTAGGAATAGGCCATTCGGCCCTTTGAGTATCTCTGTCATCCAATATGTCCATGGATGTTCCTCTGTCTTAATGCCATATTCCTATCATCTTCCCATACCCCTTGATGTTGTTAAAATGCAAAACAATTACCTCTGTCTTTTTCTTGAACATATTCAGTCCTTTGTCCTCAACAACTTGAACAGAATTCCACAGGTTGACCATCCTCTGAGTGAAGAAATGTTTCCTCATCTCAGTCCGAAAGGTCTACCCTGTACCCCCCGAGACTGTGTCCCCTGGTTCCAGACTCCCCAACCAGGGGAAACCTCCTTCCAGCATCAAATCTGTCCAGCCCTGTTAGAATGTTATACATTGCAGTCAGATCTCCTCTCATCCTTCTCAACTCAAGTGAGTTCAGGTTCAGTTGAGGTAGACCCTGAGAAGAGAATTGAGAAATGTTGTCGCTCAGAGGATGGTAGGAGTCTGGAACTCACTGCCTGAAAGGCTGGTTGAGTCACAAACTCTCATGACATTGGAGCAGTGTTTAGATATTTTTGTCGACCAACACAGACACAATGGGCCAAATGGCCTCATTTGGCCCATTCAATGATTCTCACATCAATGATTCTCTGTGACAGAGAGAGAGAGAGAAGAGGAAGTGTGAGGGACTGACGTGGCTCTCTCTGCCTGATGCCATTTACATACTGAGGAACACCCAGTCAGATTCTCACAGGCTGCAGCTTTATAAAGCAGAGCCCAGTGAAGGGAGAGTTTATCAGGAACCAGGCCCAGGGACAGGAGCACACACCATGATTTCACACATCTAGCTGATCTGGCCCCTGGAATTCTGCGTCGCAGGTACAAATCTCTCTCCTTCCACCTTGAATCTTTAGCTGCTCTCCATTTCACTCCAATTCCACTGACTTGTGATTGAAGGGAAAATGCTGAAACCAGAGGAAAGCTCAGTGTCTCCAACAATCTCTCATTTGACAGGCTCTTTCTGTGACAGTTCTGACTTCACTGTGTTTCTCTCTGATCCCTCAGGTATTAGTGGGGACATCATCATGAGATGGTCTCCCCCGGTGCTGTCAGTGGGACTGGGCCAGACTGCAACCATCACCTGTACGGCCAGTCAATCTGTTAGCAAGTGGGTTAACTGGTACCAGCAGCGAGAAGGTCAGAAACCGTCTCTCCTGACCTATGAAACAACAACTCGAAACACAGGAGTCTCCGAGTGATTCACTGGCAGAGGATATGGGACCAGTTTCACCCTGACAATCAGCAACGTTCAGAATGAGGATGTCGCTGACTATTACTGTATGTAGTATAACAGCTACTCTTATGTTTGGTAAAGGAACCAAGCTCAGACTGAGTAAGTAAACCTCAATCCTCCATTATTAACCCTTTCAATTTCTAAACACAATTTCTAATACACAAATGCTGAATTGTTGAAGGTGTTAGTGGGGAGCTGCAGTGAATGAAATGGTTGATTGAGGAGCACTGTGTCTAACAGGGTGTCCAGCTGTATTTCTTTAGTTCCATTGCCCCCTTTAAGCAGCAAGATATAAGTCAGTCAGTTTTACTCACCGTGTGGAGGAGCTCTGTCCATTTGAAGCCTGTGGTCCCATCCCTGCAGCATGGAGTGAAATCAGTGAGTAGCCTCCTGCCAGTCTCAGTGTGACGGACACGGGCAGAGTTTGATGTGAGCTCTGGCTCCCTGTCCCAGTCTCTGATCTCACTGACCTCAGCAGCAGCATAGTGAGACACCGAGCTCCCACCTCCCCCAGCTTTAACTCTGCTCAATCTCACAATCACAGAATTGTTACAATGCACAAGGAGGCCATTCCACCCATCCTGTCTGTACTGGCTCTCTGAATGAACAATTCACTGAGTTCTTCCTGCCTTCTCCCTGTCACCCTGCACATTGTTCCTTTTCAAATAACAGTCTCATTCCCTTCGGAATGTTTCAATTGAAGCTGCCTCCACCACACTCTCAGGCAGTGCATTCCACACCTTAACCACTCACTGGCTGAACATGTTGTTCCCCATCTCACTTTTGTTACTTTTCCCAATCACTTTCAATCTGTGGTCTCTCGGTCTCAATCCTTTCTCAATTGGGAACATTTTCTCCCTATTTACTCTGTCCAGGCCCCTCCTGGTTTTGAATTCCTCAAACAAATCTCCTCTCAGCCTTCTCCAAAGAAGACAGTCTCAAATTCTCCAATTAATCTTCATAACTGATGTTCCTCATCCCTGAATGATCTTTGGGAATATTTTTTGCCATCGCTACAAAACATTCACCTCCTTCTTGAATTCTTAACATCATCTATGTCTCTCATGATTTTCTGAACCTCTGTAAGGTCACTCCTCAGAACCTTCTGCTTCAGGGTAAAAAGTCTCAGCTTTTCCAGCCTCTCATAGTTCTGGAGTCATACAGTGTGGAAACAGACCTTTCAGTTCAACTTGTCCATACTAACCAGATATCCTAAACTGACCTCATCCCATTTGCCAGCATTTGGCTTACATCCCTCGAAACCCTTCCTATCCATGTACCCATCCCAATGTGTTTTAAATGCTGTAATTGGATCTGCCTCCAACACTTTCTCTGGCAGCTCGATCCATACACATACCACCCTCTGTGTGACAAGTTACCCCTCAGGTCCCTTTTGAATCTTTTGCTTCTCACTTTAAACCCATACCGTCTTGTTTTGGACTCCCTTACTGAAGGAAAATACCTTGGATTTACATCCTGACCATGCCCCTCATTATTTTATAAACATGTATAATGTCAATCCTCAGCCTCCAATGCTCCAGGGAAAATAGCCCCAGTCTATTCAGCCTTTTCCTGTAGCTCAAACCCTCCAGTTCCTGGTCATGTCCTGGTAAATCTTTTCCACAGCTTTTTAAATTTAACAACATCCTTCCTATCGCAGGATGAGGAATTGTTCACATTGTTCCCAAAGTGGCCTCACCAGTCTCCTGTCCAGCTGCACCATGATGTCCCAACTCTGATACTTAGTGCAATGACCAATAAAGGCAAATGTACCCAACACCTTCTTCATCACCCTGTCTCCCTGAGACTCCACTTTCAAGGAATAATGCACCTGCACCTTGAGGTCTTTATGTTCAGCAACATTCCACAGGGCCCTACCATTAACTGTATAACTCCTGCCCTGGTTTGTCTTTCCAAAATGCAACATCTCACATTTATCTAAACTGAACTCCATTTGCCACTCCTCTGTCCATTGCCCCTTGTGATCAAGGTCCCGCTGTACCCTGAGATCATCTTCGTCACTATCCACTGTTGCACCAGTTTTGGTGTCATTTACAAACTTAACATTACTCCTATGTTCACACCCAAATCATTGACTTAAATGACGAAAAGCAATGGCCGAAGCACCAATTCTTGTTGAAAAGTGTGGTGCTGGAAAAGCGCAGCAGACCAGGCAGCATCCGAGGAGCAGGAGAATCGACGTTTCGGGCATAAGCCCTTCTTCAGTAATTAGGCTGGTGTGCCAAGCAGGCTGAGATTTAAGGTAGGGGGGAGGGAATTTGGGGGAGGGGCGCTGGGAATACGATAGATGGAAGGAGGTGAAGGTGATGGTGATAGGCCGGAGAGGGGGTGGGGGCAGAGAGGTCGGGAAGAGGATTGCAGGTCAAGAGGGCAGTGCTGAATTCAGGGGTTGGGACTGAGATAATGTGGGGGGAGGGGAAATGAGGAAGCTGGAGAAATCTACATTCATCCCGTGTGGTTGGAGGGTTGCTAGGCGGAAGATGAGGCGCTCTTCCTCCTGGTTAGATTAGATTAGATTAGATTACATTACAGTGTGGAAACATGCCCTTCGGCCCAACAAGTCCACACTGCCCCGCCGAAGCGCAACCCACCCATACTCCTACATTTACCCCTTACCTAACACTATGGGCAATTTAGCATGGCCAATTCACCTGACCTGCACATCTTTGAATTGTGGGAGGAAACCGGAGCACCCGGAGGAAACCCACGCAGACACGGGGAGAACGTGCAAACTCCACACTGTCAGTCGCCTGAGGCGGGAATTGAACCCGGGTCTCTGGCACTGTGAGGCAGCAGTGCTAACCACTGTGCCACCGTGCCACCCTTGGAGGGTTGGAGGATTCCTAGGCAGAAGATGAGGCGCTCTGCCTCCAGCATCTCAACTTCCGCCTTGGAACCCTCCAACCATGAGGAAGAGCGCCTCATCTTCCATCTAAGAACCCTCCAGCCACACGGGATGAATGTAGATTTCTCCAGCTTCCTCATTTCACAGATCTCCACTGAGAACGAGACTCACGGTTGGTGCGTTGCCTCCCAAGTGCCAGGATATCTCGGATCCTGTTTTTGGGGTCCTGAAGGGAGAGTGTGCCTAGCCTCAAGTCATGCTTCACATAGGTACCAACGACATAGGCAGAAAGAGGGATAGGGATGTAAGGCAGGATTTCAGGGGGCTAGGGTGGAAGCTGAGAGTTAAAACAAACACAGTTGTTTTCTCTGGTTTGTTGCCCGGGCCACATGATAGCAAGGCAAGGAATAGAGAGAGATATCAGTTGAACATGTGGCTGCAGGGATGGTGTAGGAGGGAGGGTTTCAAGTCCTCCCTCCCTTGGGGCTCATTCTGAGGAAAGTGG